>NW_012105165.1:1863925-1912820 GCF_000951045.1 Mandrillus leucophaeus
TTTATGCTAAGATTTCAATTAAGGAAAACCTTTGGATATAAATATCATGAGATTCAAACATCTCATTCAAGACTTAATACATAGAATATTTTTTGTTATGCCATGATTTATAATACAGAATATCCATTAACTTGAAAATAATTTATTGTCCCATCACTTTGTATTTAATGAAAAAATTCAGCCTTCCTGCCTTCAGTCTTCACATGCTTTTGTCAATTATCAGAATTATACTTTATATTTATATTTGTATATATATATGTATATATGTATTTACATTTACAATTGTATATTTATATTTGTATATTTACATTTGTATTTTTGTATTGACTCTTGAAAAGATGTTTGAACTGTGGGACCACTTATGCATACATTTTAAAAAAAATAAATGTATTGGAAAACTTTTTTGAGATTTGTGATGATTTTTAAGAAAACTTGCAGATAAACCATGAAGATTGGAAATATTGAAAACACTAAGAAAAAGTTAGATATGTACTGAATGCATAAAATATAGGTACATATCAGTCTATTTTGTCATTTATTACCATAAAGTATATAGAAATCTATTATAAAAAGTTAAAATTTGTCAAAACTTATGCACACAAATGCTTAGAAGACCCTACATGGTGCCATTCTTAGTGTAGTAGCAAGAAATATAAATACATATAAAGATGTAGTATTAAATCACAACTGCATAAAATTAACTGTAGTACATAATGCACTACTGTAATAATTTTGTAGCTATTTCTTGTTGCTATTGTGGTGACCTCAGGTATTGCTAGTACCTACTTAAAAATGCTGTGTGATGCTAATCATCTCCGCATGAGCTGTTTTGTCTCTAAAGTAAATTGCATCACAGTGGAAAGTGATCTTTGGAAGTTCTTATGTGTTTTTTATTGTATCTAGTGCAATACAATAAATCCTGAAAAATATCATAGGAAACATAAGAAATGCAACTAGTAACACGAGAAGTGCCCCCAAGAGGTAAAGTAAAGTAACGACCTTACAAAAAAAGTTAAATTGCTTGATATGTGCTGTTGCTTGAGATCTACAGCTGCAGTTGCCCACCATTTCAAGATAAATAAATTCAGAATAAGTACTATTGTTAAAAATGAAAAGAAAACTAGTGAAGTTATTGCTGCAGCTATTCCAGCAGGTGCAAAAACCATGCACTGTTTGTGAAATGTCTATTGTGCATTGAAAATGTAGCTTTTATGTGGGTACAGGGTTGCTATAAACAAAGTATACTTATACATATGATATGATTTGGGAAAAAGTGAAACCATTCTATGACAACTCAAAGCTAAAGGAAGGTAATGGATCTAAAACTGGAGAATGTAATGCCAGCTAAGGGTGGTTTGATAACCTAAAAAAGAGGTTTTACTGTAAAAAATGTCAAGATAAGAGGAGAAGCAGTTTCTGCTGACCAAGATCTGAGACACTATTAATGAAATCATTGAGAAGAAAGGATAACTGCCTAAAAAAGTTTTTAATGCAGACAAAAGTGCCCCATTCTAGGAAACCATGCCATAAAGGGCATCTTTGGTAAGAAAGAGAAGGCACAAGGATTTAAGGCCGAAAGGAAGAGGCTAACTCTACTATTTTGTGAAAATGCTTCAGGTTGTTGATCAGAATTGCCCTTATTTGTAAAGCTGCTAAGCACCCATTGTTGAAGGAAAATAATAAACACCAGCTGCCAGCCTATCAGTTGTACAAAAGGAAGACATGGACAAAGAGAATCCTTTTTCTACATTGGTTCTATGGTTGCTTTCTCTGTGAAGTCCCTTACCTTGCCAGTAAGGGACTGCCTTTTAAACTTATTTTGTATGGGACAATGCCCATGGCCACACAAAATCCTATCAGTTCAACACTGGAGGTGTCAAAGTGGTCCGTTTGCTCCCAAACACAGTTTCTAATTCAGCCTCTAGATTACGGAGTCATAGAACCTTTAAATGTCATTACAAATGATACTCTGTAAAACAGATTGTCACTTCTGAGGAAGAGAACTCCAGGAGAGCAAATGTCATGAAACTCTGGAAAGATTGTACCATTGAAGATGTCATCATTGTTATAGAAAAAGTAGCAAAGCCTATCATGCCCCAAACAATAAATTCCTTCTAAAGATAACTGAGTTCAGATGTTGTACATGACTTCACAGGCTTTACAACAAGGCCAATCAAGGAAATAATGAAAGAGATTTTGGATATGGCAAAAAAGATGTTGGGGGATAGTTTCAAGATATGAATCCTGGAGACATTGAAGAGTTAGTAGGCATCACAGCAGAGGAATGAACAGAGGATGACTCGATGGACACGAATGCTTAGGACCAGTGACAAATGATAAGGAAGATGTAGAAGAAACAGTGTCAGAAAACAAATTACATTAGTCTCACAGAAGAGTCTCAATTATATGACTGTTTTTGCTAAAACAAATTGTAGAAGAAGTAATATAGAAATATTTTTAGAGAAGAGAAAATGTCAGACAGAAATTATAATGTATTTCAACAAGTTTACATTAAGTGTATCTGCCTCTTCTGCCTCTCGAACCATTTCCTCCACCACTTCTACCTCTGCCACTCCGAGACACCAAGACCCAATCCCTCATGTTCTTCCTATTCCTCAGACTACTCAGAATGAAGATGATGAGGCTGAAGACCTTTATAATGATCCACTTCCACTTAATGAAAAGTAAATAAATTTTCTCTTCCTTATAACTTTATTACTTTTAATTTTATCTAGTTTACTGTAACAATACTATATGAAATACATGTAACATATAAAATATGTGTTAACTATGTTATCAGTAAGGCTTCTAGTCAACAGTAGGCTATTAGCAGTTAAATTTTGGGGGAAACAAAAGTTATATGCAGATTTTTTACTACACCGGTTGAGTGCACCCCTAATTCTTGTTTTATTCTATGGTCAGTTGTACAACACAGACTAAAAGAACTGTGTAGCATATTCTTTTATTTGACTATTCTGGTCTGTAAGCATAATCAGAATAGGGAACTATTGTTAAACATACCTCTGATGCTATAAATATCTTTACTCAAATAAAGGGCATTTTTAACTTCTCAATTTGAGTCTTCTTATGAGTATTTCTTAGAATATGTCCCAGTGACTGTTGATCTGATCTGGGGTTCTAGCTAAAACAACAGTTAGTTATTTATGACATCTCGGTAAGTATTGCATATCTCTTTATACTGGCAACCTGACAGCTTCTGATTCTATTTCTATTGCACTATAGACAACTGTCTCTTCCCCTGAGATTTCTCTTATAGGCCCCAACATGATTTTCGTATGCCAAATTATTACAAATATACATATACTTTTTTAGAAAACTATCTGGCTCTTTTTGCCAGATGTAACTTAGAGATAAATGGATACAAATTTTATGATACAGATTGAATGGTTTTAAACTAGCACAGCTTTAAGATGCGTATGCACTCTGATACTACCATCCGTAGTGATACGGTTTGGCTTTGTGTCCCCACACAAATCTCATCTCAAATTGTAAACCCCATGTGTTGAGGGACGGACCTTGTAGGAAGTGATTGGATCATGGGGGTGGTTTCTGCATGCTGTTCTCATGATAGTGAATGAGTTATCATAAGATCTAATGGTTTAAAAGCATGCACTTCCTTTTGCTCTCTCTCTCTCCTGCCATGTAAGATGAACCTTGCTTCCCCTTCCCCTTCTGCTATGATTGTAAGTTTCCTGAGGCCTCCTCAGCTATGTAGAATGGTGAGTCAATTAAACTTCTTTCTTTGTAAATTACCCGGTCTCAGGTGGTGCTTTATAGCAGTGTGAAAATGGACTAATCAGATAGTAAGCAAAGTTGCTACCATCTTGGAGAAATTTCAGGTTTTATAAACACTTTTGACTCTGAAGTTACTTACACTTAAGTTCTCAGTATGTGTCAATTCCATACGTTTAATTAAAAGTACTGTTATTGCCTAGAAATACAAAAGAAGAAAATAACATTTCAGTGAATCTTATTTAATAATTTTCTAATGAGCTTTCATAAATCTAATCCAGACATTAGAAAAACTACATTAGGCAGGGCAAGGTGGCTCATGCCTGTAATCCCAGCACTTTGGGAGGCGGAGGTAGGTGGATCATGAGGTCAGGAGATCGAGACCATCCTGGCCAACATGGTGAAACCTTACCTCTACTAAAAATACAAAAATTAGCTGGGTGTGGTGACGCATGCCTACAGTCCAGCGACCCACGAGGCTGAGGCAGGAGAATCACTTGAACCTGAGAAGTAGAGATTGCAGTCAGCCAAGATCACACCACTGCACTCCATCCTCATGACAGAGTGAGATTCTGTCTTAAAATAAAGTAAAACAAAATAAAATAAAATTACACTAGGCAATGGCAACAGTGTATGGACTTTAAAATTATAGAGATCTGGATTTTAATCTCAGCTCTACCATCTGTAATCTTGCCATCTTACACATGTTAGATAGCATGTTAGATAGTTTTTCTGAGTCTTAAAATTTTCGTGTGTGTAATGGAATTTTAAAAGCAACTTTTTATGGTATTTGTATAGATTAAAAAGTAAACACACATACATACACATAAATTAGTGTATAATGGCTTTATAAAAACTATCTGTCTGTCCTCTGAAGTAGCAAAATTACTCATGGTAGAAATCTTCACTTTATCTGTCCTTCAAACTACCAGAGTTATCTGTTTGTACTATGGCTCCTGATTTGAGTTTGAGGTAAACATGTCTGGGTATACTTACTATAGCAGGGCCATCAAGATTCTAGGGGTTGTGACATGAGGAAATACTGTTATGGGCTATATTGTATTCCCTCAAAATTCTTATTTTGATGTACCAACTTCCCCTACCTCAGAATGTGACTATTTGGAGATAAGATATTTAGAGATAATTAAGGTAAAATGAGGTCGTTTGGGTAAGATCTAATCCAATATTACTGGTGTCTTTATAAGAAGAGGAGATTTAAGATACAGACAACTTGACAGAGGGATGAACACGTGAAGACAGAGAGAAGGTGGTCATCTGCAAACAAGGAGAGAAGCTTCAGGAAAGTCAAACCTACTGAGATTTTGACCATGGAACTTCCATCCTTCAAAACTGTAAGAAAGTAAATTTCTGTTATTTAGGCCACTTAATGTCTGTTATTTTGTTTTGACAGTTCTAGAAAACAAATAGAACTATATATTGAAGCAAAGAGATTTGGTTTATGGCATATAACGTCTGAAGGGAGGTTCTATTGTCATTACAAGCTGATGCCTAAAACTCAGATAGATACTGCCAAGTTCTCACAGAATTATGGCTAATGTTGGCTGGGTTTGGTGGCTCACACCTGTAATCCCAGCACTTTGGGAGGCCCAGGCGGGCAGATCACAAGGTCAGGAGATTGAGACAATCCTGGCCAACATGGTGAAACCCCTCTACTAAACTACAAAAAATAAGCTGGGCATAGTGGTGTGCACCTGTAGTCCTAGCTACTCAGGAGGCTGAGTCAGGGGAATCACTTGAATCTGGGAGGCAGAGGTTGCAGTGAGCCGAGACCATGCCACTACACTCCAACCTGGCGACAGGGCAAGGTTCCACCTCACAAAAATAAATAAATAAATAAATAAATAAATAAATAAATAAATAAATAAATAGAATTATGGTTAATGTTCATTGATTGCAGTAAAAAATAAGAGTGAATAAAAACTAAGCTTTTTAAAACCACATTTTGTGCAATCAACATCTTTAATCTCAGCAGTAGACACAGAAGTAGAATTCAGAATAGCAGAATACCAGGTAACATCTAGTATATGATTGACTAATATAAGTCCACAATTAGTGCATTGATGTAAAACCATTAAAATAGGAGAAAAAGTAACTGCCAAGTATTTTGTTTTAAAATTTTGAATGAATTTGTTAGTTCTAATAATATAGAGAATACAATTATGCGTAATTACAGTTTATATTGATTACGGATTATTTATTTAACTTATTAGACTTGAGTTGGCCAAAGAGCATGTCCGTAGAGTTGGTCATGAGAATCACAGATATTAAAATGTGTATGTAGCCGATTTGGCAATAATTTGATTTTGACTTAGCTATCAATCCAGTATATGTTTAGAAATAAATGATTCTAGTAACTATACATGAATGAACAGCCTAATGAAATAAAGTTGTCAAATATTGGCATTATTCCTCATTCATGAAAAGTTAAAAAAAGGCCTCTTTAGCTAAGAGTATGTTTGTTTGGAAAAACACAAGGTCTCTGAAGCCAAGTAAACAGCATGAGGGGCTACTGGGTGAAAAAAAAAAAAAAGAAAAAGAAAAAGAACAAATAAGCAGGGCTAATCAAGAACAGATTAGTGTATTAGAGGACGTTTTTTCACTGGAAATGCTCAAGCTGTCCTTCCTCTCCTCTTATGGCCATGTTGGTGATATTTGACTTCTGTTCGCCAATGACTAGTGCCCAAATATTTTTGCAGTTTACTTTCATGCATTTTTGAATTCATTTGTTCATTCAGTAAGTGGTTATTAAGCCCTTGTTATATATCAGTCACTCTCAGTGTTCCAAACATTAAGGGATTTGAAATATTGCAGAGAAAATTCTGTCATAATAGAGCTAAACTGGCCTTGTTGCTAAGACTAAAATATGCCAGAGTCATTCCTATCTCAGGTCATTCACTCTCATGAACATCTCTGCCCGTACCACTTTGTGCTCACATCTTCCAATCTCATTTCCATTTTTTCAGGTCTCTCTACGTATTATTCATATGATACTTCAATGAGTATGGGTACTGAAGGCCTCATAGCCAAACAGCAGATCTCATAGGAGAAAAAGTGAGTTTCATAATGTGGACTAAACTTTTTAGCTTAGAATACAGTTTGAGGTTTTAGAAGATCTCGTGAAATAGAACTGATCTCAGTTACAGTAACTGTTCCTTAGTCTCCATTTCTGCTATATTAATGACTTAATTACTTTTCAACTTTTTTCTACTACTACAGTTGGTTCTAAAGGCAATACAGTAACACAGTGCTTAAGAGTGTGGACTCTGGAGCCAAACTGCTGGATTCAACTTGCTGTGTGATCTTGGGCAAGTTTCTTTATCTACCTGTACTTCAGTTTTCCACATCTGTAGGATTTGGAAGGATCTTATAATACTTGTAGAATTGCTGTGATAATTGAATGAGATGGCATATGAAATGTCTGGCTACATATGTCTACGCTCTTATGACAATGAATAACTCATTCCTCTCTCTTCTTTTTTTTGCTCCTCCAGTGTTTTCCTTTCATTTGCAACTGCTCCTGCTTGACAGATTTTACTTAATACCTTCTTTATATATTTTTAGCTTTTTCCGTACCCCATATCCTGTCCTACTACCAGTATGTCTTTATTTATCCATCCCTTTAAAATGATTCATCTTGATTTAATCACTATCATCCATGTTTGGGAAATGGTGGGTGGGGGGCAGACCTTGTTTCTCCAGTTTACTTCTGGTCTTTTGTAACTAAGAAGGCTAAGATATATGGCTTCCCATTATAAACGTTACTGCAGATTACCAATAGGCTTCTCTCCAACATGCCCACTACTCAGGAGTGACACACATCAGAAATCTAAACAAAGATTTTAAGTACTGATTTTTTTACTCCTATTACTTGGAAAAGACTATGGCTATGTTGGAGATACCCCTTAAAGAAAGAAATGTCAGAAAACTAAGAAATAAAAGTGAATAAATAGGAAATGAGATTGAAATAAAACAAAATGTGAAAGCTGATTTTTCCTCGGAAAAAGTAAGTTATGTTTCCACAGCTGGAGGCTAAAAACAGCTGCATTATCTATAGACCATTGAATGGAGCTCAGTCATTAATATTTTACTCATGTACACACTTCATTTTGATGCAATTTTCCTGTATAACTAGCCAGAATCATTTGCAGGATATTTAACAAAAATGATGAAAATACTCAGCTGCATCTGTTCATCATTTGGCTAACCACATTTTTGCATAAATTTAACATGGGCTTAAGCCATCACCATTATTTTTCTCATCCTTTCTCTTCACTGTTGAAATCTGAATGCCAAAATTTATTATTATTCAGGTACGCAATCACAGTACCATCCTAGCAATCAAGTCAAAAGCAGCAAAGCAAAATTGAAAAAATGTTTTCTAAAACTGCAGTCACGTACAATACTTCCCTAAGACAACAACCAGTGGCTGTTGCAATGACAAACAGCTTTAATAATGAAAATAGACTCTCAGTTTTACCTACACAGATGCAGTTTAATTTTCTTCTTCCTTATTAGAATCCTCACTACCTCTCCTCCTCCACTCTGCCCCCAGTTGTAAGAATGAGCTGGCAAACACAACAGTTCTATTCATTCTCAGTTTAATACACAATTTCTCATATACACAAAAGGGTGAAATGGTTTCTAAAAACATTGGTGGGTAATGATGACAGTAGAATCTAATTCCCTCAGGTGCTCACTTAATACTTATCTCTCTGCTGGAGAGTGTAATAAGGTCGTCAAGATTATTGAAGTTGACAGGGCACCAGGCTCAGATTAATTACTTCATAGAATTCAGAAGGAATTAGAAAAAGCAACAACACTGCCTCTGGCAAATGCATATATTTTTTATAGTTCTCTAAGGACTTTCAGTGTAATATAATACAAAAGAGAGAAGAATAGCTAATGCAATTGATTTGTAGGTTTTGCTATACAAATTCTGAAAGATTATTCTGAGAACAAGAAATCACCATCCATCATAATTTTAAAGAAAAACACTCAGAGTGGAATACCTTAAATAAGTGATGAATAATTGAAGGGTAAGTAAAAGGTACTAACATGTGAATCTTTCTCCTACCGTGTTCCAGAAAATTTATCTTCATTGCATCATTTAATTCTTGCAAACATGCAAAATAGATGCTATCCTTTAAAAAAATGGACAGGTTGAAACATGTTAAGGATCTTTCCCAAAATTGAGTATCTAGTGAATAGTTAGCAGCCTTTAAATTTATCTCCCAAATCCCAAACTCTTTCCTCAAACATAGGGAACACCAATGAATTGTTCTTGAAAACTGTCCTTGTTAGATAGTGAAACACTCACATGGAAATCACAAGGAAAACACATATGATTAAAGAATATGAGAACAAAATTGGACAATTAGAGGTTAACTAAATTTAAATGGACAAAGAGAAGGGACATGAGGCCAAAGTTACTTCCCTGAAATTCCTTGACACTTCCTGCTTAGGTGAATAATTCCAGGAATAACCCTAGCCACATACTGATAATGACTATTTGAAGACACACTGTAGCCTTTAGTCAATCATCTATTAGCTTATCACTGTTAACAAATGGTATTTGTATGTGAACAGGCTGATATTCCCTTGCTGTGTCTCCTCATTTTGTCTTTAAAAATCTGCTTATAACTGCCCCAACTCACAGCATTTCTAAAGAAACTTGGAAGTATTTGTTGGGTTACTGCTCTGAATTTTGGCCCAAATAAACTCTCTACTTATATCAATTTTGCCTCAGTTTCTTTCTTTAGGTTGACATACCCATCTATATTGAGCACCTTCCTTAAATAATGCTAGAGACTTTATATATATTTATTTCATTAAAACATAAGAAATTTTAAGAGTTTGATGAGTCACTTATCAGCTTGGGGAGATGTGACAAGTAAATCTAAAATGTGAAAAGAAATGATACAGCACAACCTACACCATTACACTTACCAAAAACCAGAAACACATCACTACTGCAGATTTGAAAACGTAGAATACACCTGGGTATGGAATAAACAAAATGAAAAAGGCTTCTGGGTAACTAAAATAGATATTAAAAAAACAATTGCTCCTCGGTTCATACAATATACTTGTAAATGGTACTATTTCTATTGTCTGTAATGAGGACTCACTGAGGCCACAAAGCTCAGGACAAAGGGTAAAAAGTACACATCTGCATTCCAAAGAAAGGTGCTTACACATTCCAGAGGACTTAGTAAGAGGTGGTCAATCAATACCCATTCTCAGTCTCCAGGCGAGATATATATATATTTATATATATAAATATATATATTTATATATATATAAAACATATATATATATAAAGGCTAGCAACTAATTAGAGATAGAGACTTGATGGCATTTCCCCTCCTCCTTCTTCCAAAAATGCAGGAATGATGCTCCTTCCTCTTTCAACTCAAAAGTTGACTGAATAAACCTGAAATAGAAGGTGAGGAGAGAGGTGAAAAGGTAAGGGTGGGGTGAGAGTAGACCTGTCCTTTCCTGTTTTGTGGAACAAGGGTTTGTAAGTTTTGCAGCGGGCCAAAAGGAAACCCTGAGAGATGCCCAAGAGGTTTGTTTCCCAGGGAAAAGAACTCAGGGTAGGAGCTTATGAGGATGATGTGTGAAGTCTCCTGGAGATTAAATCACCCACAAAAAGAAATGACATCGTGTTCATGGTCTCCAAAGAAACAGCCAAAATGTTCCAGAAAATATGGGCACCAGCCAAAATTAAATGAGAAGCACAGAGGCGAAATTGTTGGGGTGGGAATGGGAGAAGGGGTATTTGGAACAAAGATTGCGAAATAACAGACCAGATCTCATTCCTCCAGCCTACTCCTTCCTCGCCACTGGGCCTATGGCTCTATAGCATAAGGTTAACTCTGAACTAAACTGGTGAGAAATGAATGCCTTATATTGGATGTAAGATTAAAACTTTGATTCAGATTGAATTAGATATTTCTATATCTGAAAGTGATCCCCAAATTATAATACAGCTCTGAAATGCCATTCAGGGCAGAAAAGAGACTTCAAAAGAGAAGGGTTAAGGTAATGAAGAGAAAAATTAAAACTGTTTCTATTGTCCAGTCCGTTATATAAATTGGTTTCACATGCATAAGAGAGACCCTTGGGTCCATACTTATAGAATATTTACTCTAATTTTGCAAAAAAAGAGAAATCTCTTTGCAATATTTATCTATTTAAAGAATATGATCCCATTAGACAGCAGGGGAATGGCTATTACTAACAGGTATGCTTGTAGCAGTGAGCAAGGACAGCTGCCAGCCTCAAAGGAAGGGAGAAATCAGGAACACTGCAAAAAGTAGCTTTAAAAGCTGTATAATCAAATTAGTATTCACCATTTTGCATTGGGGCAAACCTTCCTGTATCCCCCTCCTACATCCCATATCAAGCATACATAGTTAATTTGTTTCTGAGGCAGTCTGATTCAGTAAATTTACAGTAAAGGCCAGGAATCTCAATCTTAATTTTAGTTCCTCTCAAAGTGATTTGCCTAGATTTTTGCAATTAAAAAAACAATGAGAGCACTTCTGTTAATGATGTTAGTAATGCTGTTCTGTGTCCCAGATGCCTCCAATTTTACTAGATATGTATCACTTAACAAATGGGGATACATTCTGATAAATGGGTCTTTAGGTGATTTCACTATGGTGTGAAAATCATAGTATGTACTTAGACAAACCTACTACTACATACAGTCATACCGGCCTAGGCTATATGGTCTAGCCTATTACTCCTAGGCTACAAACCTATACAGCATGTTACTGTACTGGATATTGCAGGCAAATGTAACACAAGGGTAAGTGTTTATGTATCTTAACATATCTAAACATGCCAGCACACCTGTGTACGGCACTTACCATGTATGGGGCTTGCAGGACTGGAAGTTGCTCTGAGTGAGATAACAAGCAAGTAGTGAATGAATGTCAGCATCTTGGACATTATTGTACACTACTGTAGATTTATAAACACTGTACACTTAGGCTACACTAAATTTATGTATTTTTAAATAATAAATTAAGCTTAGCTTATTGAAACTTTTTAATTTTGTAATTTTTTTTCTTTTTTTTTTTTTTGAGATGGAGTCTTTGCTCTATCGCCCAGGCTGGAGGCTGGAAAGCAGTGGCACAATATCACTGCAAACTCTGCCTCCTGGGTTCAGGTTTAAGCCATTCTCCTGCCTCAGCCTCTTGAGTAGTTGGGATTACAGGTGCCCACCACCACGCCCAGCTAATTCTTGTATTTTTACTAGAGACGAGGTTTCACCATGCTGGCCAGGCTGGTCTTGAACTCCTGACCTCAAATGGTCCACCTGCCTCGGCCTCCCAAAGTGCTGGGATTAGAGGTGTGAGCCACTGCTCCTGGCCCACTTTGTAACCTTTTAAACAACTTTTTGACTCTTGTAATAACAGCTTAAAACACAAACACATTGTACAGCTGACAAAAACATTGACTTTCTTTCTTTATTCTACAAGCTTTATTCTATTTTTAACACATTTTATTTTAAAGTTTTTACTTTTTAAATTTTGTTATTATTAAAAATTAAAACACACATATCAGCTTAAGCCTTCACAGAATTCAGATCATCAAAATCACTGTCTTTCACCTCCACCACATCTTTTCTCACTGGAAGGTCTGCAGGCGCAGTAACAAGCATGGTACTGTCATCTCCTGTGATAACAATGCCTTCTGGAGTACATCCTGAAGGACCTGCCTGATGTTGTTTTACAGTTAACTTTATTTTTTTCTTTTTTAAAATGTGTTATTATTTAGAAACAGGGTCTCATCTTGGTTTGTCACCCATGCTGGAATGCAGTGGTGTGATCATAGCTCACCCCACTTGTATTCCTAGCCTCCCACCTCAGCCTCCCAGTGTGCTGGGATTACAGGTGTGAGCCACTGTACACGGCTTTAACTTTTTATAAGTAGGAGTACACTCTAGAATAAGGGTGAAAAGTATAGTATAGTAAATACATAAACTAGTAATAGTTTATTATCATTATCAAGTATTGTGTCCTATACATAACTGTATGTGCCATACTTTTATACAACTGGCAGAGCAGTAGTTTTGCCTACATCAGCACCATTGTAAACACATGAGCCATGCATTGTGCTATCATGTTACAATGGCTGGCTATGACAACACCAGGCGCTAGGAATTTTTCAGCTCCATTATAAGCTTATGGGGCCACTGTAGCATAGGTAGTCCATACTGACTGAAACATTGTTATGCAGTGCAAGACTGTATCTTATAATCAGGCATAGGAAAATCAAAACACCTTTTAAATAACGTTTATTCAAAATTAACTTTAAGGTTTACTGCTCAGGATGCATATTGTCTGCTTTTCAGAAAACTCAACCGGATTGATGTGTTTCCTACATGCATCCAGTAGCCGAGATTTTTCAAGATGAATATTGTAAGTGTTATATAAGGTCTCATGTATTGAGAACCAGAGAGTTCAGGGAAGGCCAGTAGTCTGGGCCGGTATGACTGCTTCAGGAGCTTCGATTTAACTCCTGGACTTAAAGACTAGGTTAATGAAGAGATTTTGTAAACTTACGTAGCACGGAACACAGCACAAAATGAATTCAAAGGGGGAAGTAATTGTCCGTTGAGTCTCCAGAGTGGAGTAATCTTGTTGTGAAAAAGAAAATTTACACATTTTGCTTTCAGTGTGGGTCTGTAAAGGGAGGGCAAGCTGGGGAAATAGCTGGGTTTATTTATGAGATTGTTTAAAGGATACATCACACAGAAGATAAACTAGAGAAATTGTATGGTCATGTTTGCCCATATACAATCAAATCCTCTGCACAATTGATGTATCCAATAAAATCATGAGATCTTACATGGACTGTACAAAATAGTAGAATAAGGGCATTTTGCTTGGAACATGTCCAGGAGAGAGTGTATGAGATAATTTACTGCATTGCCTAAACCCTGAAATCACAGATGTCTGAAAAAAAAACCGAAATGAGCTAGAAAAATGTAAGGAAAACACTGACAGCAAATCATGGAAACAAAAGTCCTTGCCCACATGAGAGGAAACAATTTCTGTTCATTGAACATTGTTGCTTCACAGAGTTCTCAGTGCACAGTGAGTACTAGAAAAGTTTACCAAGGCTGAATATTAGAAATATCTTCCCTCAACTTAGTAAATTAAACTCAATTCACTTAGACTGGGCACAATGGCTCATGTCTGTAATCCCAGTGCTTTGGGAGGCTAAGGCCAGAGAATCACTTGAGCCAGGATTTCAAAACCAGCTTGGGCAACTCTGTGAGACCCTGTCTCTACTAGAAACTAAACACCAAAAAAACAAAACAAAACAAAAGTCCTGGTGGTGTTACATGGCCATAGTGCACTCCCAGTTACTTGGGAGGCTGAAATGGGAGGGGTACTTAAGCCCAGGAGTTCGAGGCTGCAGTGAGTTACGATCACCCCACTGCACTCCAGTGTGAATGCAGAATAAGATCCTTTCTCTTAAAAACAAAATGAAGTATTGCCAGAATGGCACTTAATAAATATTTGTGGGTTAAAGTGAAGGCTTGTTTTACTTTAGAATTACTTTCCAAGGTAATGTACAGAAAACGAAGGTTGTTTAAATCTTATAAGACATCAATGCTTTTGTAACCAATATTATTCAAATATTTGTAAAATTAAAGAGTTGATGAAATTTGTTATTATGTCTAATATAAACTTTCACTGGAATTTTCTCCTTTTCCTAACCAATATAGTCTTTTTTTATTTTCTACTTCTCCTGTCAGATAAATGACTTTCAATGACCTGCTCTATTGATCCTATTTGCCACTTCCAGGTAATTTTTCTCCAAGACCAAAGTGTCCCGAATGTCTTCGTCTTTCTGATCACTCCATGTTCCTGTGCATGAGGCCTCTTCTACCTTTTATCTAATATTTTAGCTTTTCTTGTACAGATAGTTTGTATGTCCAGGCACGTTATAGATAATAGGCATACAACAATAGAGACAGAGAATGTGTGCCGTCTGGAACTCACAAACTATTAGGTAAAATAGACACACAGCTGCTAGGGCTTCAGGCTAAGGCAGAAAGGAACAGAAAACATAACAAATAAAAACAGGAAATCCCTCTACTCTCTGTTTCATAGGACCTGGATTTCCTGCTCCTCTGACCAGAAAGAGGGAGCCTTTAGAAACCATTTCTGTGTGCAACTGGTATGCAGTTCTAGGATTCGGGTTCTCTTTGATTCTGTACTTGAAGATAACAGAGGAAAAGAAAACAACACAAAAACAGAAAACTCGTCACCAGTACATGAGTGCTTTGAGTTCCCTGTTCATTGCAGCCAACAGTTACTTGGCATAGTCCTCAAATAGCTGCTTCATGCATATTGTCCAGGATTTTTGGTTGTATTCAGTGGGAAAGCCAGAATTGTGTGTCCTTATTGCATTCACTGTGAACTCAGAACCCCAGTGAGCACAACTTTGATAGCTCTCCAAGATCACATCCTCTGTAAAGTTCCTCTGAACTGTGTCCAAACATTCCTGCTCCTGCTAGAGATGGCGATGTTGGCATCCTGCACTTCACTGACTTTTAGAAATGACCACAGTTTTAAAAATGGACGACTTCATCAGTGCACCTTGGATTTTCTCTACTACAAAAATCCAGCCCCCAAAGCATCTAGAACCTTACAGATAGTTCAAGGTTAGCTTTGTTCTTGCTACCTAGAGCCCTCTCTACCTGATACACTGTGGTGATGGTAGTCTTTTTTCTTTCTTTCTCAAGTAGGACTATCTCACGTCATGAAACCCAACCATAAGGACATCCCAACTCATTTTATGTTAAAAATGGCATAATATCTTATTCTATGGATCTAATTTATTTATATTTCCAGGCCCAAATAAATGAGCATATAGTTGTCGCCATTGCTACCAGACATCTAGCATTAAAACTGAATTGCTATATTAAATATTTCTGTGTACATCATTGCATATCTGTTCTAATACATGTGTTGAATAAAGTTCTAAAATTGGAATCTGATTTTGCAACTTTTAATATAGAGTCATATGTCATTTCCTCTCAATTTTCTCAAAATATACTAAAAATAATATTTTGAGAATTTCTATTTACCAACACAATTTTTTTCTCATAATATTCTACACCTACTGCTCTGTTACCACCACTTATGAAACTGTATTGCAATAGCATATGTGCTCCTTTCTTCTTGATTCTTCTAGACCAGTACTGTTCAATCATAGTCTTTAAAGATGGAACTACTCATACGTTGCCCAATATGAGAGCTACTAGACATATGTAGCTATAAAACACTTGGAATATGGCTAGTGTAGCAAAGGAACTCAACTTTAAGGTTTTTTTTTTTTTTTTAGTATTAACTAATTTAAATTTAAAATGTTGACCAGGCACAGTGTAATCCCAGCACTTTGGGAGGGTGAGGCCGGTGGATCACTTGATCCCAAGATTTTGAGACCAGTCTGGGCAACATAGTGAAACCCCATCTCTATGAAAAACACAAAAATTAGCCGGGTATAGTGATGCTCACCTGTAGTCCCAGCTATCCAAGAGACTGAAGTGGGAGGATCGCTTGAGCCTGGCAGGTAGAGGCTGCAGTGAGCCCTGATAGCACCACTGGACTCCAGCCTGGGAGACAGAGCAAGACTACGTTTAAAAAATATGTATATGTAATAAAATATACATATATATAAAAATGTACTTTGTGACTACAATATTAGACAGCAAGGTTCTACCCTATGGGTTCTTAAGAATAACAATTCTACCTTTCATTTCTTTGTCTCTAGCATCTAGGATGGTCAAGGTAGTTTAGGTTCTGCTGGGCGAAAACCCCAGTTCATCCTTGTTTTAACATTACAGAGTTTAATTTTTGCTCATCATACATATCCAGTGTGGGTTGGTTGGAGTTTTGCTCCCCACCATTATTCAAGGTCTCAGGTTAATGTAAATTCATTAACCTTGAAGCTGCATCATTAGGAACACAAAACCACCACTGTTCCCATAGTTGAATAAAGTGTACATGGAAATTCAAACCACCTTTTCTATGTTTCACTAAAAACCCATTGGTTAGGATGAGTAACATGAATTCACCAGAATTCCTGGGGGCTGGGAAGTGTGTACGAATGCATTGTTATTAATGATTAGTAATTACCCCTGTCACACAATAAATCCAAATTCTTGTTGAATGTTGAATAAGGAAACATTTTGGTTACCAGACAAAAGAAGTGCATTCCAGAGAAATGAAAAAGTAATGGTACTGAGGTGGAAAAATAATTTTTAAAAAAAAAAAAGCCTATTCTGGGAACATTTTTGGATAAGTATTAATTTAAAAAAATGGACAAATAGAGTAGAATTAAAATGGTGGATTCTAGGTTAAGGAATTTAAAATATTAAATTTTAATTTAATATTAAAATTTTAAATTTAAATATTAAAATTTAAACAACCAGTGGAAAACAACCACTACTTGATTATTTGTTCTTGACCATCAAATTATCAGAACTTTAAAAAGTTTTTTAATTAAGATAAATATGATCTTAAAAAGGAGGACAGAGTCTTCTTTCTCTAAGACAGCAAAGCAGAAAGAGAATATGGATGAAAATTTGGAGGAATTTGTGAGATGGTCAAGAAATGTGGAAGTAGAGATGCAAAATTAGCAATAACACTATGTCATATTGATCCTTATGATGTCCCAGGGCCTGCTTTAAACACCTTATGTCTTTTACTTTATTAAACACTTTAAAAAACATAGGCGATTGGGAGGCTGAGGCGGGCAGTTCACGAGGTCAAGAGATAGAGACCATCCTGGCTAACACAGTGAAACCCCGTCTCTACTAAAAATACAAAAAATTACCCAGGCGTGGTGGTGGCGCCTGTAGTTCCAGCTACTTGGGAGGCTGAGGCAGGAGAACGGAATGAACCTGGGAGGCGGAGCTTGCAGTGAACCGAGATGGCGCCACTGCACTCCAGCCTGGGGACAGAGCCAGACTCCTTCTCAATAATAACAATAATAATAATAATAATACATAGGTAATATATACTATAACTTCTCCCCAAATTAGAGATAAGGGAACTAAAGGATTAACAAAGCAGTTAAGAAGTTTATTTAAAAATATAGCTCAAAAGCGATGATTTCTTTGGTCTACAAAGCAAGAGTATTGCATCTGCTGAGAAGAATAGATAAATAAAAGTTAGGATTGACCCCCTGAAAAATGGCGACAAATTCCTGAATAGTCACTGCAAGGCATATAATAAGGCAATAAGTCCTCTTGGATTTAGTAAAAGCTATGTCCTGCTGCTCCAATTTTCCACTGAAAAATTAGTAATTGGATGAAGAATTTTCAACAAAGATTAACGGGGTTCCTAAGTGCAGACCAAGCTGAGGTAACTTTTGTTTTATTCTGTTGGAGTTGATTGTTTTTGTGGAAATTCCAATGCCCCATGACCCTTTTGTTGTTATTTTTTACTCACATCTTAGCTAATGACCAGTCTCATAGGAAATTAAATCAGAGGTAACAATATGTTTAGTAATGATTTACTCTTGTTGATTAGTTGCTCAAATTGGTTATTACTTTTCATAATATTGAGAAAAATTTGATGGGAAAAGAAATTGTCATATTTAGACCTAAAACATTTATACCTTATTTGTGATATTTCGGTTCATGCCATCTCTGACTATCCATTCACCATTTTCAAGGATACTTGGAAGTTGAAAGTATTTACCATACATAAAATATATACATTCTGCTATTTTTAAGGTCAACAATATTTCTTTCTTCTAATTATTGTTAATATTTATTCATAACATTACTTATAAAAACATCTCTGGGGCAAATAGAATGGTAGTTACTGAAAGATAGTAAGCCCTTGGTTAGATCGTTTTGTTGCTCTACAAAAATCAGTAAAGACTCAGGAAAAAAGAATGTCTCTGACAGTGCAAATTCACACAGTGGCACATCGATTACTTGCAGGGTAGCAGTACATTTTGCTGAGAACAGATGACATCTGTAGAAAATCAAATAAGGCAAGACAACAACTTTGAAAGTGTCATTTGAGTTTTCATCCGTTTCCTAATGTCATGTTTCTCAAATTGCCTCATGTTCTCATTCGTGCTCTTTTTACATTGCTATTTTGGAAATAGTAACCAAAAATTAAACTACATTTTGAAATGTTACCTCAATTGAGAAAAGAAATTGTCATTATCCTTATCACAAGCACTGCTATTTATCAGTGCATTTGATTGTATAATGAGTCAGGCACTAAAGATAGGTATTTTCAAGGATATAAAAGTATCTTTGCTACTCCTGTAGAAAAAAGGATTCTCTCTCATTTTCTGTGTTCTTGACATTCATGTACTCCATGAACCTTTTAAGTGTGTGTGTGAATGGAATTGTATATGTGAATTTTTTGAGGGATAGAGGCTATATTATAGTAAGGTATTGTTTGTAAAATCAGCTAAGATTATTTGCTGCCTTTAAACACAATTACTTGCTCATCCTTCCATCTCCTTCCCCCTTTCCATAAGCAGCTTAAACTCCAGGTAAACTGTTAGTGGCTATGGGCCATCTCTTCACAAGAGAAACATGGAAACTCCAGATACGTTAGGCAAGAATTTAAGCTAGATTCCAGCATACGCTTCCTGATATTTGAAAACATGGGAAAGTATCTCCCACGCAGGGAGAATCTAGTTTTCATTTCACTGGATATTTCATTTGGGGCTGACTTTTACAAAATTCAGGTTTAGAAAAAGTAGCAACCATTCTCACAGTTCACATATTCTTGTTGAGTGTTATGGGGGGGAAAGGCAAATATTGGAAGTGGGAAGGAAAGAAAATAGAAAAAAACTATGTGTGTATTATACTTAAACTGGATCACTAGGGGAAGAAATAATATAGGAAACATTTTTCTTAGAGTAAATAATATAGATTTCTAAAACATTATGTTTGTTGATATACAATTTACACATAAAATAGTCATTCTTTTAAAGGGTACAGTTTGATGAATCTTGACTAATGTGTGTAGTAGTGTAACCATCAACACAATCAAGACACAGACATTTATTTACATCACCCCAAAACATTCCCTCATGCTCCCTGTCTCCCCATATCCAGACCCTGGCAAATAGTGATTCACTTTCTGGATAATAATTTTGCCTTCTTAAAATATCATGGAAAGGGAAATATCTAGTTTCTAGTCATTTTCGTTTGGCTTCTAGCATTGTTAACACAATGCCTCTGAGAGTCACCACAATATAGCATGTATCAATAGTTCATTCCTTTTTATTGTTGCGTGTTAGGCTACTGTATAAATATACCACAATGTGTTTATCTGTTCACTTAGTTGTCTGGGGCAGTTACAAATAAAATTGCTATTACCCTCTGGGTATAAGTCTTTGAACATTTGTTTTTATTTCTCTTAGATACATAAAAGTAAAATTCTCAGTTCCTTGGTCTATGTTTAACTTTATAAGAAATTGTCAAACTCTTTTCCAAACTAGCTTTACCATTTTCCATTCCCAACAGCAATGTGTGAGGTTTCTAGTTGTTCAACGTCTTTCCTAGTAGTTAATGTTGTTAGGTAGTTATTTGTTTGTTTATTTCACCATGTTAATGGGCATGCAGTAGTAATTCATTGACATATTAATTTGCATTTCCATACAATCTAATGATATTAAGCATCTTTGTATTGTTTATTGACCATTCAACATACTTTTTGTGAAGTGTCTATTCAAACTGCTTGCTCACTATTATTTGAGTTTTCTTTTTACTGTTGTGTTGTTAAGAGTTATTTATATATTCTGGGTACAAATGTTTTATCAAATATTTATTTTATAAATATGTTTTTGCTATGTTGTGCAGAAACAAGTTTTAAAAAGAAGAAATATATCAAGAATTCAATGTACTGAATTCCAAACTTGCTTCAAAACTAAAATATTCTAGAGGGTCTGATATTGATGTAAGTACAGACATATGGAACAACATATACAATTTTGTTCTAAATAGGCTAAATAGAACTAAATTAATAATTCAGAAATAGTCTCATTCATAGTCAGTTGATTTTCAACAAAATTGTCCAGGTATTTCAATGGAAATAGGACAGGCTTTTCAATGAATAGTTCTGGATAAACTTGGTATTTACATGGGAAAAAAAGTAAGCCAAACCTCATTCCACATACAAAAATTAACTTGAAACATATAAGCCCTGAACAATAAAACTTCTAGAAGAAAACAAAGGAGGTCAACTGACTATGAATGTCTGAGATTATTTCTGAATTATTAATGTAGTTCTGTGTAGTCTATTTAGAACAAAATTGTATATGTTTTTCCATATGTCCATACTTACATCAATATCAGACCCTCTAGAATATTTTAGTTTTACAGCAAGTTTGGAATTCAGTACATTGAATTCTTGATACATTTCTTCTTTTTAAAACTTGTTTCTGCAAAACAGCAAACATTGTGACCTTAGATTAGGCAAAGACTTGTTAGAGAAGACACAAAAACGCATAGGCTATAATATAATTAAAACAGTTTAAAAGCCCTTAACTCCAAAAAAAGATATAGTTGTTATGAAGATTAAATGAATTAAGATGTGTTTTGCATGTAGCATAAAACTTGGCACTGTATACATGATAGCTATTACTTAACAGCTATCACTGCTATAGGAAAGAAATTGGTGATCCAGGATTAAACATACTTGGGCTTTAATACAGTAAAGTAGGAATAGAGTAGGTGCCATTTTCTCTCTAATTTTCTTTTAGGTAAAATATGTCATGAAACATGGTTTATAATGCAAAATAGCAAACTTTTATTATTCACAAATAATGATTCGTTAAATCATTTAATGTCCCCACTATGTGTAAGTCACTGTAAGTAAATGAAGACACAATTCCTATCCTAGAGATTTTCACAACATTTCACAAAATACTTAACATTATCACTTTTACATTTATAATAAAACAATCCATGCTTCATCTAATTATTTAATTTTTTTCTAAAAAGGGAGTATATTATATAATTTTGAAATTCTTCAACCATCAATAACAACATTTACACAGATCTAGGTGTCTCATAAGATAAATACTATTGAATAAACTTTATTATTTTCCTTTAATTTTCACACTTCAACTTTTGTCAGAATGTGCATTACCCTTGTGGTTTGTTCTACAGGCTAGACATAATATGTTGTTAGGTTTTTATAAATTTGCAACTCCAAGAAGCCAATATCTTCCCATTTTTTTTCCAGAGAAAGGGTTTTACTCTGTCACCCAGGCTGGAGTGAGTGAGTGTGCAGTGGTAGAATCTCAGCTCACTGCAACCTCCACCTCCCAGGCTTAAGGGATCCACCGACCTCTAACTCCCAAAACGCTGGGATTAGAAAGATGAGCCACTGGGCCCAGTAAAGACATTTTTTTTTTAACCTAGCTTTGAAACTGTAATTGTTTTACAGCCCAGATATTATTATCTTTAGGTTTTAGGTGAGGTATTTTTAAAGATACACCACTTGACTCTATACCTAGGAATAAAAGTGGGCAGAACTTTCACTATACCCAGGTAATCTGGAGAAAAGAGTTGTGATGGTCTTCCTTTTAAATTTTCCTTGTGACTAAAGTGGTCAAAGAGATAAAGGCAGTCATTCTAGGAAACAAAATCCTAGGCATAAATCTCTCCTTGTATTTTTTCCTAATTTAGTACAAGATCTCTTGTTACAACCCCAAGATGCCTAAGATCTAAGGTGGAGGAAGCTCTCTACTTCAGGCCTCAGGGAAAGCTCCCTGGTTTGCAGGTCCTTTTGCCCTCAATAAAAGAAAAAAGGCACTCCTACATAGTTAATCTTTGCCGACTTGGGTTGTATAGTAGGATTTGAGATGAAAGCCTTATTATATTTCTTAGTTTAGCTTTGCCAACTTTATGGGCTGAAGTGAAAGGTCAAATAAATGTTGGATTACATCCCTCTGTCTTTAGGTCCAATAGCACTTCAATCTTGCCACCTTTATTCCCAGCATTAGTGGTCTGATTTATGTATTTTCGTGTCTTTTTTAAATTACATACTTCACATGGGCAGGTGCTGTCTTAATTCTCCCAGAGACTTACCTAGAAATATACTCCTATGTTAAGTTCCATATATTCCCCAGCACTGTCTGATACCTAAGTATACCTTAACCTTGGGAAATTGAAATAGTGTTTATGAATAAACCTTGAGGCTTTTGAGCACATGGAGGTCCTGGAGAACGGGGGGGTCTTCAGTCCGGGGTGAAGGCTGAAGCAGCAACCAAAAGGTTAAGTACAAAGCTGTTTATAATCTCTCTTCACTGCACATTTCTAGCCAAAGGCAATGCAGCTAGAACACAGATTTCATAGAAAACTTCAGTGAAGCAGTATCATAAGATGAAGGAAATATTGCTTCAGCAATAACATTCGTCACTAACTAATAATGTAGTCTCTGGCTTTCCTGTTACTCTTGTTGAAACTAAAGTGTAATTAAAAATTCATTACTTCCAGCTTTATTGACCCTGCATTTCTCATCTGTCCTTATTTTTCAACCAGGCAGTCATCTCACTCATCCATTCAGCATATACAGGTTGAGTTTCAGGTGCTATATTTAGCATTTGGAATATTAAAACTAAAACGACCTCCCTTCAGTTGCCTCCATTTGTCTCTAAAGTGATTGCTTAAACCATTGCTTTAGAGACAAGCAGATAGACAGACTGTTCCAAGTGTGAAAATAGTACAAAGTGGCTAGGAGGACAGAGGAGAGACAACCTAGAGACATTGAACTACAGGCATGAAAACCTATATCAAACAGTGCAAATTCCCATGTGAGATCTTTTCAAGACAGTCTTTGTTTAACCCTATATTCCTGAAGAGTTCTTGATTGTGTATTTGGAGACTCAATTTTTGTAGACTTTAAATTTGGAAGTTGTTGATGGGATAGTAAGAACTTTAATAGCTACTGCTTGGGAAAATTAAGAATATTCTTACATAGAGGATTTGCAATTACCAACTCAACTGCCCAATACTAAGTATTGAGGACAGTGATTAAACTTATAGGACTCTATCTCCTAACAAATAAATAATTTTAAGAATGAAAGCAATTGACAGAAGCTGTGAATATCAACATGACTAGTCAAAATAATTTATATTATTAATTTATATACAATAGAATTTTAATTTTATTCTTAGAAATGAAATACATACAATATAATGTAGCATTAGCTATAGAATGTATTTATGAATTTGTCCAAATCTAGATATTAAAAATGAATTAGATTATGATTAATGATGTAAAAAATCTCATAACTTTAAAAAACTTTGAATGCAGTACATTAATACTCTCAAAAAGTTCTTCCTTATTGGCTAAATCAGTGCAGATTCAGAGGCATATTATTCTTAATGTGCTTTCTATGAAGCGTGAGAACATACTACAAACATTGGACATTCATGAAAATTACTAAATTTTCTGATGAATTAGTCAGCAATACTCATCATCTTATGTATATTCTACCTTAATCAGTAATCCTAAGATGTGTTAAAACAATTTGAACATTCAGAAATGGAAATTTCTATACAGCCAAATTTTCACTTTTTAAAATCCGAACTTTTTCAGACAATAATATCGATATTATTATTATTATTATTTTACAATAAAGTGTTTGGAACCAAACTATGCCATTTTTCTCAACTTAAAATTCTTCACACGACACTTCATTCTATAAAGAAGCAATCAAATAATATTCACAAATCGCACATTTAATCTATGTTTGTCGCTGTCCTATTAAAATTATCCATATTTTCTATTCTCAAAGAAACAAAGTCCCTGTTTTCTAAACTTGCTTTCAAGATCTTTATGATTTGAACCCAACCCCCTTTAAAAGCTTTATCTCTTATCACTACTCAGCATATCGTCCTCTTTCCAGAAACATTAAAAGTCTTCTTATTCCCCCATGAATATTCCCTACAATTTTTCCTCCTATAGTCTTGATTTTGTCTACTTTGAAGTATCCTCCTTATCAATCTATTAAAATTCTAGTTCCTTTTTAATCTAAAAAAAAAAGATGTTTACTCCTCAATGCTTGTGTACCTATCTGCAGGCAGAAATCATCTTATGAAATATTTTAATATGCCCATTTTTACACATGGTTTAATATCCTACAAAGTTTGTAGTTCAATGAGAAGAGAAAATTTTTTTTTCCAAATGTAGAAAATTAACTAAGTTTTTGAATGTTTGAATTACAATTTAGCAGGTCAGTTGAGTGAACTCGGGAGTCAAAATAAATAGGTTTTTATCTTGGCTTCATCCTTTCTAGCTGTATTTCCTTGGACATATTATTTTACTTTGCTAGGCTCTAGCAGTCCAATTGAAATAGGTTTGATATCAATCCATACTTCACAGGGCTTTTAAAAAAAGTAAATTAGCGAATACACCTAGCATGTTTACTACAGTGTTGACACATTGTAAACAATGAATGCAACTTACTGAGTAATTAAGTGGAAAATAACATACTGCTAAATGAGTTATCTTTGGGCATTTTTTAGGTATATATGGGAGCTTTGTCTAAATTATTTTCTCAGATAGTCAATACCATTATGATATTATTAAACTAATTTTACAATAGGGTCAGTAAAAAGTCACCCTTATAAACTTTTGTAATAATTACAGTACCTGAACTATAAATTTTGTATCCATTTCAACAGATTGATTCTAAATCTTTACTCTAAAATGAGTCTGTAAATTTCTACCTTCCCAGCACTCTGCCAAAATAGCATTTGATCATTTAGGGTCAACATTTGTAAGATTTCTGCCAATGAAATACAGTGACAATGTTGTGGATCCTTTAGATATCTGTGACTGTTAAACTTTGCCCAATTGGTCCAATATTGCTGTCAACATAGGCAATAATATAAACGTTATCAAGAAAACAAATAGAATTAAAAGACAAAGGAGATACTATTCATGAAATAATTACAATTAATTCTTTACACAAATTAATAGCATACAAACTTAAAGTAAGATAATCCTTCTCAGCTCAGTTGTAAATTGGTTGTTCTAAACTACATCTTTGCTTTCTTCATCTTATTAATTTCTCAAAAGCTATAATCAATTTACATTCAAAGTTTTAAAAATAGTATACTCGGGAGGCTGAGGCAGGAGAATCGCTTGAACCCAGGAGGTGGAGCTTGCGGTGAGCCAAGGTTGTGTCATTGCACTCCAGCCTGGGCAATAAGAGTGAAACTCCGTCTCAAAAAAAAAAAAAAAAAAAAATTGCCTTTTAGTGACTTCTTGTAATCCTTAATCCTCCATCTATACTTTATGCACCTACACTTTGATAAGGATTACATCATTCAAGACAAAAAAAAAAAGATTTCTTATTCACATTGAATTGCAATGAAATATACCTGAGTTAAGCAGAAGCTTTAAAAATAAGTTCATAAGAAATTTGGTACTTACCTTCTACTGGAAGCTTGGTTTTTGGTTACTTGCATATTCAGTTAAACTTCAAAGGATGACAGAATATTCTTCATTAAATTATACTCTTCAAGATAGATATCATGACTGAGAAAATGTGCTTTTGAAAATGCTGCAGTGTTAGTGATTTGTTTTGTGTGTGAGTGAGTAATTATGTGTCACCATTTTGGTCACAAAGATAATTTTGCTTTCCACTTCTAGGTAGAATGGTAAGATACTGATTCATATCAGCTTATTAAATTCCACAGAAGAGAAACTACCTTGTATTTCCAAAACAGAAAGAAGTTTCCTGTCTTCAAATGAGATTTCATGTTTCTCTTTAAAATTAGATTTTTAACTTAGAGTTGTGTTAAAGTTTCCCTAACAAAAGTTGTTTAATTAAAAATTTTTTTCTACTTTCTAATTATTTTTTAGACTTTTACTGAGCTTTCCCAAAAGATACCAAAAGATTGAATGCAGGACAATATATAGTAGCAGAGTTTCCTTACCTCTCTGGAGTGATGGGCTGTCAGGGCAGTCTTGCACAGGGAAGTGTGTGTGTGTGTGTGTGTGTGTGTGTGTGTGTGTGTCTTTTGGAGAAACAGAATTGGTACCGGAGAAGTGAGGCATTACTATAGAGATATCTGAAAATGTGAAAGTGCTTTTAGAATTGGATAACGGACGGAGGTCAAAATAATCTGGAGGCTTTAAAAGAAGAAAGGAAGATGAGAAAAATTTGGAACTTCCTAGAGACTTGTTGAATGGTTGTGACCAAAATGCTGATAGTGTTATGGACAGTGAAGTCCAGGCTAAAGTAGTCTCACATGGAAGTGAGTAACTTATTGTGAACTGGAGTAAAGGTCACTCTTGCTATGTTTTACCAAAGAGACTGATGGCATTGCGTCCCTAGTTTAGAGATCTGTGGAATTTTGAACTTGAGAGAGATGATTTAGGGTATCTGGTGGAAAAAATTTCTAAGCAGCAAAGCATTCAAGATGTGGCTGGCTGCTTCTAATAGCCTACACTCATTTGCATAAACAAAGAGATGACCTGAAACTAGAACTTATATTTAAAATGGAAGCAAATCATAAAAGTTTGGAAAATTTGCAGGTCAACCATGCAGTAGAAAAGAAAAACTCATTTTCTGAGAATTCAAGGCTGCAAAAATTTGCATAAGTAAAGAAGAACAGCTGAATGTTAATAGCCAAGACAATAGGGAAAATGCCTCCAGAGTATTTCAGAGACATTTGTGACACCCCTTCCCATCACAGGACTGGAGGCCCAGGAGGGAAAAACGGTTTCATGGGCTAGGCCCGGCCCTTCTGCTCTGTGCAGCCTCAAGGCATGGCACCCTGCATCCCAGCTGCTCCAGCTGTGAATGAAAGGTGCCGAGGTACAGCTTGGGCCATTGGTTCAGCAGGTGCTAGCCCCAGGCCTTGGTGGCTTCAATGTGATGTTGGGTCTATGAGTGCACAGAAGGCAAGAGTTGAGGTTTGGAAGCCTCCACCTAGATTTCAAAGGTTGTATGAAAATGCCTGAATGTTCAAGCACTAGTCTACTTCAGGGATTGGGCGCTCATGGAGAACATCTACTAGGGCAGTATGGAGGATAAATATAGGGTTGAGCCCTCACACAGTGTCCTCACTGTGACATTACCTAGTGGAACTGTGAGAAGAGGGTCACTGTCCCGCAGACCCCAGAATGATAGATCCACTGACAGTTTGCACTGTGGACTTGGAAAAGTCATAGGCACTCAATACCAACCTGTGAAAGCAGCTGCAAGAGCACTACCCTGAAGAGCTACAGAGGTAGAGCTGCCCAAGGTGGTGGGAGCCCACTCCTTGCATCAGCAAGCCCTGGATGTATGTATTAGTCAGGGTTCTCTAGAGAGACAGAACTAATAGGGTCGGTGTATATAGAAAGGGGAGTTTATTATGGAGTATTGACTCACACAATCACAACATGGGATACCACAATTGGCCATCTGCAAGCTGAAGAGCAAGGAAGCCAGTCTGAATCCCAAGGTTGAAGAACTTGGGGTCCAATGTTCAAGGGCATGAAGCATTCAGCACAGGAGAAAGTTGTAGACCATAAGGGTAAACCAGCTAGTCTTTTCATGTTCTTCTGCCTGCTCTTATTCTGGCCATCCTTGGAGCTGATTAGATTGTGCTTACCCAGATTGAGGGTGGGTCTGCATTTCCCAGTCCACTGACTCAAATGTTAATCTCCTTTGGCAACACCCTCACAGCCACAGTCAGGAACAATACTTGGCATGCTTTAAACCAACCAAATTGACACTCAGTATTAATCATCACAATGTGAGACATGGAACCAAAGGAGATTATTTTGGAGCTTTAAGAATTATAACTGCCCTGCTGGATTTAGACTTGCATAGGGTCTGTAGCCCCTTTGTTTTAGCCAATTTCTCCTTTTTGGAATGGGAACCTTTATCCAATGCCTCTACTCCCATTGTTTCTTGGAAGTAACTAACATGTTTTTGATTTTATAGACTCATAAGCAGAATGGACTTGCCCTGTCTCAGATGAAACTTTGGACTTGGACTTTTGAGTTAATGCTGGAATGAACTAAGACTTTAAGAGATTGTTGGGAAGGCATGATTGCATTTTGAAATGTGAGCAGTGCATGAGGTTTGGGTGTGGAGACAGAGCCAAACTGTGTAAGAGACTGTGTTATTTTCAAGTTTGTAATAACTAGAAGGAGGAGTGCTGGGCATGTAATAAATGTACCTCAAATTTTAAAACCATGAACTACAAAAGTTGAGAATAAACTAATTGATATTTGCCAAAAGTTATCAAATATTTATCTGTAAGTCACAAGTCCAACTAAAATGCAAATTATTATTATTCCATTTGATGGATTTTTTTTGAAGAATGAAGCAAATAGTAAGATTTTCATCAAAGATTTGATAAAACTAAACAACAGAATTTAAGGTATTTTAACCAAATAGCATGTAAATCAAAACATTAATGAAGTAATTCATTAACTGGTGTCATGCTTGAAATTACAAGGCATTTTTAGAAAGAACCATTCTCACCAAAAAAGTGAAAGAGTTGAACAAGGTAACAACAGCAACATCAGAAAACAGCAATCTAATGTTCCCTGAACGCCCAAGGGGGGGTAATGTTCAGCTTACACACTATGGATATTTGGAATGGTCTAGTGGATTGCTATAAGGCTATTCTCTTTTGTCATTTTCAACAACGAATAAATTCGACACAGTGTCGTCAATATCAGTACTAAAAACTTCCCTTATCAGCAAACTGATCTTGTTGCTATTGCTACTGCAATTTACCTTTTATGCCTCATTACTTTATTTAGAAAATGAACACATACCGTTTAACCTTTGGAGAAAGAGACTATGTCATTTCCAAATTTGTGATAGCTAGAAGGAGGGATGCTGAGCACATAATAAATGTACCTCAAACTTGAAAAATGTGGATACAAAAGTTGAGAATAAAGATAGGCATGAACTGAGACTCTAAGAGGAATGTCAAATTATTGGGATTGATGTAGCCGAAGAATACTCTGATAGCTCCCTTGAGTTCAGATTTTAGAGGTGTATATTTGAAATTATAGGTTAAGGACAAATAAACTAGAAAGAAAATATTATTTTAGTAAAATAAAAGCTGAATTGAAGAATAATCTTCAACATTAAAATATTGCTTAAAATTAGACAGATTAGCCTAACAGTAAAATATATTACTTCTGGAGTCAACTTCCAGGGTTAGCATCTTAGCTTTTCCTCTTTTGGCACATAATCTTAAGAAAGTTAGCAAACTTCTCTGAGCCTATTTTGCTGATCTGCAAATCTAGGGGCAATACTACAACTTTTCCTTTAGCATTATTATGAAGATGATATGAGAAGTAAATGAATCATCAATCTTGCAAACAGTGCACAATAAATGTTATTACTGTTATATTTAAGAAAAACACTTTAATGTTTAATTTTTTTTTAAAAAAAGGGGAATGCCATAGCTTGGTTAATAATGTCAAATAAATATCATACTATAAAAGTAAACAGGAAAGAAAGACTTTATTAAAAGCTAATGTAATCAGAGAGAAAGGCTCAATTCAACTCCCCTGTAACTAAAGGAGGAAGAACATTTAAGTGGAAAAGTACTGCAAGACTTTAGCAGAGAGTGTGGTCAATGTGGTTAGGTCATCTGTGTTTGCCAATTGGCACTTATTGAAGTCAGTCTTGCCACAGAGACTGAAAGACAGAAGTCTAATATTTCTTCATGATTTAAAAGGGATGGCCTCCAGGTTCTTGAGAAAGACATTCCTGGCTTTCATAACCTACAAGTCACATTTAGCTGACATCCAAATTAACCTGTCTAGGGTTAGGTCTTGTCATTCATGGAAGTATCCTGTCTCCAAGTAAAGAATCTTATCATGAATTCCTCAAATTGCTGATGTACTGATTAATGTATGACCTACTGACACTGGAAATTATGCTAACTTGTTTTTGAATCATGAAGTTTTACCTATTTGTTTCTGAGACATGACATTTTACTGGTTATCTTGCATGTAGATATCTTAGCCCATATGTTGCACTCTGTAGCCAATGATTATAACCTCTGTATTGCACCCTCCAATGAACAAGGATAATTCTGATATGAGAAGTACCCTCCCTTTTCCTGAAATTTCTTATAAAAGTCTTCCAACTTGTAGCAGACTCTGGAACATTCTTAACTTTGTTGGAGTGTCTTTCCAGTTCGATTCTCACATTTGGCTTACGGTAAAACTTTATCAAATTATTTATGCCTCAACAGGCTTAATTTTCAGTCAACAGCTTGTAAAACTGATAAGAGGAAAGGGGAGGTTGGGAACATTTATTCAGGAAGAAACCTGCCTAAAGTTTAATCAAGCTGAGAGAAAAGTTAAGACTATCTCAGTTATAACTAACAGTGAGTAATTCAACGCTTTTTTAGATAACATTTGTGATCATGAAACAGTCTCATATATTCAGTCTGAGGAAACATTATTCAGAGGGAATTGAATTCCAAAATATGTAAACTAATTTAGGTTTCTTTCTAACTGTTCCAAATGAAGTTTAAGATTTTATGCTGAGAGGAATTAAATTCCAGGGCACTGAAAAAAGAATTTCATGGGAAGTTACTACCAGTAGCCTCATAATCATGAGGAATTTGAAGGCAAGAGAAGAAAATGTGAACCCATACCTTTCACAAAGATAGAGGAAGTACAGTCAATACTAGTGACATTAATATTAAACATGGAAAAAACTTATGAATTAATTCTCTAACAGCATTGTGTGTGCACTTAGAATAGAGATAACTGGTAAACCTCAGACATGATCTTATAAATTGCTAAGATTTATATGGATTATAAAGCTAATAGATCAGGAAAATGATGTAGTGGCCTCAAATTCAAATGTTTTCAGGGGCCAGACAAGGAGAATACATGTGATGAAGTTTTATGTGTAAATCAATAAGGAGTTCAAAGACCTGTGGAAAGTGGAGAATGTATGCCTCTCCTAAAGTCATTGAATTTCATTCTTCTAAACCCTTGAAGTCCAAATAGTGTATCCTCAATTATAACCTGAATTTTGTTATGAATTTGATTAATATTAATATTAATCAAAATATTATGTGGACGTAAGAAGTTTAGATTTGCAATAAAGTTAGGAGAATTTGTAACTGGTAAAATACTTCATAGAAAGATTACTGAATAATGTGTCTATGTTAAGTAGTAAAGCATGTTTTCTTACATGTCCAAAAGTGCTTGTTAAAAATCTAAAGCACTTAAAAGGCATAGTTTAAGAAGAAATAGCAAACAATTTGAATGGGATAATATAAAATGATAATATCAAGTTTGAAGTTAGAGTAAACTTTAGAAGAATTTTAAGATGGATAAAGATGGAAATCTTGAAATTAGGTCCAAAAATAAACTGAAAAGTGCAATATAAAGAAATACAGCTTGACTTCACGCAGAACAAAGAACCAGAATTTATAGTTGTTTGTGAGTTTAATAAGAGACAGTAGTATAGAACTATTGCCACAAATGCAAGAAGAAATTCTTAGATTTAATTACCCAAAAACCAAAAATAATTTAAGAACATGGCAAATGGTGGAACTGCTCTCTCTCTGGTGGGCAAAACCTAAACTTACATTCAGAAACAGTAAGAGAAACACAGAAAAGAGTTACTCAGGTGGTGAAGAACCCCAATTTATATAAAATGAAAGCCCACTGAGTAAATATCAGATAAAAGATAAAAATTACAAAATTCTTAAATATTTTGAAACAGTCATCTTTGAATATTTAAAGCTTTTATGTGCAATAAAGTATAAGCATATTATATATTACTTTATAAAACAAACATTCAAAAATGGGGAAAATTTTCAATACAATAACAAATAACTTTGTTTTTAACAACAAAACTTTTACAAAACAAATAGTGTTCAGGGACAAAATAATTTTTTAAGCCTAGAGATGTTCACAATTTAGCCAATTCTGCGCTATGTTGAGAAAGGTAGTGTACAATCAGATTAAGGTCGGATTACATTGTCTTCTGTGTTCATGAGATTCTAGGATATTATGAGTGATCTTTCATGCAATCCCATCAGATTCAACAGATAAATTCAATGTGCAAGCAAAAATGTCTATGGGAAACCTCCCGTAGATTTTTCAAAGAAAATGAGTTTCATTTTGATTTGGGAGATTATGATCTTTTTTCAATTGTGTAAGCAAAAGTTTTAAAACAAACAAAACAATAATCAAGTTACTCATAAAACAAGAACATTGACTTTGAGAGGCAGCTTGTATTTGAGTACCATTTCTGCTACTTGCATTAGTCTACATAAATTGGTGAGGTTTTTTGGTCTCAGCTTAATCAAACATGAAATCGCAGTAAAATCTCTTACATGATGTTTTTCATGATTATTAAATAACTAAAAACTGTAGCATATGTTTCTCTGTTATTGACATATTATTGATTTTCAGTAAATTAAGCAAAATGTTGTATAGACAAGTCATGTATTAAAATCCTTGTATTAGATAATTGAGGTTCAAGGAAACACCCTCAATTTTAGATCTAATATTTAGAATAGTCAGAACTAGAACTTAGATTTCTTATACTTGGCTTCTGTTCCTTGGACATCAATACACTTTTGACTCCTAAGGAAAACTCAAGTTAAAAAAGGGGAATGATGCTGTTTGAAGAGGTATAATCCAAATATAGTGTTGTTATCAGCATGATAAATTAAAGCAAAATTTCTGTATTGTGGGGAATTAGTCATTATTAGCAGGAACTAAAATCTTAACAATCTTATGTCCACATAATATTTTGATAGACCTTAATCAAATTCATAACAAAATTCAGGTTATAATTGAGGATACACTATTTGGACTTCAAGGGTTTAGAAGAAAGAAATTCAATGACTTTAGGAGAGGTATGCGTTCTCCACTTTCCATAGGCCTTTGAACTCCTTATTGATTTACACATAAAACTTTGTCAAATGTATTCTCCTTGTCTAGTCCTTGAAAACATTTGAATTTGAGGCCACTACATCATTCCCCTGATCTATTAGCTTTATAATCCATATAAAGGAAAAAATCGTAACAACCATGATTATTTTCTCTGTCAGGTATCTCTTTTTCTCCATGTGTATTCACTCTTAATAAGTAGAAAATGTCATTCAATTGAAAATTGAACCAGCAAATTTATTTTAATCTTTGGTTCCCTAGCTACCTCACTGATTTACAACAGTCTTGGGCATCCATTGGCCTTTCAGTGTAATCCCGTCATAAGTAAAATATTACATTCCTTTCTACTGAACAAATTTTAATGCCACTGTGCAAGTAACTGAAGAAGCAAGAATGAATGTGATGATCCATGCTTTCATTAAAAATTCAGTAATGATTAGGAAGACAGTAAAGTACACAAACACTCAGCTGATAGATGAATAGATAAATATAGATCATGATGAGGATGATGAAGACACACTATTAGAAAATAGGGGGCCAGGCACGGTGGCTTATGCCTGTAATCCAAGCACTTTGGGAGGCCGAGGCTGGCGGATCACCTGAGGTCAGGAGTTCGAGACTAGCCTGGCCAACATGGTGAAACCCCATCTCCACAAAAATATGGAAATTATCTGGGCATGATGGCAGGTGCCTGTAATCCCAGCTACTTGGGAGGCTGAGGGAGGAGAATCACTTGAACCTGGGAGGTGGAGGTTGCAGTGACCTCAGATTACACCTTTGCACTCCAGCCTGAGTGACAGAGCAACAGTGACAGACTATCTCAAAATAAGTAAGTAAGTAAGTAAGTAAATAAATAAATAAAATAGGTAACCGAAATTTCAGTTGAAGAGGAGGAATAAGTTTGAAAGAGCTATTGTATAACATGGTGACTTTAGTTAATAATAATGTATTGTATTCTTGAAAATTTTAAGATTTTAAGATTTTAAGAATCTCATCACAAAAAAAAAAGATTAGGATGTGAGATAATACAGGTATTAATTAGCGCACGTTAGCCATTGAATACAATGTATACATATTTCAAAACATGTTGTACATGACAAATACCTGGTATACAATTTTTGTCAATTAAAATAAATAATTTTAAAAAGAAAATAGGGGAGAATTAAAGCTACTAAGCTAACTATGAAAATGGTCAGAAATTATGTTACAAACTATGACACTGGAAGCATAATATGCACAGCATTTTTATCTCATTCCTGTATACCAGAGAATGATGGTATGATTTAGATTATTTGATGCCAAGAAGCAGTCTTATGTAATCAAGTACTCAGAAGTAACATTATACCAGGTGAAATGAGGTATTCTACAAGACAGTACAGTGGAATGAACAAAAACTTTGGAGAAAGGCAAGTCTTTGTATGAATCCTGGTATGGTACTCAGGAGCCATGAGAACTGAAGAAAAGTATATTATCTTCTAGCCTAATTACCTTCATCTATAAAGTAGACATGATAGGTATTATGCAAGTTATTGGGAGGATTGAGGTAATATTTGTAAAGTTCTATGCCTGGCATAAAGATAGATATGTTTTATTTTTCTTATCGGTACTTTTTATTGTCTCAGTGGGTGTCATTCTTAGGAAACATGTTTAGTTCAAATTTTATAATAGAACAATTTATAAAAATATGATTAAAATAAAAAGTTGTTTTTAAATGAATAATTCCTTATACCAAGGGTCATGGAAGAACTCTTTTTGTGGGTTCCATTTCTTTAAGTTGCTAGTACTGTATACAGAGTACCTTGAAAGAGCTCATCTTATACAAAATTATCTCTATTAGTACTTGTATCACTGTATTCATAAATGCTCATATTACATTTCGGTTACTCTATCTGTATAAGCATTCCCAACAAGTCAATCTTTAGGAGTGAACACTAATATCTGTGGGACTGTTGCATGGCTAGTTATGTTCATACCATGGTTCTAAGATTTATACAGAATTTACACATAATTTTTCCATTTTGCTATAATTTTTAAATGTTTGATTTCTTTTAATTATATAAAAAATTACAAAACCAAGACATTTCTTAAAATAGAAGCTAAAAAGTAGATGTGCTCATAATCACCACATCCCAGTTAAGTTATTGCATCCAGGAGTCATGTCTCAGTGGCATTTGAAAGACAGAAGCTTTCAATATTCATGATATTCATTTGACAAAGTGAATTAAAGACAAGATAAAATGAAGATATGCTGTAAGCCTGGAGGTTTTCTGAGTGGCAGAGTCTGCAGTCAACTAAATGACTAGTCAAAGGAAAGACAAAAGAGAAAGGAAAGTCTGGCTTACAGCTTGTACCGTGTGTTTCTCCTAAGTCTGGCGATAAAGTGAGAATATTGCTTCTGTATTCATTAATTATTTATCACTAGCTCTCCAAACCTCTGAACAATTTCTGTTGAAGGAACTACAATACACATGGAGTTATTCATCAAATGCTGATGTTAGCACATTCTCTTTAAGGCTATAAACATGAATGCCAGTTGTCCAGTGAGAATCAGCAGAGTTCTGATTTATTAAAGGTAGTGAATTTCTCCACATATTGCAAAGAGCAAAAATATCAGATTCTGGTAAATTAACAGGGATAAAATATATTTATTGCCACTTGCAGTAAAAGGTTTAAAGATATTATAGCTAGGGTGGACAATGTAAAAAAAGTAGGTCTATTGGAGAAATGAAATAAAGATAGGCAAAAACAAAAATTCTAATGTTTACATTGAAGTGTAACTCAAACTACTATTCCTTTGACTTATTCAGACTCCTTCTACCAATTATGCAAAATCAAAGATAAAAATGCCCTTCATCTCTAGAAGTCAAAAAATAAGATTTTCTAATAAATCTTAATTTTATTTATTTATTTACTTTTGAGGCAGGGTCTCACTCTGTCACCCAGACTGGAGTTCAGTGGCGTGATCACCGCTCACTACAGCCTCAACTACATGGGCCCAAGTGATCCTCCCACTTCAGCCTCCCAAGTAGCTGGGACTACAGGCACACACCACCACGTCCAGCTAATTTTTGTACTTTTTGTAGAGGTGGGGTTTCACCATGTTACCCAGGCTAGTCTCGAACTGCTGGGCTCAAGCAATCCGCCCTGCCTTGGCCTCCCAAAGTGCTGGGATTACAGAGGTGAGCCACTGCAGCCAATTTTTAAACTAATGAAATATACCTGAATGCAATTTGGTTACCAGCATAATAGCAATTCCCTATCTATTTCCCATTTCCTTCAAAATTTCTCCATATAACACTTTACTTTCTGCCTCAATAGTTGCATCTTTTATTTACCCATTTTCTTACTCCAATTTGATTTTTGCTCCTAGATCTGTACTGAAACTATCCTCCAAAGTAGTGACTCTCTAATTTAGTGTGCATAAAAAACAGGGAAACTCTGTTAAAATATGGATTCTTGGGGCCCATTCTGCAACATTCCGATTTAATGGGTGGGAATAATGGAGCAGAAATGGTAAGGTAGAATTAGGATGGCACATTTTAAAGCTAAGTTACCAATGTTTTATATAAAGTTAACTTCAACTTACCCCCAAATCTATTTTCATTTAAAATTTAAGATAACATACATTTTATTCTTATAAGTTCAAGTAGTATAAAGGTTTAAAAGTAAACTGAAGCCTCTCCTCACATTTTCTCTCTCATAACCTAAAGGTAACCCAGGTTAACCTTTGGATGAGTGTCTTCACATATATTTTATGTTAATGTACATATAGGTGTTACACAATTTCCTTTATCTAAAACAAGAGAAAGGTATATAGTTAGCCACGTTTCTAACTTTGCTAATTGATTTTGATATTTAAATGATCCTCTTGACTTTTCTAGATAGGAAATTGTAACTAATTCAAATTTGTATGCCCTCCTTTCCATATTTCACACAGTTTTTTAAGACCAATAATAGTAGAAACAAAACAATAGCTTTCTTTTGTCACTCACTGAAAAACATATGTATTAAGAATTTTTATAAAGAAACTTCATTTATGTGTAGAAGACTCCCAAAACCATAATGCCATTTCTACCATAGTCCCTGCAGTTGAGAATTTTCAGTTTTCTGTTTGACATCTTCATATGGATGTTATGTCAATACAATAATCTTCGTAAGTCTAAAATGGTGTTTGTCACTGCTGGAAAGGCTAAAAATAATAAGAATCATGTCTCATTTGTTCTCATAAAGCCCAATCTGCCTCTCCTTTTATAAACTATTTGTTTCTTATATTCAACTAAACCTTAATCTTATTTATCCTTTATTATCCTGCCTTGGAAATCCACAACCCTTGAGAGGCCTTGTAGGTGAGTCCACCATGGTTATGTGCTGCTTCTGTAATAAACGGGAACACTAAAATCTTTATGAGTTTGAAGTCATTGTATTAAGGGTCTTGTCACCCTAGGTACACCTAGCAGGTATATAGTTAGGATCTTGTCAAAACCACATCCTTCACCTCTCCCTGTCCATTCAGACTCCCATAAACAACTTAGTATATTAGAGCAAATATAGTGGCTATGACCAATGGACTGGAAATAGTGCTTGAGTTCAAACCCTAGCTCAGCCACTCAACAGCTTGACTGCTTGCTTTGCACAACTTATCCTCAAATATCTTATCTTCAAAAGGAGTTAATGCTAGCACTGACCTGTCTTATAAGAGTGATAGAAACAAAAGAAATAATTATGTGATATACTTAGAATTGTGCCAAGCACAGACTTAAACACATATTTGTGTTTAGTGTTTATCGTCCTAGACACTGACCATAATCATCAAAACCCTCTACAAAGAAAAGAAGAACCAATCACCTCAAATAACCCTTGATCTCTGCAATAAAGGTCAATGCAGAGCTTCCAGCTTGAGATAAAGTGAGAAAATCTCAAGGAAAAAATATAGATTCGTTTATTTTTTAAAAATTATCTTGTGAAACTGGGATTATGAAAAAAGGTAAATATTAGAACTGCCATTTCAAAATTAGAACATTTGTTGACCTCATGGCGAAAGGAGAGATAAGAACTCAGATTAAAATTACAGAAAAAAGAATATTATAAACACTTAACAGCAAAAATTGAAAGTGCATAAATTGTCGAAATACCAGTACTTAATTTATTTGATCATAGGCAGAGTATAGATGAAAATATAGTAGCATCTGTAATAATATTTTGTAAACTCTTTTAATTTCCTCTCAAAACAGTCAAATGGTTTCAATTAGTTCTCTCCACTGGCAAATATTAATTCAAGACATAAATTGAAAAGGCAGACTTCTAAAATAATCCTTTCTGCCATCATGAATTATTACCTAGGCTAACTGGAAAATGTAAATTATCTAAGGAATAGTTGTAATGTAAATATTATACCATTAGATTTTTTTCATAGATAATTTTACAAGACCATTGTGAACATTCAACATAACAATTTTGGAATTAGTAGAAATGTATACTTGGCTTTACAAGAAGTTGTAGCCAGTAAAATATAAAATCCTGCCTCAGATATGAAATTAGACATTAGTTATTTAAAACCTCTTTAACACTTCCTTCTATTATGCATAGATTAGCATTTTAAACTGATTTATGAAAAAAAAAACAAAGCAAAACAGGGATTTAAATGACTACTGTATTCTACTGATTCTATTTGATTAATCAGTAACCGGTCAAGAGCTCCAGAATTTAATAGAGAAACATTTCTTTGAAAATGTCAATAAAATAATGAATCAATTATAGGAAGTTGGGTATGTTAAATATAAAATAAAACAACCAGCAACAGAAAAAAAAAAAAAAAAACCCTAACCTTTCCAAATAAAGGAGGAGAGGTCAGTGAAAAACTGTTTATCAGTTTATGAGATCAACTTGGTGGACTATAGATTGTACCCTTATCATATGGCTTAACTCCCAAGCTATGTATTAAAACTGAAATTACTATGATGGCTGTGTTATATTGGTACACAATAACATCTGAAAAAAGGGATCCCTGAGAACTTTTAATGTTGCTACTACCACTAAAAAATAGGTGACACGGATTCAGAAAAGCTCTATTCTAACAAAGCAAAACCTTCAGACTGTACTCACCAACCTCTTCAAGCCAATCCATAATTAGTCCAAGTAGATTATTTTAACACTGAAGATAAGTTGAATGCAAATTACATAATGGTAAAGAAATGAGAAAATTATTTCACTAATTCATATTTATAGCAGCTTTGGGTAGTATGAATTTTCAGGTGCTGGAACCCTATTTCCTGGAAAATAATCTTAAACTTGTCATTAGATGACTTAATCATTCCATGCAAGTTTTATGTAATCCTTATCCACTAGAATGACGCTATTCCCTCTGGATTCAGCTATTTTTCAATTATGTAGTTTCTATCTTTCCCAGAATTTTACTCAACTGTTCTTTCTGACTCCTTTTCCTAGTTCATTCCGATCTCCTTTAAAAAGCAAACAAGCAAACCAGAAGCTGCATCTCATTATTTTCAAACCATGAAGTGATTCTCTGCTAGCTAATTCTAGAACTCTACATACATCAAAACATGCTCTGCTAGTCTTTCCAGACTTTGTATTGTAATGTCCCTTCCTTTAAGTATTTCTAGATTTAATACATTTTTCCTATTCTTTTTACATTTCATATTGCCTTTACATTTCATATTTTCTTTGCTTTGTTATCTTAATAAAACATCATTACACTTAAAGCCTACATTTGCATTTTAAATTTTTGCTTGGAATATTACCGTAAAATACACCCACAATTATTTAGGAAATAGATTTTTACCATGGAGCAAAAAAATAGTTATATATATGACATGAAACACTAGCTAACTTACATTTGTAACTTATATTTCCTTTGTGTTTCCAGAGATATATATACCAGAAGCTATATGTCAAATTAGTTAACTATTTGGTCAAATATGGCTTATGTAGACAAGGCCTGCATTATATTTTAAATAAAACAATATCTTTCATTTGCAAGGTATTGTAAAATTTACATAACATTTTAAAGCATAATAACATAGTATATATTACTTGATTTTTATAAAGCCATTGTCACAAAGGCTGTATAGCAATTTTACTGATAAAGAAACAATGCCTATGACTATTAGTAGCAGGTTTGGGACCAGTTCCAAGTCTTCATATCTATGCTCCATTACTCCTTTCACCAAAGTGCACAACTTGGCTAAGTGCAGCTTTTTGTATAAATTGACTCATAGCCAAGTAAAATTCAGTTAACATGGTTAAACATTTTGTAGCTTTTATTTAAATGTGTATAGGTCACAAAATTATATTTATAGTAGGCTTAGAATTTATAAACTGTAAAAACAATTTACTCTGCTAAGGTAGATGAAACTTAAAGATAAGTGAATTTTCATAATTCACTTATTTCCTATTTCTTCCAAGAGAAGTAAGACTGGCAAATAGACATATTAATGATGTTTCTTTGATTCTTTTATTTCTACTGCCACATGTTCCATAATAAAAGAAGTAAGTGAAAACTTGTCATTTATCTTTACAGTTTCTCCAGTTGTTCTCAAATTTCTGCATAATATTATATAGTAACATTGAGTTTTCATCAACCTGAAGAAAAAGGTCCTCAGCAACAAGAACAAAAAATGTTGGGAAGTGATGCAAGGCATACTGTACCTGTTAATAATTGCACTTAATCAAATTATCTGAGAGGGGAGACCTCCTGAATATGGATTCTGAATATGGTTTCTATATAGGGTCTGACTCTAGAGGATTCAAATGGGACTCAGAAAATTTTCCTCAAAGAAAACAGACAACCATATACCAGGTTTCCAGAATAATTGATTTAATCATACACTTTATAAAAAAGTTAAATTTTATAGTGGGAAAAAAGTAAATTACCAAAAGGCAATTTTACATTTTCCAAATGAAGATATGCAGAACCCAGAGAATGCAGTGGTTTAGTTAAGACTACATACATAACATTATAAGAAATGAAACTAAACTAAAGGTCATGACTGCTGATTCTCTATACACTTACGTTTGTTTCAATAAATAGTTACTTTCCAAGAAAAAAAAAGTTTTAGAAATTTCTGACCTAAATTTGTAGAATTGTGAAATATGAAGCCACTTGATTAATTTACCATAGGCTGTTTCTTAAACTATGAAGAAGAAACTAATGAAGCAGCAGTAGTGTTATTTTGTTGGCAGAGAAAAATTTTCATGAAGGTTCAATAAAATTAATTATGCAATACATTATACTAAGAGCTGCTCTGAAAATAAAGTAGAAATCTGAGTCAAATTTACATCAGTTTCTAGAAGGTTTATATAATTAATTGCTTTTTACAATTTAAGATTATAAATAAAGCAACCCTGATATGTCCTCTCCATTTGTTGACAGAATTTATTTGTTCATGTCATAGTCAGAAGGGTAGAAACAGATGAATCAAGTGCCCTTTCATTTCACCAGCCTTCAGATTTAATTGAAGAAGACTGTTTTGCTAATCTCCATCTCAGGGAAATTGCAAAATTGCTTATTAGGTTATCTTTCAATTTTAATCACTTCCCAGAGTAGAGATAGAGACTCAAGCACCTGGCACAAAAATTGAGAAAGTGAAATATTGCTCATATATAGAGTTTCCCAATGAACGTGTTTGCAAAGCAAATATTCCATGTATATTAGATTGCATGATCATGATTCTGATTAGTTATGTGTAATTTAAAATGAAAAATAATAAAATTATGTTAAAATTTTTTGGCAGTTTTGCCAAATAATTATTGAGAAGAAAGGCACAGATTTGCTTCCTTGATAGGGTAAAATACATTTTGAGGTAGCTTTGTGGTTTTATTAGAATTCTGCATAACTTACTGTTATCAAATGTATTAAGAAGATCTCTAGACTCTCAACATATATATCTCTCCCTTTATCTTAGGTCATTAGATGTAATAAGTCCCGCAAACCTGTATTTCAAGCACTAAAAACTTACATTTCTCAAATATGTATATATATGTAAAATGTATGGGCATTTAAGAATAATTGTTTTCCCTCCATCATTTAATCTTCTTGTGTTAAAATAGTGTGTTACAATAGTTACAAGAGTTTTTTTCTGAAACTACTGGGCAGAAAGTATATTTTTCTTTACTTTGAATGAAGCAAATTATTGACTGGCATTCATAAAATTATAGTAATTAGACCAAAATATTATGGGAATTTTGTGACTTGGAGTTCTCTTCATAGTCTGTTTGTATCCAAATTAGAGCCAAAGACTTTCTAAGAAAATGACATTTTCATAAAAATTATAATAAAACAGTTATGATTTTTGATCACCAATGTATCCCTACAAATTTGACCAAAATCATAGGAATTTCTCAACATCTTTTCTCTTATTTATTCTATGCAATATTATATTGTTATCTCCATTATACAGATAGTGAGGCCGAAGAATAGAGAAGTTAAAAACTTTCTCCAGACTACATAGCTGCCAAATGATAGAGCTACGAGTTCAGTCCACATTTGACTAATGCTAATATCTGTACTCTTTACCCTGATTAACAGCATTCTGTACTACCAAGTTTAAATTAGTGGCAAGCTGATCCCAGATGATCTGATCACAATTTGAGAAATAGCCATATAATTTGTCTCTTATCTCCAAAAACAACTTCACAATATACTCTAGTGAGGTAACTTTTGGTAGGAAGATATATATTCCCTAGACTTGTATGATTTACATTATAATTAGAAACAGAGCAATATTGAAAACAAAAATTTAGTCTACTTGTGTGTTTGAAACAAAGAAGCCAAGAGATAGTTTAAGGCACATGAATCAGAAGGATAATTAATATTTTTTTCTCATTAAAAAGTAATATTAGTTACAAGCAATTTGGACAATATAGAAAAATAAACAGTAGAGAAAAATTATCAGCCAGAATTACACTGTTTATGTGCAATTGATAAAAATCTTTTACTACATTTCCATATATATTAGCATACATAATATCAGTGTATTATATCATGGTATATGTCAATTACAATATATATTATATAGTTTAGTTATAATTATATATTTGTATTTATGGGTATATAGAGAATAAGAATATAAAATTTACATGCTGCTTGCCTATAAATCTTTTTCATATATTTAATTGTTTTATTAGAAAAATAATCTAGAAACTGATTGGGAAAATTTGATTTGCTTTACTGAAATTTCTTTATGTAAATTTATATCAATTTATACTCCCAACGGCACTATAGAAAAGTAATTGACATCTTGTCATATAGGGGAAGTGGGAGTCGTATTATACAAGCTGCCAAGAACACTGTAGTTTCTTCACTAGACATTGGTTTAGGTCTCTTCCCTAGACATTGCCCAAGGGTAAGCCCCTCTCCAGGGTACCTATTTGCAATTACTGATTAATGTGGAAGGACAAAGGTCTAAACTCCTTGCCCAATTAAAGACATTTCTAAAGGACTATCCCAGCTCCAGAGCTCTTCATGGGATTGGCTTAGACATTGGTTGCAACTCGATCAGAGTTCAAATTTTCTCTCTGACAAATCCTACTTCCTGTATCCTCATGAGTTTTGTTACCAAAAGCTCTCCTCAGCAAACTGCCTTCAAACTAATCTCCGCCTGAGCTTGTTTCCAGTGGAACTTGACTTAAAACATATTAATTTTTGATATCTCTACTCATAAATATGGTATCATTCTCCTTTATTCAAGACTATTTTTCAAATGTGTCTTGGTAATGTTTTGTGTTTTTCTCAAATATACATATATTTGATATAATGAATAAAATGAATTAATACATTTTACTACCTAAAAACAATTTTTTGTGATGATAAATCATCAAACTCAAATAAAAAAGAAACCCGGAAATATTCTTATCAAATACAAGGAATCAATAGGATTAACATGTATAGAGTGATTATGAATCAGTAATCAAGTACTAACACCAAAATAGAGTAATCACCAAAGCATCTTCACATTTTGTCTTTAATTGAGGCCTAAATTGTAAAGTAGGTAGAGGCAGGTCAAAGTCTGGGGTATGAACATCCACTGTGCTCCTCCAGCCTCTCTTTATCTCCTAATTCCCTTGGTTCAGAGGATGTTATCTGGCTCCCTAGATCTCCATGAAACCCCATCTGGAAACTGTTGCTCTAAAAGAGAAATTAATTTTAAATAGGAATAAAGCATATAGAAATAAATATATAAACAAATTGCTTTTCTATTATCAATCATATTAGTAGTATTAAAATGTATGTTAAAGGGTGATGGTACATCTTTTCTATTATTTATAATAAATTTTGACATAAAAACTATAATAGAGTATAATGAGACGCATAATTACAAGCTTTCAATACTGAGAGCTTCAAATAGGTCACATCCAATAGTTTCTGAGAAATTATCTCAAGTCATTAGAGATTCAGAGAAATATTTAAATTCGTAATTTTGATTAAAGTATTGTTTATAAAGATAATGTTAAACAATCAAAATACTCATGGAAAAAGCAATAATAGATAACAATTCTTGACAGTTTACTATAATTCGGGTACTCCAAATAATAATTCAAGGTAAGTTCCAAAATTGACCTATTTTATGGTCTATCCATGTAATAGAAAATGATTCTGCAAGGTATGCAGGCAGCACATAAAAGTTGACAGTTGCAGAACCACAGCTCCTCTCTGGAACACTCCCAAAGAACAGTGGTAAAGGGAAATTTTCTCTGGAAAACATTCAAAGCTATCTGCTTTGCTTTGAAAGAGAAATGGCCAGGCATGCAATTCATGGACTGTAGCCAATTGTTTGTTTGGATGGTCAGGATCTTGGAAGAAACATGATTGGAAAACTGGTGACAAAGACATTTGGGAAAGAAGAATGTGAACAGATGTGTTAGAATGGGCAAAGGACATAATAATATTTGTGTCCCATGTGAAACTCACCAAAAGGTGGCCTCAACAGAGGAGTATTTTAGTAATCAAGTGGATAGGATGACAATTTCTGTAAATACCAATTGGCCTCTCTCCAACCCTTGACACCATGCGCTCCTCACACGTCTGAGTCAACAGGCAAAGAAGAGAATAACAGTGTTGGCTAAAGTAATTGATCCTGACTACCAAGGGGAAATTGGACTACTACTCCACAATGGAGGTAAGGAAGAATATGTCTGAGGTACAGGAGATCCCTAGGATGTCCTTAGTGTTACTATACTCTGTGATTAAGGTCAATAGGAAATTACAACCCCATCCAGGCAGGACTACAAATGGCCCAGGCCCTTTAGGAATGAAGTTTGGGTCACCTTATTAGGTAAAGAACATAACCAGCTGAGGTAGTTACTGAAGGCAAAGAGAGTACAGAATGAGGAGTAGAAGGCATTTACAAATACGAGCTATACTGTGTGACTTCAGAAATTAAGAAATTAATTGTCTTGAATACTTACTTTCTCTCTAATTCCCTTATGATGTAACATAAAATTATTAACTTTATATCAGTATTATAGCATTATTACCCCTACATCATAGTATTTAAGTTATGTGACATTACTTAAGGACTTGACATTCTCTTCTGGGGAAGGGATTAGATTTTTGGTTATATGCAAGACAGCTGTATTATGTTACATAGAATGACCTTATTGTTGTCTTTATTTGTGTATGGGTGCCAAGTTGATAAAGGGTTAGCATTTGCTGGTTAATTGTATGCGTCAACTTAACTGGGCTTGATCAAATAGCTGGCAAAAGATTATTTCTGGTGTGTCTGAGGATATCGCCAGAGGTGATTAGAATTTGAGAATCAGTTGCCTGAGTAAAGAAGATCATTCCTTTCACAAGGTGGCCTGGCATTATTCAATCTTTTGAGCACCCTAAAGAAGCAAAAAAGAGAGGGCAAATTCTCTCTCTCCTTTTAAGCTGGGACATCCATCTTCTGCCTTTGAATGTAAGAGCTTTTGATTTTTATAGATTCTGAATCTAGAACTTATACCCTCACCCCCTCCTTCCCCCGAACCCCTGGTTCTCAGTTCTTCAGACATGGGCTGGAATTTACACCATAGGTGGAACCTTGCTTCTCGGGTTTCCTGATCAACCTGGACTAAATTATACCACTGGCTTTGTTGGTTCTTCTAGATTGCAGAGTTGATGATAGGACTCCTCAGCCTTCACAATTATGAGAGCCAATTCCCAAAATCTCTCTCTCTCTCTCTCTGTCAGGATAGAGAGATACATACCTGTTTGTGTTGCTGTCTCTCTCACTCTCTCTCTCTCCTGAGATAGAGAGAAAGCCATAGAAATACAAACAACTATGTATTGTGTTATAATCAGATAAAATTATTTATAAAGTATGTATTATTTTATAATCACATAAAATTGTTATTTGGAAATAAAAAGCATAGTAAAGAGTATCGACTTATTAAAACTCTGAGGTATAACTTTGCTTGTTGATTTTGGTAGCAGCCGAAGTATTGACTCCAAAATAAATATGCTGACTTCTTTGAGGAATTATTGTAATAGATAAGGTATCATTTACTTCATGTCTTATTTGGTTCAAAAATGTCATTTATTTAATTTCCTTAGAATTCCTTTTCTATGCTCTTTATATGAACTGCACTTTGGTTTCTCACACTTACATTTTGTGAAGGTTTCTCACAAAATGTTGTTTTCTAGCATTATCTGGGCCATTTATGTCACTATTTCTCTCTCTCTGTGTGTTTGTTTCTTTTTTCATTAGAGTGAAAGAGTATAAAATGTAATTTGTCCATTAGTAAAAAATTATGAGTCCAGGTTGGCAAGGGCAAATAGAGACCTCAGCAATAGGTCAAATGTGATGTAATTAATTACACTCATGTAGCTTGGAGTTCAGACTGATGATCATTCAGTTATGTATCCCAGAGAGAGGGAGAAAGGAGAACACAGATTGATTCTGTTCCAAATAGTTAACAGAAAAGGTCGTTGTGTCTTATCCTGCTTACAAGTGAAACTCATGAGAAATCTTAATGGAAATAACTAATTTATTTTTTTTTTCAGTAAATTTTACTTGAAATCGTTGATACAGGTTATAAGAGAAAAATGTAGCCATGTTCTTTATGGTTAGGTCTGTATGATTTTCTCTTAACCATTCACAAAATTGCCAATTAAGTTTTATTTTCTAACATTTTTCTGTTGTTTAAAACAATTATATGTACATATATATGTGTGTATGTATACACACATACACACACACAACATCAATGAAAAAATAATCATTTAATGTTCTGCTAAGTTATATAAGTCTACCTTACTGGACCATATGTATTTGAAGAGAATGAACACCTACATGAAATAATTTTAGACTGCATCTAAGATGTATTAGGTTCTGACTCTTAGAATAATTTACGATGGAAAGGCATGTGGTTTCCACCTTAATAAAAATTAGCGAAGTGTTTTGGATATACATAAGAAACTATGACACTGATTCAAGATTTGTTCATTTTAATAGTTTGACATGAACAAAATATGTGAGAATAATATTTTACTGAGCTTTCTTGTATTTTTAATTTTTTTAGCTGCTATTTCTGAGCCTTTTAATATTTCAAGTTTGTTCCAAAACTTTCTAACATTCTTAGTGTTAATCAATTTATCCACACTGTTTTCCAGTATTTTTCAATGAAGTTTTTGAGTCAATATAAACGTCTCAAATATTTTTGAGACAATGTCTCTTACATAATAAGATCAATTTCACATTATAATCCAACAGTGATGGTGTAATTTTAATGCTGTGCTAAGGAGACTGGAGACTACTTTTAAAACTCAGTGTAGGTAATAAATAATTTGTGTTAAAAACTAGCTTAATAAATTTGAAGCTAAATTTAAAGATTTAAGGAAGCCAACTTGAGGGAAGGGGCAAAGAAAATTAGGAAAACATCAGAGTTGACACCTATGAGAACTTTGCCATTACTTTTCCTTAAAAATATCTACAGGAATCTCATTTTCACCTCCAGTTTGTCACTGTTCTGTCCTTTCTTTCTCCTTTTCTCCCTCTCTGCTTCCTCACTCTCTTTATTCTTTCCTGCTCTCTACAAATATTAACTTAGTCTTAAAATAATCCAAGCATTGAATCTATAAATTACCTTGGGCAGTATGGCCATTTTCACGATATTGATTCTTCCTATCCATGAGCATAGTATGTTCTTCCATTTGTTTATGTCCTCTTTTATTTCACTGAGCAGTGGTTTGTAGTTCT
>NW_012105165.1:1914635-1966063 GCF_000951045.1 Mandrillus leucophaeus
GGGGGGAGGGATTGCATTGGGAGTTATACTTGATGTAAATGACGAGTTGAGGGGTGCTGACGAGTTGATGGGTGTGATGGGTGCAGCACACCAACATGGCACAGGTATACATATGTAACAAACCTGCACGTTATCCACATGTACCCTAGAACTTAAAGTATAATAAAAAATAAAAAATAAATAATAAATAATAATCCAAGCAGTGAGTGAACACACATACAAAAAATAAAGATGCAAAAACTGAAATTCTGTCTATTTAGTCTGCTGTTTAATTGGTTTTCTATTTGGAATATACTGGTTATATTTCTTTTTATGTTCTCATCTACTTTTTTTTTTTTTTGAGACGAAGTCTCGCTCTGTCGCCCAGGCTGGAGCTCAGGGGTCGGCTCACTGCAAGCTCTGCTTCCCAGATTCACGCCATTCTCCTGCCTCAGCCTCCCGAGTAGCTGAGACTATAGGCGCCCGCCACCACGCCCGGCTAATTTTTTTGTACTTTTAGTAGAGATGGAGTTTCACCGTGTTAACCAGAATGGTCTCGATCTCCTCACCTCGTGATCCACCCACCTCGGCCTCCCAAAGTGCTGGGATTACAGGTGTGGTGAGCCACCGCGCCCGGCCTCATCTACTCTTTTAAAAGTTTTGTATGTGCTATTTTTATATTTACTGGACTTTTTATATTTACTTCATGTGTACTTGTTCATATGTGTTATATGTTTTTGTAACAATATAAGGAAAAATAACTTTCAATATAATTCTATTAAAAGAAGTTGTATATATCATTACTTATCTGCATATGTGCTTTTTCAACTTTTTAAATTAGAAATGCATTTTTATTACAGGTGGAAATTTCATTGTTTTATATTATATTTTTATGTCAAAAATAATTTTTGAGAATTGCATCATTTATAATCAGGTTGTAATAATTAGACTCCTTTTTACAGTTTTCAAAACTCTAGTTTGTTATTTTGCATCTTGAGTTTATTTTAAATAAGGAGTTTAATGTTTATCTGAGTGATAAATATTTATTATAATACTGAGAAAATCACAACAAAGAAAGAAACATGTTGTTCTTATTCTGTGCTTTTTTTTTTTTTTCCATGGTTATTCAGCTGCTTCAGTTTATTCAAGTACTCCAAATGCATCCATTCTACTAGTCAAAACATTATTGTGTTCAGCATTTACTGACAGGTGCAGGGCTGATAATCATTATTTCTAAAGTTTACACTCACTGTTTATATTAACATGTGGTGTTGGGCCTCTTTTCCTCATGTGCTGTGGTTCTTTTAAAAATTTTGTTTTCTGAGTGTTCAAGTTTGACAAGTCCCACACTGTTTATACTTTAAAAGTGCTCTTTTAACACTTCACAAAATAAAATACTTAGGCATAAATCTAAAAATGTGTAAGATCTATATGGGACAAGCTGCAAAACTCTAATGAAGGAAATCAAAAAAGGCCTAAATAGAGACATTCTATGTTCATGCATAGGAAGAGTCAATATCGTCAAGATGAAATTTCTCTCAACTTGATCTATACATTCAATCCATCCCAATAAGAATCCCAGCAAGTTATTTTGTGGATACCAACAGAGAGGCGAAAGACTCAGAATAACAAACACAGTATTAAAAAAGAGAACAAATTAGAGAATAGACACTACCCAACTGTCAGACTTCTTACAAAGCTATAGTAATTAAGGCAGTGTAGTATTGGTGAAAAACTAAATACGTAAATAGAACACAATAGAGAAACAGACATAAAAATATAGTCACAATCTTTGACAAAGGGGTAAAGACAATACAATGGAAAAAAGAGGGTGGGGACAACTAAACATCTACAACCAAAACAAGAAATTTAGCCCAGACCTTATACCTTCACAAAAATTAACTAAAACTGGATTACAGACCTGAAAACATCCAGATGACTTTGGGTTTGGCAACGCCTTAGATACAATGCAAATTTATTTGTTGCCATGAAAGCAATAATTGATCAGACAAAACTCATTAATTTTTTTTTAAAAAATATTGTGCTCTGTGGAAGACATTGCAAGAGAATGAGAAAACAAATCACAGACTCAAAGAAAATGTTAGCAAAGACATACCTCATTAAGGACTTATGTAAAATATATTAAAAAATGCTCAAAACTCAGTAATAAGTCAATGAGCAACCTAATTAAGATGTGGGCAAATGGACTGAGTAGACACCTCACTAAAGAAGATTATATAGATGGCAAATAAACATATGAAAATACATTGAATATCTTGTATCATTAGGCAACTGCAAATTAGAAAAACAAGATAGCGCTATACACATGTTAGAATGGCCAAAATCCAAAACACTGAAACACCAAGTGCTGGCAAAGATATGGAGCAACAGGAATTTTTATTCATTGCCGACAGGAATCCAAAATGACACAGCAACGTTGAAAGACAATTTGATGGTTTCTTACAAAACTAAATATAGTGCCTGTAAATAACTCTTTTTAGTTTTTACCCAAATGAGTTGATAACTTATGTCCACATGAGAACCTGCACCTGCACATGCGTGTTTACAGAAGCTATACTCACAATTGTCAAAATGTGAAAGCCAACAAGATGTACTTCAGTAGATGAATAGATAAACTGTGACATATTCAGACAATATAACACTATGAAACTCTAAAAATGAATGAGCTATCAAGATACAAAAAGATATGGAGAAAATTTAAATGCATAATTACTAAGTAAAAAGGCTAATTTAAGAAAGCCACATACTGTATGATTCCAACTATATGCCATTCTGGAACAGTTAAAACTATAGAGACAGTAAAATAACTAGTAGTTGCCAGAAATTAAGAGGTAGGTAAGGAGAAATAAGCAGAACATAGAAAATTTTTAGGGCAGTAAAAGTATTCAGTATGATATTATAATGGTGGATAAATGTCATCAAACATTTATAAAAAAAATAGACTGTACAACACAAGTGAACCCTAACATAAATTTTGGACTTTGGATGATAATGATGAGTTTATTTAGGTTTACTAATTGCAGCAAATGTACCACTCTGGAGGTATGTTTTATGTGCGTGAGCAGGGGTATATGGGAACTCTCTGTACCTTCCACTCAATTTTGATGTGAATGACTCTAAAAATGATGTATAGGTTGAGTATCCCTTATCGAAAACATTGAGACCAGATGTGTTTCAGATTTTTTATTTTTTTTTCAAATTTTGTAATAGATGCATACATGCAATGAGATATGTTGGGGATGGGATCCAAATCTAGACACAAAATTCATTTATGTTTTATATATATCTTATATACATAGCCTACAGGTAATTTATACAATATTTTAAATAATTTTATGCATGGAAAGTTTTTATTGTGTTTGACTGCAACCTATCACATGAGGTCAGGTGTAAAATTTTCCACCTGTGATGTCATGTTGGTGTTCAAAAGTTTCATATTTTGGAGCATTCTGTATTTCAAATTTTTGAATTAGGGATACTCAAGCTGTATTTAAAGAAATGTCTACTGAAACTACATTTTTGGAAGATTTTTAAACAGACGATAAATTTTACTTTTTATTTCTTTAATGTATTGATAGTCTTTTATAGATAACACATTCATCTTATTCTTAAATAATGCCACATAATTAGAGGAATATTTTCTAACAGTTGCTTTCACAATATTCTCTCCATGCTGATAGATTTTTTTCCAAACAATTTTTAAATGCCAACTTTACCTCAAAGGGAAAGATTCACTACTTGCTAGATAGTAGACTTCTGGTGGCTGCTAGTCTCAGAAAAGATCAGAAATTTCTATTTTTGCAGGATACAAATGCTTAGTGTATCTTTATATTTTTAAATACTTCATAAAATTTGCCATGGTGTTATGACTAAATCTCTGTTATACAATATACTTAGGGTTACTCTCATTTATTGTAAAGATTCTATTAATTTAGAAAATCTATTTCATGAATTTGGAGCTGCAAATTATGACCTGTCAAAATGCTTTGGGGTGAGAAGCACAGCAACGGGTGAGCATGCTATTATTTCTCCTTTGTTTTGTACAAAGAGCTGTTTTGTCCTACTCTGCCCATTAAATTTGTTGTGTTCAAGATATGACACGGGCAAGTGAAGACACTAGTTTTCATTCATTTGTTGCATTAATGTATTACTAAATTTAGATTTCCTTCTTCTGTGTTTAGAAATTAGCAGAGGTGACAGTTATTCTACTTGTTTCCATTACCACAAATGGATCCACTTATGCATTCCCTACAGTTTGCACTGCCCACTTCGGATTATGGATCAGTTCTGCACAGCAGAAGTATAACATAAGCCACATGTGTAATTTTGAATTTTGTAGTAGCACATTAGAAAAGTAAAAAGAAGCAGGTGAAATGAATTTTAGTATACTCATTTAACTTAAAATACTGGAAACATTATCATTCAACATAAAAACAAGAAAAATAAATGAAGTATTTTACATTTTTGTAATGAGTCTTTAAAATGTAGTGTATATTCTATGCTTAAAGCACATCTTCATTGAGACAAACCACATTTATTTACTTATTTGTTTAGTTATTTCTCTACAATGTATATGGGAACACAAAGGACATTGTGCTCAGTGAAAACAGGCACTCACAGAAGTACTAATACTACAGTATTCCACTCATATGAAGTCTGTAAAATAGTCAAACTCATAGAAACAGAGAGTAGAAGTGTGGCTTCCAGGGGTTGGGGAAGTGAGAATGGGGGAATTGCTGTTCAATGGGTATAGAGTTTCAGTTATTCAAAATGAATACATTCTAGAGATCTACTGAACAACATTGTTTCTATAGTTAATAACACTGTATTGTACATTTAAAAATTTAGTAAGATTGTAGATCTCATGTTAAATGTTCTTACTACAATTTTGTTTTCCCTGACAACTTTCCATGAGGCTTCTTGCTTTTGTATTCTCTGATGCCCTTGACGGTTTGGCTCTGATGTGAAGTTGGGTTTAGTTGACTGGCTTCATTTCTGAATGATTTCAGGGGGCCAAGGATCAGCTCAGTACTGCTGGACTGTGGACTCTCACCTTGGGAGGTTGGGACCAGGCCTATGGCTTTGTTCTCTGGCCCCTTGAGATTAAGCACCTGCTGCACTGGAGGGGCCAGGGTATTCCTGGTCCACTGATAACAACACAAATGGAAGGTCTGTCAAAGGTGCTTCATCAGGGCAGTGGCAGGGGGTTCCTTCCTTCCTTCCTTCCTTCCTTCCTTCCTTCCTTCCTTTCTTTTTCTTTCTCTTTCTTTCCCTTCTTTCTTCTTTCTTTTTCTTTCGTTCTTTTCTTTTTTTGACAGAGTCTTGCTCTGTCACCCAGGCTGGAGTGCAGTGGTGTGATCTTGGCTCACTGCAACCTCCGCCTCCCGGGTTCAAGCAATTCTCCTGCCTCAGCCTCCCGAGCAGCTGGGATTACAGGCATGTGCCACCATGCCTGGCTAATTTTTGTATTTTTAGTAGAGACAAGGTTTCACCACGTTGGTCAGTCTGGATCTCAAACTCTTGACCTCGTGATCTGCCTGCCTCAGCCTCCCAAAGTGCTGGGATTACAGGAGTGAGCGACTGAGCCTGGCCCCTTGCCTTTTTCTTAAGCTCCTTATTCCTTTAATCCTCTTCTCTCTAAATTCGAAGACATTTGAAAGTATTCTCAGAACTTTCTAATATAACTTCTCTCTTCACAGCAGAGCATCTCCTTTCTTAATTTGATCATTGCCACTTGAAGTTTAGATGTTATTCTTGTTTCTTTTTCTTTGTTTACTTTCTCCTGAATTTTCCCTGTCTGTAAATTAACTTGTTCAGTTTTTTGTCTGTTTTATTGCATATTAAGAGAGTGGTATTCCATAATCCTGCCTTTCACTGTCATTCTTACTCAGAATTTTCTGTAATGTTATTTTGGTTTCATAATTTGGCTTTATGATCAGATAAAGGATTTTAAGTATTTTTTTCAACTATTGGTGTATAGTTGATATATACTTGGCCTGTATAAAAATTTTGTCTGAGAATACGAATCTTTTTTTTTCCTGTGTTATTTGTCCTTTGCCTTCTGAAAACAAGTAGCCTGAAGCCAACCCAATATTTATTCCTACACTTAACACTTACTTAAAAATTGGTTTTATTATGTCTGCTATTCTTTTTGTTGTTGTGGTTGTTGTTGTTGACAAAGTCTTGCTCTGTTGCCCAGGCTGGAGTGCAGTGACATGATGTTGATTCACTGCAACCTTTGCTTCCAGGTTTCAAGCAATTCTCATGCCTGGGCATCCCAAGTAATGCTTATTATTCAAAAATGTTCCAAAATATTTGTAAATGTATATATATAATTTTGTTCTGAATGAGGTGGAACTCCAATTATAATATAATCACCCTGCTTAATTTTAAGAATGTTGATTCCATGTTACCTTATATATATATATTTTTATTTGTTTTCCTTTTTCCTTGGCATATTTTCTGCCCATCTCTCTTTTGCATATTTAACATGATCATTCATTTTATCTCTTTTTCCCTCTTTCTTTGCAGTCCTAAAGAACTTTCAAATTTGACCTTTAGGTGAGTGACTTAATTTCCCATAATGTAAATTTTACCCTTTATTTTTTCCATGGGGGATTTAATTTTCTCATTGCATTTGTTTATATTCTTGCACTCTCTCATAATCAGGTCAAATTCCTGTGTCAGATCATTTTAAAGGTATCCTTTTATCTTTTTGACTCTTCAACTCATTGTAGAGAATTTCTATTTCAATTTCTTTTGTCTTAATGAGCATTTGCTCCTATTTCAGAGAGGCCATTGCCATTTCTTATTTCTGTGAGAATAAAAATAACATTCCCTTTTCTTTCATATTCTGCAGTAGATTATTTTTAGAGCTCTGCGTTTCTTACATTTTTTTTCTGGTTGCTAGTTTCTTCCTCTTTTACCCGAGCCCCTGCCCACCTCACAATGTTTTCTCAAAAGCAGGTTCTTTCACTTTCTTGCTTTCTTGCTTTCTTTCTTCTTTCTTTCTTTTTCTTCTTTCTTTTTTCTTTTTCTTCTTTCTTTCTTTATTCCCTCTTTCTTTCTCTTTCTTTTTTCTCTCTCTTTCTTCTTTATTTTCCTTCCTTCCTTCCTTCCTTCCTTCCTTCCTTCCTTCCTTCCTTCCTTCCTTCCCTCCTTCCTTTCTTCATATTTGTTCATTCTCAGTGTTACCAATATAAAACTTTTGCCCTTGTTTCTGGGTTTTGTTCAATTGTAATTTTCTGGAACTCAGGAATTGTAACCTAATAAAGTATATAAGGATATACTAAGAATTACATGTTTCAGAAACTTTACAATAAAAGATTTTCCATCTCTGCTCACTGCCTATTCAACTACATTCTAGGTTACTTTCAACCACATAGGTAGGTTATACCTATTTATTTTCTGAGAATTATTGCCCCTTCCTATATATAGAAAGATGTTTGAAATGAAATAAATCCATATTCTTGCACTTTCACTTATGATACCATACAAGATATAAAATGGACATATAAAACTCAGTTGCTTTTCTGTGCCCTAATTATGAACCATTTGAAATATAAATCAGGGAAACAGTGTCATTTACAATAGTTAAAAAGAAATAAAATGGGAATAAATTTAACCAAGGAGGTAAAATCCCTATACACTGAAAACTGTTTTAAAAATGATGAAATAAATGGGAAGATATTCTGTGTTAATACATTGGAAGAATTTATATTATTAAAATGTCCACCCTACCCAAAGACATCTATAGATTCCATATAATCCCTATCAAAACTTCAATGATATTCTTCACATAAATAGAAAAAAAAAATCCTAAAATTGATACCAAATCACAAAAGACCCGCAAAAACACCCTGAACAATCAAGCAACCTGGAGCAAAAAGAGCGTAGCTTAAGATATCACACTACCCAATTTTAAAATATTACCAACATTATAGCAGTTAAACCAGCATATTGCTGGCATAAAAATAGATACATAGGCCAGGAGAATAGAACTGAGAGCCCAGAAATAAATTCATGCATTTACAGTCCATGGATTTTTGACAAAGGTGTCAAGAACACACAATGAGGAAAGGAAGGTGCTTTTGATAAACAATGTTGGTATAACTGGATATCCACATGCAGAATAAAATCAGACACAATCTCACACCATATACAAAAGTCAACTACAATTGATTAAAAACTTACATGTAAGACTTGAAACTGTAAAATTAATGTAGAAAATGGAAGGAAATCTCCATGACATTATTTTGGGTAATGACTTTTTGGATATGAATCCAAAAGCACTGGAAATGAAACAAAAATATACAAACAGTATTGAATCAACCTAAAAGCTCTGCACAGCCAAGAAAGCAATACGCAGAGTGAAGAAATAACCCACAGAATCAGAGTAAATATTTGGAAACTACTCATCTGACAAGGGAGTAACACCCAGAATATACAAGGAACTCAAATAACTCAATAGTTTTTAAAAAAAGAAATCCAATTTAAAAAATGGGCAAAGGACCTGAATAGACATTTTTCTTAAGAAGACATACAAAGAGCCAAGAGGTATATGATAAAATTAATCATCAGGGAAATGCAAATTAAAGCCACCATGAGATATTGCCTCATGCCTTTCAGAATAGCTATTGTCATAAAGGCAAAAGGTAAGAAATGCTTCCGAAGATGTGCGGAAGAGGGAATCCTTGAATACTCTGTGAGAATGTAAATTAATCCAGTCACTATGAAAAACAGTATGGAGGTTCCTCAAAAAATTAAAAATAGAACTAGCATGTAATTCAGCCATTCCAGTTCAGGGTATATATACAAAGAAAATAAAATCACTATGTCAAAAAATATTTGTACTCTCATATTGATTGCAGCATTATTCACAATAGCCAAGACATGAAATCAATCTAAATGTCCATTAATGGATAAATGGAAAAGGAAAATGTAATATATACACAAAGGAATACTACTCAGCCTTGTAATTTGCAACAACATGGATCATCCTGGAGGACATTATGTTAGGTTTAATAGGCCAGACATGGCTTATTTCAAAGACAAACGACATGATCTCATTCACATGTGGAATGTGAAAAAACTGACCTCACAGAAGTAGAGATTAGAAGGATGATTACCAAGGGCAGAGGCAGTGGTTGAAGAGAGAGTTAGGAAGTGTCGGTCAAAAGTTACAATTTTTTTTAAATTTTGTTTTTGAGATGGAGTCTAGCTCTGTCGCCTAGGCTGGAGTGCAGTGGTGCGATCTCGGCTCACTGCAACCTCCGCTTCCTGGGTTGAAGCAATTCTCCTGCCTCAGCCTCCCAAGTGGCTGGGATTACAGGTGCATGCCACCATGCCTGGCTAATTTTTGTGTTTTTTAGTAGAGATGTGGTTTTGTCATGTTGGCCAGGCTGGTCTCGAACTCCTGACTTCCGGTGATCCGCCAACCTCGGCCTCCCAAAATGCTGGGATTAAAGGCGTGAACCACTGTGCTCAGGCACAAAATTTAAATTAGATAGGAGGATAAGTTCAAGAGATCTATTGCATAACATGGTGACTATAGTTAATGTATCGTGTTCTTGAAAATTGCTAAGATAGTAGATTTTGTGTTCTCACAACAAAGAAAAAGATAAGTATGTGAAGTAATGCCTATGTTATTTGGCTCAATTTAGCACTTCCACAATGTACACATATTTAAAAACAATATTTTGTACAAGACAAACATATATAATTTTTACTTGTCAATTAAAATGAAGAAATTAATTTTAAAAAGAAGAAAAGAAAGATACCTGCACACAGTTATGGTATTTACTAATTCTTGTTCTGTGGCTCGAATGATTGATATTAAACTATCTCTGAAATAATTTTCTGTACATATTTAAGAGACATGTATTTCTTAATAAATATTCTGGGTATAATTTTGTGAAATGCTTGGCCAAACATTCAGCTTGATCATGATATTTTACCCAATAACGAATAAAAATCCTTCTACATATTTGCTTTTATTTGGTTAATAGTATTTGGTATTAGGTAATCCCTTGTGTAAAGTCTATGTGGATATTTATTGAGATCTTGAGAGTAACTATGCAGGGAGCTATTACTCAAATTTTATTTTGAATTGGTGATCTGGTCTTGATTTCCGAAGTAGAGTATATTAAACACAACATAACCTTTTCAAATATCTCTATGTAAAGCACTTTTTAAAGTACCTTACAAATGTTATGCAAGTTAGGTCTATAGGTAAATCTAACTCTCATTAATACCAATATGCTTGGACCACAGAACACATGAATAATATTTAAGGAGCTTTCTTCATTGATTTCAAGTTTCACTTATAGGATCATAACTATGTTTCTCAAGAAAGAGATTGTTAGGAATACAACCCGTGTTTGTATTCGTGTGTGTTCTTCACAGAATGTATATGTATACGTACATGCATGTATGTATTGATTCAATCATAGTGTTGTTTATGTATATATATATACACACACACTTATAAATATATAATTAAGTTTTTTAAATACATGGCATATTGAATTTATGGGGGCACTGTTAAACAATATTTCATAGAGATAATGTTATTTCTTCTCTCAATAAAGTGTTGATATAGCAAGTAAAATATATTAGTAATGAAGAAACACTTTGAGGTATTTTTTCTCAAATAAGCCAGTAAAACTAATGCTACCTTAAAAAATACACATGCTGGCCAGGTGCGGTGGCTCATGCCTGTAATTCCAGCACTTTGGGAGGCCAGGGTGGGCAGATCATGAGGTCAGGAGTTGGGGACAGCCTGTCTAACATGACGAAACCCTGTCTCTACTAAAAAATACAAAAATTAGCCAGGTGTGGTGGTGCGTACTGAAGGATAAAGTCAGCACTCTGCATTCTTCGTTTTTTGTAGAATCTTTTGCAGTAAACTGCATATGTTTATTGAGTTCAAGCCTTCCATAATTCATCATCTTCAAAAAATCCCTAACTTACCTTTGTGGGTAAAATAACCTCACTAGATATTATTGAGAAAGAGAAAGGAAAAGATAGCTAGATAAATGTAAATGAAGATAGATAGATGTATAAATAGACAGATATGTGTAGACAGATAGATATGAATAAATGAGACCAAGTGGATCATCAATAACTTTTACAGACAATTGTTTCCAAAAAAGCTACAACAATATCAATTATATAATTATTTAATGATGAAGTTTATTTTAATTTGAGTTTGGACAGTGTTATTTATCCTTCCTTTATCATGAGCTAATTTTCTTTTCCTTTGTTTATCACCTTTTATCTAAGCTACAGAAGTAGATTCTGCAGTCTTTGAGAAATCAATTTCTAACTGTAGAGGGAAACTCCTTGGGCGGGGGAGAGAGAGAGAGATTCTTTCTATAACATTCTCATAAAGTAAGAATGTAGAGAGATATTATATGTCTTATGAACCTGCAAAGATTCTATGGGAAAATCAATAAAACTGTAATATAACCAAGAAAATCACACAATGTTGACTAAAGACAGATTTACAAACTTAGGTTTAAAATTCTGTGCTTCTTATTTGCACAGTTTCCTTCCGAGAGACTGAGAGCATCCCTGACATGTATTTGCATGATCAAGTACTTTTGTAAAACTTGCCCCAAAAAAACCCATATTTTAATTACATTTGGCTAAAACCGTTGTCTCTTTCCACTCTGACTTCCTCTTTATGTCAGGTGGCATTGAAGTAGTCAGAGACATTTCTAAGCTCCTGTTTTGAGTTCATAATACTCCATTTTAATTGCAATTTGAAAGACTACAATGTTTCAGTACAATAATGAGAAATGACAGACTCCCTATTTAGACAAGTGTTAAGAGTTCTTAACAGCCCTGCCCTCTGCCCCATGACAGCACTGCCACTGATGTAAAAATATGCGTGGAGGTAGCCAGCCTCTCACCCCCACCAGTGCTGCATGCCCATAACACCACCACTGTGGATGCAAACATGCACACAGAAGCCAGTGGCCCTGTCCCCAATTTCCACTCCTGCACCACCACTGCTACCACTTCCAAAGCCTGCATGTAGACCAGCAGCCCCACACCCACCAGTGCCCAGCCCCAGTTGACAAGCATGCACCTCACCATGCTGCCACTACTGCTGACATGAGCAAATGAGCACAGATGCTGCTGCCACCACGAAGTGAAATGCTTTGTCTGGCACCATCCTTTGGAGTGTTATGGTCAGCAGTCTGGGAACGTCTCAGGCCTTCCAGCACAATAGGTTCCTAACCGCGAGTTGCCAGAAAATAAAGCCAGTTTTGATGTGATGAAATAGTGATATAAATGATAAATGTAAATTATATCATTTACTGAAAGGAAGACACATGTAGATTAGTGCATAAGCATCTATTCAAGCATGTTAGATGTAAATACATATATACCTGAGCATTCAAATTGATTATAAACAAAGGCATCACTGAAGAAAGAAGTTAAAATGCAGATGTAAGTATTTCTCAGACAGATTAGTGAAAATACACCTATTCTTTGACATGCCTTGATTAAATATTTAGGTTTGTTCAGTCAGTGTCTATTAAGCATAAATTCTGATTACCTTTGTTGGAATGAAATGACTTTATTTCACCTTTCTCTTAAAAAATTTGCTTCACTGACTACAGAATTCTAGAATAAAGGTTTTTTTGGCTTTTTTTATAGTTGTTGATGAAAAATCTCCTGTCAATCTGATTGTTAAATAGATAATCTTTCTTTTCTATCTGGTTGTTTTTAAGGTCATATTGTTCTCTATAATGTTATACCAGATGATTTCCTATAGGTTTTTAAATATATATCCTGCTTGGTATTTCACTTATTTCATATACTTTTATAAATCCTAATACTCATGATGGCCTTCCATTTTAGGAAGCTCTCTGCCTTTGTCTCTGTCATATTGTCATATTGCCACTACCACCATTTCCCCGTTCCCACTTTTACATATTCAGTAAATATTGAAATGTATTTTATGCACTTCTCTTAATTTCTATTTATTTATTCATTTTTATTTTATTTTATTTTATTATTTATTTATTTATTTATTTTTTTTGAGACAGAGTCTCACTCTGTTGCTCAGGCTGGAGTGCAGAGGCATGATCATAGCTTACTGCAGCCTTTAACCCCCAGGCTCAAGCAATCCTCCTGCCTTACTTAGTCTCTCAAGTAGCTGGGACTATAGGCGCCAGCTACCACGCCCAGCTATTTTTTTTTTTTTTTTGTATTTTTAGTACAAAAAAATGTAGTACAAAATTTTTTTTGTATTTTTTGTAATTTTTTTGTATTTTTAGTACAGCCAGGATGGTCTCGATCTCCTGACCTCGTGATCCGCCCGCCTTGGCCTCCCAAATTGCTGGGATTACAGGCTTGAGTCACCACACCCGGTCTTTAATTTCCATTTATTATTGATGCCCACACCTTCATTTATTTGTAATGTGTTCTCAATTTTCTCTAACTTCACATGGCATAAATGACGATATTCATTTAAAAAATTATATTGGTGTCTTTTAAAATTTCACCTCTTATTTTCCCACAACATCTCTATGTTTAGTAGAATTCATCAGTGAATATTCTGAGCCTGCTATTTTCTGTTTTGGAAGGTTATTAATCATGAATTAAATGTATTTAATAGATACAGGCCTGTTGAGATTATCCATTTATTTTTGAATTTTGGTACGGTGTATCTTTTAAAAATTGGTTAATTTCATCTCTGTTATCAAATTTGTGGGCATAGAGTTGTTCACAATATTCATTTAATATCTTTTTAATGTTCATGCAAACAGTAGTGATGGCCTTTCTTTCACTCCCCATATTAGTAATGTGTGTCTTCTCTCCTTTTCCCTAGTTAATCTGGCTAGATGTTTATTAAACTTAATGATCTTTTCAAAGAAGCAACTTTTACTTTTGTTGATTTTCTCTATAGATTTTCTGTTTTCAATTTTATCAATTTCTGTCCTAATTTTTATTTTGTAATTTCTTATACTTTGGAATTAAATAGCTCTTCTCCTTTTGAGATGGAAGTTTATATTATTAATTTTAGACTTTTCTTCTTTCTTTTTTTCTAATACAGTATTCATCTATTTCTCCTTGTAGTTCTAGGTTTTGTTTTTGTTTTTGTTTTTGTTTTTTTCTGAGATGGAATCTTGCTCTGTGGCCCAGACTGGGGTGCAGTGGTGTGATCTCGTTGAACTGCAAACTTCACCTCCCAGGTTTAAGCAATTCTCCCACCTCAGCCTCAAGGGTAGCTGGGATTACAAGTGCACGCCACCATGCTCAGCTAATTTTTGTACTTTTAGTAGAGATGGGATTTCACCATGTTGGCCAGGCTGGTCTTGAACTCTTGACCTCATGATCCGCCCACCTTGGCCTCCCAAAGTACTGGGATTACAGGAGTGAACCTCCTTGCCTGGAAGTTCTGTCTGTTTTTGCCTCAGGTATTTTGACCCTCTGTTGTTTGGTGCATACTCTTTAAGGATTGTTATGTCTTCTGGGAGAATTGACCTCATTATTATTACATAATGCCCCTTTTCATTCTCAAACATTTTTCTTGTTTGCTTTGTCTGAAATTAATATAGCTACTCTAGCTTTCTATTGATTAGTGATAGCATAGCATAGTTCATCTTTATCCCTTTACTTTTTAAGATCTATGTGTTTTTATATTTCAAGTGGGTTTCCTGCAGATTACAAATAGCTGGGTTGTGATTTTTTAATCCATTCTTATAGTCTATTTTAATTAGTATTTAGGCGATTTATCTTTAAAATGGTTAATATAGTTATATAAATATCTACCATATTTGATATTGTTTTGTATTCATTGTCTTTGTTGTTTTTCTCTATTTTGTCTTCCACTTTCTTCTTACTTCTCTGGTTTTCATTGATCATTTTACATACTTTTATTTCCTCTCCTCTCTTAGTATATCAATTATACTTTTTTTTTTTTTTACATTTTTAGTGGTTGCTTGAGTTTGTGGCACTTTTACAGTAATCAATATCCTCCTTAAAATAACGCTATAGCACTTCATTATAGCTATTAAAGGTTACCTGTACCAGGGCTCAATCATTGTCTGCTTGCGTGTTTTATCTGTATGTTCTCCCTGGTGATCTCATTCAGTTACGTGGCTTTCAACATCATCTCTCTGTCATTGATACCCAAATGTATTTATTTATATCTTTATCCCTATCTGTCTATGCCTCACACACATACATTGAAATAGAGACTTCTTTAAGCATCTTAAAATTAACAACATATTTTGAATTTTAACTTTTGTCCTAACCCTGCATCTCAGTCAGTCTATCATATTCTGTTAGTAGCTTCACCATTATTTTAATTGCATGGCCACAAAGTCCACTGAGCTGGTGACTCAGGCAGTTGGTTGTCCTTTTTCTCTTCCCTCTTCTGCTAGCAAATTCATTACTAAATTCTATCCAGGATTTCACATTTGATGTTCCTTAGAATACTCATTTCTCAGTTATCCCCAGGGCAGTGACCTTTTCATCAGTTGAGTCTGTTCGGATGAAACGTCTTCATACATTGCTTTTTGACTACCTAATCTACAATAGCCTTGCCAATGTTGGTCTGTGCCATATCCACAGAGCCTAGGATAGTAGTTTTCAGGACATTTCTATGAGTAAATGAATGTTTTCTTTTACAGAAAAAATGTGAATCAAGTTTCTATAACTCTGCATCAATGCCATCTACTATATGTACATTAACTAAAACAGTGTTTAAAATTGATTTAAGTAACCTTTCTTGTACAGAAAGGTGCATATATAAAAGCTACATATTTTTCAAAATTCATGAATATACTATTTTATTAAAGGTTAAAATTTTTAAGAACTATATTTTTATTTTTTCTTTAAATTTAAATTGCTTTTATTTAAACACTTATATTTGGTTTCTACTTATGTGCTTTTTATACTTAGTTCTATGTGCTAATGGTCTAGCAGTGAATAAAATGGGCAAAAGCCTTGCCTTTCTGGAAACCAGTGAGATGGGAGTAAAAATAGGAGAGTGTGGTTTTCTAGAAACCAAGTGAAGGAAGTGTATCCACAGGGAATGATCAACTGTGTCAAACTGCCTTACAGGTCAATTCATATGAAGTCTGAGAATGGAAGATTAGATACAGTTAATTGGAGAAGTACTTTCAAATGGATAGAGTCCAAACTTTGAAGTAATATAAATCTACATTTGAAAATTCCATATACCTCTATTTAAACTGTCCATGCTCGCTAAACCTGAAATTCGTAAGACTATAAAATAAAAATAGGCTGGGCGGGGTGGCTCACACGTGTAATCCCAGCAATTTGGGAGGCCGGGACGGGAGGATCACCTAAGGTCAGGAGTTCGAAACCAGCCTGGCTATCCGGAGTCTGCGGCAGGAGAATTGCTTAAAACTGGGAAGCAGAGGTTGTAGTGAGCTGAGATCGTGCCACTGCACTCCAGCCTGGGTGACAGCAAGGCTCTGTCTCTAAAGAAATAAAAAATATAATAAAATACATACTTTTTACCTTATAGATTTATTCAAGGAGTCAAAGGTGATAATGAATTTAAAGCTTAGTGAGTTTGCACATGGTAGACACTGAATAAATGTTACATTTTATCAGTTACTAAATTAGAATATGGACACACTTTTAAAATTGAACATTTTAAAAAAATTTTATTTTAACCTACAGTAATAAGAACTGCAAGGCAGATCACTGACAATAAATTTATTTTGTTAATTGCTGCTTCATGAACCAACTGAAGGTCTATCCCTTCAACAAGTGATACTGCTTTTAAATTCTGTGGAGAACTTGGGCCTGAGTGTTTTAATATTTGTGTATTGAATTTATTATTATTTTTCTGTTTTGGCTTTATTCATTGTTCTTCTTTTATGCACTATTGTTTATTTCTTTACATCATGTTTTTTATAATAGCTTATTTTCCAGAAAAAGATAAAAAGATCATTTTCTAAGTAATCCTATCAAACATGTTTAATTACTAATTGTAAGTACATAAAACTAAATTTAATTTTAGATTTTATATAGTCAATAAGTATATGACTGATTCTCAAATATTTCACATTTTTCAGTTATAATTCTTGCAACCGATCAAATATTTAAATGCTTTAACAAAGTTTATCCAAACATATTTAATGCTTACATATTTATAGAGCTGAAGAAGTATCTGAAAATTGAGAAAAAGTTAAAGACAATTTTGCCTATGGTTTTCCAGTGAACATTTTTATTCAGGTTTTCTAAAAGCCAACAAACATACAAAAGCCATGTAATTTAATTTGGTTCTTTGATTTCTGAAATAGTTATATTATTGTACCACACATTATGTTAGAGACAGAGGCATCTCCACTGAAAAGGAACTGCTTTGTACAGTTGCTTATTATGAACAGTGTTTGTAATAACACAAAGATAGCTAAAACACCCATGTTTTCTAGAATGTAATTTTGATCCACAGCCATAAAGACTTGATACTAGATGAAAATAGAAACAAAGAGAGAGCTTTCTCTTTAACCATGTTTTTGACTCGTCCTGAAGGGCAATGGCTCCTCCCTATGGACAGAGAAACAGTTGAAATAAAGATCAGCTTATTTTTCAGATATGTTATAAACCAACTATGCTAATATCAGCATAGGGAAGGTTGGGGAATATTCTACTACAGTCATTAGATTGTACTATATATTAACTACCAAAGGAAGGAAAATATAAATCTTTTCCATGAACAATTTGAACATATGCATTAATTAAACAGGAAACAAGACAGTGTTTTTGCCAAATTTGAATGTGGCATAATTGAGACTTAAAAAAAAGTTAGGTTCATGAAAATTATCCGCTGTATTTAGTTAAGGATAACAAAATCCCACAAATCATGGGCAAATTAAAGCAAAACCACTTCCTTTCCAATTTGGCAGCTTCTTGAATGTTTAGCAAGCTATGAAGGATCATTTTAGTTTATACAGATGAGAGGAGGATGCATGTATGATTCAGAGTCTTTTTCACACAAATAAGTAATTATTTTGGACTTGGGAACTTTGTTAGCTTTGTTTGAGATGCTTGTGAAGTCACAGTCATTTTTACTAACATCTGCTATTTCCATTTATACTCCTCAAAGACATAGTCATATGTAGAAATGAAGGAATTCAGCAAGACGATTTAAAAAAATTAAATGTGATTCATCTTCTTTAAGGCAAAACTGTTTTTTGAATTTGTAAAATGGAAATCATTTATTAATTATTATTATGGTTTTTCACTAGTAGTAAAAATCAGTCTTTTGTTGTCTTGGTTCATGTTATGTTTCTATATTTGCAGAATAATCATTAAATCCTGTCATGTGCTATATACAGACTGGAATATAAATTATTTTTATTTCTAATACATGAAAACAATTGCCTTAAGAGGTTTCAAATCGATTCTTTGAAAAATTTCTCTTGAACAACCACTCTTTTATAGTGTAGCTGCCCTAATTGCAAGCCCAATATGACACAAATCTAGATAATTTCCAGAGCTTTGTTGCTATACTTGCCTGTCTAGTTACTGTCCTGTAAGCTGTTCCAGGATTATATTACCAACACTGATGTTATATTCTGTTTTTCTTTAACATTATCGCTTGTTACTATTAGGCTTATTCCTACGTATTTAAATTTTACATTTCATATAAATTTTACTTGGAGATCTCTAACTATGTGTTTCCAGATAAGGCTAGAGATTGCATAATCAACGTATTTGCATAGTAATATTCACACTTCTGATACAATTTGAGTCAAAATAAGGTTTATTTCCACATTCAGCAAATATGTATCAAAGGTATCACAATGGATTCCCATTAATGTTAAGGTGGACATACTGAAGACAAAAAATATGTTGAAAAAACTACAAAATATACAGGTAATCCTCATTATTTAGGGATTTCATTTGTGTGAATTTGCCTATCATTAAAATATATTTGTAAATCCAAATCAATACCCAAGGCTTTCCCTGTCATTTGGAATGTGTGCATGCTCCTTGCAATGAAAAATTTTAGTTGACTAATGTACATGATCCTGGCTGAGGTTGAATAAGACATTGCTTTGCCATCTTTTTTCAGTTTTCATATGGTAGAAAATGCCCTTTTTAAACATTCATTTAGTACCATGTTACTCTCTCTTTTTTTTTTTTTTTTTTTTGCCTTTTCTTGGTGATTTTACTGTCTAACGTGATAAAATGACCCCTAAGCCTAGTGTTGCAGTGTTGTCTAAGGTTTCTAAGTGTCAAAACAGCTCTGATGTGCCTTAGGAAAACATATCTGTGTAAGGTAAATGTCATTCAATCATGAGGTATAGTGTTGTTATACATGAATTCAGCATAATGAATCAACTATATATATTAAATAAGGTGTCTTAAAACAGAAACATACATAAAACAAGATTACTACTTATAGGTTAAAGACAATGTTATACACCAGAGGCTTCCAGAAACCTAACTCTCGATTTTGTCTTTATTTCACAAAGAAGCAATGATTCAATTATTGCTAATTCAGTGTTCACGGTGACTTTAGAGAACATAATTACCATGAATAATGAAAATCGACTTCACATACAATTTTTCACAGTGAAGCACACTGTAAGACTTCTGTGACGTTTAAAAGAAGCACAGGTAGAGGAAAAAGCAAAGAGGTGAGCTTAATCAAGATGCGCTGGATGTTAATGTGTGGTCTAGATCAGGAGTCCCAGGAATGTGTTTGGGTGAGTAGAGGGTCTAGTGATGAAAAACAAGCCACTAAGCTGAGGACTTCGACTTTACTTTAAAAGATAATGTTATTTTGAAGCCTTGAGTAAGATAAAACCTGTTTAGGTTTTAAATATATTTGTTGAGAATGTGTTAAATGCAATCATTGAAATATGTCTATGATATTCATAACAAATAAATCAGTTGATATTTATTCCAATTATAATTATCAATTATAGACCCAGATAAATTAATACCTATAATTTATACTCTGAAATAACTTCTTTTCTGATTTGTTAATAGATAAAGATTCTTCATAAACAATATGTATTACTACCCCTATAATATTGATCCAAAAATTCAATATAATTGAGTAAATATTAATACTCCAATTTTTAAAAATTAATAATTGTTCTAACTTAAGTATCTTGCAAGCAAATATAAAATTGATATATGGGGAGATTATTTGGTTGACTTTTATTGAGAAAATTAAATATTTTTACTACATTGCAGGAGAGATAAACCAAATGGCTGCAATTAGAAAATAACATTTGTTATATTTCCTTTTGTTTTATTCAATTTGTGTGACTTAAATTAATTAATTCGTTAGAGACGTATGTTATTAATTCAAAAAAACACACATTGTGTAGAAGCTATATCTTAGGACAAGCTGTGTTCCTCTGTGACTCATTACCAAAAGGCCCATCTGGAGACATGAAAAGAAAAATCTATTCCTTAAACTCCAGTGAAAGCGTGATTATCTACTCCATGTGAAGAGAGATTTGGGAAGCTTTTTCTAAATGTGCACTTCAAAGATTGACAAATTGTCTATCCCACTGAAGAGCAGAAACAACACCGAGGGCATGGCAAAGTTAAATGAATTCCAATTACTAAAAACAAACATATAAACATCTGTAATTCTAATGGTCGTAATAAATCTCAGCAGTTGAAAAAAGAAAAAAAAAGTCCTAGTTGGCTTGATAATTGGATCAATTTTTCACTTATGGGCTGTCAATTACTTGACATTTTAATGCATGCCAAATACAGCTAAAAGTATTTTAATTAGAATAACGTTGCAAAAACTAACCCTGCAGCTTTAATTGTAATTCTGATGCACAAAATGTGCATTTGAATACCTATTTACTGAGAAGGAGTTAATTAAAAGCATAGTTTTATATTGAACATGCACTGGGCAGAAAGAGAGGAAAAATAATTGGCAATTAGGAATATGTAACAGTCCACTTTATAAAGCTTAGCAAGCTTGCTGGAAACTTTAAACAAGTTGAGAATTTCATTATTATTTTGAATAGTACCAGAAGTTGTAACAATTCAATATTCCCTACATAGACATAGAATGTCTGTGGTTGTTAGTTTCAAAAGTTTCAATATTACTATGATATTAAGTTATATTTATATGGTTACTATGTTAACAATTTATATTTATATTTAAGCTACCATTAGCAATCCATAAGACTGAATAACACCTCCCTTTTCTCACTGAAGTTTGGAACCAGTTTAGCATAAGACAAAGTCAGAAGAGAAGTCAAACCATCTACATTTCTAATAAAATTAGTATTGAGGACATATCTTGAAGCCAAAAGGGGACTGCTCATTCCCTGTCTTTGTGTAAAATAATCAAATTACAAACCATTTTGTTCATTCTACCTCTTCTAGAAAGTTTATAAAATTAGAATAATTTCCTTTCCCAGCATTTGGATGGCAGAATTCTAGGCTTCTGTGTTGTTTGTTGATGATGCTTTCAGCAAGGTCTCAGTAAAGAGGAGAGGAATATAGTGGATCCCAATGGAACACTTTGTCCAAATAAATCCTACAGTCACTGTTCAGCTTCCTCACACTGGTCCAGAGTAGGACAAAAATAGGATGACACCAAATCTCTCATTTAGAACCATTTATAGTTAGTATCATAAAATAAAAAAACCTTAAATTAATGACTATCACCTACTGTCAAGAAAATTCTTTCCACTGCTATAAGGAATAAGGTAAAGCAGAGATTTTTTTTTTTTTTTTTTTTTTTTTTTAGAAAATTTCTTTCTTATGGAAACCAGAGCAATGGGAAAGAGGTTTTTCTTCAGACATGGCCATCTAGAAAAGTTAGTTCACCTTTAAGAAGCAAAGAATTTATGCTTTATAAAGTGGCAAAATTAAGACTAGAACTGGGCTGCCCAATCACAAGTCCATTATGTTTCATTGATTCTTCGTCATATGTCTGTAGTGTTTATTTTCTTTCTCTATTTGGTTTGTCATCAAAGTACGTTCCATGAATTACTTATCTAAAAATGTCAGATCCACCAGGGCAGGGTTCCTGCCAGTCTTGGTCATCATTTTAAACTTAGTGTCAGGCGCAATGCCAGTCAATGCTAGATAATGCTAGAGTTTCAACAAATATATTTGAATGAATTAATAAATAACCAACAGTTTGGTAACCACCCTCAAGGAGGTGGAGCATAAACTTCACTCTTCAAGTGCGAGCTGCACATGGTGACTTCCATCTAAAGAATACAGTGTGGAAATAAGAAAAAGAAGAACTTTACTATGAAGACACTGGAGAAATACCAGCTCAGGAAGGTTGACCAAGGATACAATCAACAAAGAAAAAATTCATACTGATAATATTTACCCTTGGTATGATGTGATAAAAGTGGCATTTTGTTTCTGTGGTCTTCTTCCTAAGAACAGATAACACCAGATAATTAATGAAAACAAACAAACAAACAAAGTAAGTCTAATCCCAATTGAGAGACACTCTACAAAATGTCTGATTAGGACTACTTAAAACTGTCAAGCACCTTTTCATATACCTGTTGATCATTTGTTTGTGTTCTTTGAAGGAATGTTTATTCAAATCTTTGCCCATTTTTAAATGGTTTTTTTTTTTTTTCTGCTGTTGAGTTGTAGGATTTCTTTATTTAAAAAATTAAACTCTTATCATGTACTTGTTTTACAATTCTTTTCTTACATTATATAGGTTACCTTTTCAGTCTGTTGATTATTTTTCTTTGCTCTGCAGAAGATTTTTAGTTTGATGTAGTCACAATTACCTATTTTTCTTCTTTTCTTGTCTGTGTTTTTGGTGTCATAATTAGAAAATTATTGACAAGACCAATGTTGTGAAACTTTTCCTCTATGTTTTCCTCTAGGAGTTTTCTAGTTTCTAGTCTTACATTTAAGCGTTAATATTTAATCCATTTGGAGTTACTTTTTATATATGGTATAAAATAAGAGTCCAATTTATTTATTTACCTGTGGATATCAGGTTTTCTTGACACTATTTATTGAAGAATCTTTTCCCATTATGTATTCTAGGCAACTTTGTTGAAGACCAGTTGACCACACACGTATGTGTGAGTTTATTTCTGGGCTCTCTATTCTATTCTGCGCTGTAGGCCTATTATGTCTGTCTTTATGCTAAAATCATACTGTTTTAATTGCTGTAGCTTTGTAATATATTTTTGAAACTGGTAAATGTGATGCCTCCAGTTTTGTTCTTTTTTTTTTTTTTCTTTTCCTCTCAAAATTGTTTTGGCTATTTAGGGACTTTTGTAGTTCCATGGGAACTTTAAGATCTTTTTTATATTTTTGTAAAAAAATATGTCATTGAGATTTTGATGGGTACAGTATTAAATCTGTAGATCACTTTATTAGTCTGTTTTCATACTGCTGATACAGACATACTTGATGCTGGGAAGAAAAAGAGAAAAGAGGTTTAATTGGACTTACAGTTCTGCATGGCTGGAGAGGCCTCAGAATCACTGTAGAAGGTGAAAGTCACTTCTTACATGGTGGTAGCAAGAGAAAATGAGGAAGAAGCAAAAGAAGAAACCCCTGATAAACCCATCAGATCTCGTGAGACTTATTCACTATCTGGAGAGCAGCACAACAAAGACTAGCCCCCCATGACTCAATTACCTTCCCCTGAGTCCCTTCCACAACACGTGGGATTTCTGGGAGATAAAATTCAAGTTGAGATTTGAGTGGGGACACAGTCAAACCATGTCATTCTGCCCCTGGCCCCTCCAAATTTCATGTCCTCACATTTCAAAACCAATCATTCCTTCCCAACAGTCCCCTGAAGTCTTAACTCATTTCAGCATTAACCCAAAAATCTGAAGTCCAAAGTGTCATCTGAGACAAGGCAAGTCTTCTCCACCTATGAGCATGTAAATTCAAAAGCAAGCTAGTTACTTCCTAGATACAATGGGGCACAAGTATTGGGTAAATACAGTCATTCCAAACGGGAGAAATTGGCCAAAACAAAGGGGTTACAGGGCCCATGCAAATCTGAAATTCAGTGAGACAGTCAAATTTTTAAAGCTCCAAAATGATCTCTTTTGACTTCAGGTCTCACATCCAGGTCACGCTGATACAAGAGATTAGTCCCCATGGTCTTGGAAAACTCTATCCCTGTGGCTTTGCAGGGTATAGCCTCCCTCCTGTTTGCTTTCACCTGCTGGTGTTGAGTGTCTGTGACTTTTCCAGCACATGGTGCAAGCTCTCAGTGGATCCACCATTCTGGGGTCTGGAGGATGGTGGACCTCTTCTCACAACTCTACTAGATGATGCCCCAGTAGGGACTCTGTGTGGAGGTTCTGATCCCACATTTCCCTTCTGCACTGCCCTAGCTAAGGTTCTCCATAAGGGCCCTGCCTCTCCAGCAAACTTTTGCCTGGGCAAACTGGTGTTTCTATACATCTTCTGAAATCTAGATGGAGGTCCCAAACCTCAATTCTTGACTTCTGTGCACTCACAGGCTCAACACCATGTGGAAGTTGCCGAGGCTTAGGGTTTCCACTCTTTGAAGTCACAGCCTGAGCTCTACATTGACCCTTTTCAGCCATGGCTGGAGCTGCTGGGACACAGGGCATCAAGTCCCTAGGCTGCACAAAGTCCCTAGGCCCAGCCTAAGAAAGCACTTTTTCCTCCTGGGCCTCTGATGGGAGGGGCTGCTATGACGGTCGCTTACATGGGGATTAACATTAGACTCTTTGCTACTTATGCAAATTTCTGCAGCCAGCTTGAGTTTTTCTTTTCTACAGCACCATCAGTCTGCAAGTTTTCTGAACTTTTGTGCTGTTTCTCTTTTAAAATGGAAGGCTTTTAATAGCATCCAAGTCACCTTTTGAATGCTTTGCTGCTTAGAAATTGCTTCCGCCGGATACCTTAAATCATTTCTCTCAAGTTCAAAGTATTACAATTTTCTGGGGCAGGGGCAAAATGTGCCAGTCTCTTTGCTAAAACATATCAGGAGTAATCTTTGCTCCAGTTCCCAGCAAGTTTCTCATCTCCATCTGAGACAACCTCAACCTGGACCTTATTGTTCATATCACTATCAGCACTTTTGTTAAAACCATTCAACAAGTCTCTAGGAAGTTCCAAACTTTCCCATATTTTCCTGTCTTCTTCTGAACCCTCCAAACTGTTCCAACCTCTGCCTGTTACCTAGTTCCAAAGTTGCTTCCACATTTTTGGGTATCTTTTCAGCATCACCCTACTCTACTGGTACCAATTTACTGTATTAGTCTGTTTACATGCTGCTGATAAAGACATACCCGAGACTGGGAAGAGAAAGAGAAAAGAGGTTTAATTGGACTTACAGTTCCACGTGACTGGGAAGGCCTCAGTCTCATGGCAGGAGGTGAAAGGCACTTCTTACACGGCAATGGCAAGAGAAAATGAGGGAGAAGTGAAAGCACAAACCCCTGATAAACTAATCAGATCTCATGAGACTTAGTCACTGTCATGAGATAGGAGGGGAAAGAGTGCCTCCCATGACTAAATTACCTCCCCGCTGAGTCCTTCCCACAACACGTGGGAAATCTGGGAGATACAATTGAAGTTGAGATTTGGGTGGGGACACAGCCAAACCATATCAATCACTTTGGGTAGAATGAACAGTTTAATAATATGAAGTCTCCAATTCATGGATGCAGAATGTTTTTGTTTATTTATGTCTTCTTTATTTTTTTCATCAATGTTTTATTGCTTTCAGTGTACTAGCCTTTTACCTCTTAGATTAAGTTTATCCCTACGTATTTTATTCTCTTCGATGCTATTGAAAATGGGATTGTTTTATTAATGTCCTTGTCAAATAGTTTGCTGTCAGTGTAAAAAACACAACTGATTTTTGTATGTTGATTTTGTACTGCAGTTTACTGAATTCATTCATTAGTTCTAACAGTTCGTTTGTTGAGGCTTAAAGATTTTCTACACATAAAATACAGCATGTTCTCACATATAAGCGGGAGCTAAATGATGAGAATTCACGTACCCATAGGGTGGAACGATATACACTGGAGCCTTTTGGAGGGTGGAGGGAGAGGATCAGGAAAAACAACTAAAGGGTACTAGGCTTCATACCTGGGTGATGAAACAATCTGTATAACAAACCCCTATGGCACAAGTTTACCTATGTAATGAACCTACACTTGTACCCCTGAACTTAAACATTAAAAAAAACTAAAACTATAGAAATAAATTTAAAAATTTAAAAAATCACGTCATCTGCAAAATGGCCAACAGGTATATGAAACATGTTCAATATCACTTATTATCAGAGAAATGAAAATCAAAATTACAACATCACCTCACACCTATTAGTATGGCTATTTCCAAAAAACAAAAGTTAACTGTTGATGAGAATATGCAGAAATTGAAACCCTTGTACGCTGTTGTGGGAATGTAATATGTACAGTCACTATGAAAATAATATGGAAATTCCTCAAAAAAATTAAAAATAGAACTACCATATGATCCAACAATCCCAGTTCTGAGTATATATCAAAAAGAATTGAAACCAGTACCTCAAGAGATCTGCACTTCTATCTTCATTGCAGCATTATGTACAATAGTCAAATATAGAAACAACCTAACTGCACATTGACAGATGAATAAAGAAAATACATATATGTATCACATTTTCTTTATGTATATGTGTATTGTGTGAATATGTGTGTATGTATATATATAAACATAAAATGGAAAATTATTCCATCTTAAAAAAGAAAGAAATCCTGCCATATGCAACAACATGAATGAGTCTGGGGAACTCTATGCTAAGTAAAACAAGTCAGTGACTGAAGGACATGATTCCATTTGTATAAGCCATCTAAAATGGCTAAACTCAGTTACTGTTTTCAAGCTGCTGTTGCTTCTATGATGAAGGAAACTTTTGGTGAAAGGATGGGGCATGAAAAATATGAATGGAAACTTGGTACTATTATCACTCCAGATACATGGAAAGAAGCTACAAAAATACTATAGAAATTGGTAGAGAAAAGCTAAATAAAAATAAAATTTTTACTTAAAAAAAAAAGTAAGAGTTAATGCAACTGGAAAGAATAAATTTCCCACTTGTAGAATTTGTGTAAGTTCTGGGTACCAACCAGCTTCTCATTACCCTCATGACTGTACCCACAAAAAGGGAATTTTTATGTTGTATGGGAAAAAGCTTTTGTATTAAAAAAAACTACAAACAAATGTCTATTTAGATGTGTTATGACATTTTTGACTTTCTATAATTTTAATTTGTCCTTTGATAATATTAAGCACAAATCCTGTAGGTACTGCTGCACAGTAGAGCACATATAATACTGTACTATATTATGCAATTATGCAATTTAATAATTAAGAAGGTAGAACTCATGTTGAATTTTTAAGGCGTAACATAGATGTTTAAGTTACAAAATCGCGTTTTAAAAGACGTAAGTTTAAACCAGGAATGTTGACCAATATTCATCCTTTCACTCTCAAAAATTCTGAATAGCAACAATGGAACTAGTCTTCGGCCTCAAGTAGTTATTTTCCTCACAGGCATTTCATTGAACTGGAATACATGGCAAATTTAACGAAAAATAACTTCCAAGTTTTTATGTACTTTTTATTTAATGTTATTCACATAATTCCTATCCGCTCCCTCTATTTACAGATACTGCAAAAGTGAGGAGATTATGGACATTTTGCTCTGAACTTAGCATCCAGGTTTATAATTCTTCCCTCGTTCCTTATTCATTGCATAGCTTTTAGAATCAGCAGAACCTTAATTAATTGCAGTTTCACAGGGTATTTAAATGTTTGACGCCATTACTGTTGAATGGTGCCTTAGTAATTAACCTAGATCCAAATCATGGACAAATTGAATTTGTCATAAATTTGTTCTGAAGCTGAAGTGCCAATTCCTTTCATATAAGAACAAGAACACAAAGAACACCCAGTGTTCTTTCGTGAATCCAGTGAATACACTGGATTTCAGAAAAACACATGTTAAAAACATTACCTTGAATTCAAACCATCATGAAAGCCAGGATAAGTGTTCATCCATGATAATGTGAAATGGAAAAGTATTTGGAGTACAAACCCAATTTTTATTTTTACCTTGTCCTCTCCTATCAAAAAAAGAACAAAACAAAGCAAAAGAAATCTAAAATGAAATATTCAAACTCAGAAGAAGAACATAGGATGGTAGTTTCCAGAGGCTGGGTGGAAATGGGGAGTTGTTTTTCAATAAAGTTTCAGTTATGCAAGTGAATAAGTTCTAGAGATCTACTGTACAGTGTAGTGCCTATAATTAGAGAACTGCTCTATACTGTGCACTTTAATAATTATTTAAGAAGGTAGAACTCATGTTGAGTTCTCTTACCAAACACACATGCATGTACAAAACAAAACAAGGGCAGGAGGAAATTTTTGGAGGTAATACATATGCTTATTGCCTTGATTGTGGTGGTGGTTTCACAATATACGTGTAAGTCCTAACTCATCAAATTTTGTGCATTATATATGTGCAGGTTTTAACATATAAATTATACCTCAGTAAAGCTGTTTTTAAAAACTGTTAATTTAATAAAGAAAAAAATGATGAGCCAAAGAAAACATGATGATATCCAAGGTAAATATAATGGACCTTGGATGGAATCCCGGTAAAGAAAAAACCATTAGGTAAAACCTAAGAAAATCTAAATAATGTATGGACTGTAATTACTAATAATGTATCAATATTGGTTCACTAATTGTAAAAAATGTATCATAATAATGTACAATGTTAATGGTAGGGGAAACTGGGGGCAAGATATATGTAATAAATTAGAAATATGTCTGTAAATATAAAATTGTTCTAAAAATATGATTAATTTTAAAAATTATAAAATTAACACATGAAACTTCATTGGTACAATAATGTTCTAGAAATGAGTAAGGTATTAGAACATTTAAAGTAAACATACATTAATTAAGGTTCATGGAGTCCTTAATTTTTAAAGGATTGATGGTTATTGTCAAGATTGTCTAGGACCGCTTAGAAGAATGAGCTAGTACATAAGAGGAAGAAAGTACCGCAATTCACAGACGTGTAAATATGAAAGAAACCTAGTCAAAAACTTGCAGGCATTTGCAGTACTCTAACATAAAATCACTTTTTTCCAGTTTTTGAAAAAATGGGTTAGTCTTTAAGTTTCTCTATTTTTCAGTTTAATGAATTGATTTCGAGAAATTTTGACAGTGTCTATTACATTTTCTTCTCTTTAAATATTTTTTCATAAAGGCAGGGTCATTTTTATGTGCCAGAGTAACTAATTTTTTTGAAAGTTGGTTGTTATAAGAGTCAAATTATATCATTTAAACACTGAATAATAAAATAAGGGCTAAATTTAAAGTTAGGTCCAACAAGGAATTTGGTTTGGCGAGTAAACATCTTCTTCTGGCAGAAGTGGTTTTTTTTTTTTTTTTTTTTTTTAATTAGCGGTTTTCTGTTAAAAGTTGCTTTCATGTATTTTTGAAAAAAATAAACTTTTTAGTTTAGAATAGTTTTAGATTTACAAAAAAAAAATTGCAAGCATAATACAGAGAGTTTCTATGTACCATCACACCTATTAACAATTTCCCCTATTATTAACATACTAGTGTGGTGTATTTGTCACAATTAATTGCTTTTCTCATTAGTTTGATGTCACTTGTTCTTGGGAGAAACACCATAGTCACCTGGCTGAGGAAGTATTTGTCAGTTTCTCTGCTATCAAATTACTCTTCTCCCCCTTCCCATACTGTGCTGTTTAGATGGAAGTCATTATGTACACCAACACTTAAAAAACAGGAAGTTATGCTACACCTGCTTGAGAACATAGTATCTACATAAATTATTATAACTCTTCAGATTCACAGATTTGTCTATTCTCCCCTAGTTACTTGCTTATTCAGTGTTTTATGTCAATGGATTCATGGATAATTATTTTATGCTTTGGTTTATAATCTTGTAATACTTTGTTTACTTTGCTATCTAAATTGTTTCAGCTTGGGCCATTGGGAGCTCTTTCAATTGATTCCTATGCCCCTCTGACATATCCCCTCTGCATCCTTGTGGGTTTTTTCTTAAAAAATAACTTCCTTACCTCTGCAACTATAAGATGCTCCAAGCTGTGTCTGCAATTTTAGCCAGATTTTTTTTTTTTTTAAAGAATAGGATCAGCTTCGTTATCTTCAACAGTGAATTAAACTTTAAATGAAATTAATTTTTAAACTAATTTATGTACAACTTAGTACACAAATTTGTGTACTAATCTAATTTGTGTACAAAATTTGTGTACTCTCTAATTTGTATACAACTACAGGTATTCTTGTACTTATGTTATGCATTAACATTTCTGAAATTCTGAAAATTAGTTATTTAGCATCAATGTTATTTAGTTGATTTATTGTTGCCTATGCTGATATTTAAAAGTGTAAATTGCACAAGAACACATGAACACAAAAATGTACATTCAGCCAATTATTAAAATTATGAAGACATGAAATATAAGTATTGGCAGTGTTTTGGGAAAAGAAAGGAAAACAATTTTCTAAGCAAAGGGGCCAAGAAATTGGTTCTGAGGATACGTGGCACCTCGATTGGAAACTTTCAGATTCTACTTCTCCGGAGCTGTCTCTTCAAGTCTGAAGCCACTTGCCTAGAGCCACTTTTATTATAACTATTACTTACTTTAGGTAGGAGAATCTTAAGTTAGAACGCAGCTTCTCATTTTTATAAAATCTGCTGTTACCAATCTAGCTGTGAAGTCTGCCTTTGTGTCCGGCCAAATCTTGGTCACTGCCTCATAGAGCTCTGGTTCCTAGAACTTCGCCCTTGGTCTCTGTCTTAACTGTATGCCAAGAGGTCCAATTCTTTCAACACTGGCCATGCCTACTTAATAATGTTAGTATCACAATCTCTTAGCTTTGACTCAATACCTAGCTTCTTAACTGGGGTTTGACTATCTGCCGAGAGACTTCTCTACAGCCAAATGTCACGTAACTAAATTTTGTTGCATCTTTCATACAGTCCAGTTCTGTCTTTCAAGAAAGAGTCTTCAAACTGGCTCTCTGCCAACCGTCATTTACTCTGGAAAACTTGGGTTGTCCCGGTATAGGCCACTTGCTCACACCTCCCACCCACAGCTAATTAGATCAGGTGTTGGTTTATTAAACTTAAAGCAAACATTTTAACATTAATAGGTGATTCTAGAATTCCGACAAGTTTTCAGAAGACAAATATGGTGGATGTAGGGCAGAATCCACTTCAGAATCTCCTTTTTCAATTTCAGTTGTCCCCCTACTTGTACCTCCTAAAACCTGACATTTCTATTATAGACAAACACACCAGCACTCTCAACACAAAGGATTTGGTAAAATAGAACCCTCTTGTTCCAAAGGTTACCCTTGATTTACCTAAGTGAATCCATTTAGTTTATCTCACTGGCTGTATTTCAGAGATGTGGATAATGCCAAAATAGAGCAAGAGAAAGTGATGCAGTCCTTGCTGGGAAAAGTCAGAAAAATTAAACACCAGCATTCTATTAAATGATAGGTAGATGTAAGGCTTGTTTCTGCAGCTAAAAATGAAGCCAACACAATGGAAACAGAGACGCAAACGAATGTGGGTAAAACTGGATGCTGAAGATACCTTTTGAGCCCCACTGTCCAATTGCACTTGAAGCTACTCCTATTCCTTGAACATATGAATATGTGAGTTAATACAATTCTCTTTTGTCGGCTTCTGGTATTATCAGAAAAGGCAGGTAGCATAGTGTAAATGTTATAGATATTAGAATGAGACAAACCTGAATCCAATTTTGCTTTATCTAGTTACATGAATTCAGTGAAGTTACTTAGCCTTTCTGCAGATGTAAAATATACAATTTGCTCTTAATTCTACTTCAATGCAATATATGGTATTCTTGTAAAAATATTGTTTAAGATAGTTTGATTATTAAAGTGATAGTCTTTTAAAGACAGTTTAAAAATAGGTAATTGAGTAATTGATCTCGACTACAGGCTTAAAGTTGAAAGCAAACTAAAAGTTTAATTAGTAATTTAAGTTTGATCTATTAGACATATAAGAGAAGTTTAAATATTTAGGAAGTTTGTTGTTATTGTTGTTGTTGCTAGAGAACTGAAATACATTAAAAAGAAATCCAAAATAATAACTTTAGAACTTTATTGTTTAAAATTTGATGATGTGTCATTAAATCTGGAAACAAGACTAACCATTCCTTAAAGTCCCCTTAGAAATCATTATTCAAATCCAATAAATTTATGTATAGAATAAAAAATTTGTAGAATGAGTTAAAGGTACAATTTTTTTTTTAATTTTAATGATTTTAATATTTAGTCTTAAACTTGAAAAATAATTCTTCTAAATTGTCTTTTAATTGTGATTTTATATCAAAATCACCCTCAAGTGTATCAAAAACCTTGTGTCAATGTCACTCAATTCACTTACCTGTAAATAACTCTTTAAAAACACAATTGTATAATGACAAAGTATGTCTGATGGATCATCTTTCCTTTTGTCTATTTTGTTTATAGGTGATATGTTTGCATGGTAAAAATAAAAAAAAAAAACCTGCCTTATGAAGTACAATAAGAAATACATCCTTCATTTAATTACTTTTCTCAAAACACAACTTCTTTCCACAGCAATAGTGTTATCAGTCACTTGTGCATCCTCTAGCCTCAAAGATTTTCTGTGCATGTATATCTTTTGCTCATATAAATAGCACTGTATTATACCTTGTTCCACACCTCACCTTTCTTACTCAACAATATATCTTTCGAGATCCTTCCATATTGTTATGTATTAATAACCTCATCTTTAAAATGGCTGATAGTGTTTTAGTATGTGAATTTATCATTATTTAGTAGACCAATTCCCTGTTGATAGCTATTTAGGCTTACTTGGTTTTTCCTATGCTGTTACAAATAATATTTCAATGAATATCTGTGTATGTACATAGCCATTGTACAAATAATTATATATCTGTTTTACATAGATATTGTCAGATTTTATCCATAGAAATTATTCCAATTTAGAATCCTACCAAATCCCACAAGATACAGATAAGATTGTATTTCCAAAAAGTTTTAACTGAATTCTCCACTATATGTGCTGGTTACCAAAGGGCCCTGTGTTGTATTTAGTTCATTTAAAAATAACAAATTTAATATTAAAAATAGTAGTAATTGATAAGGGGTTCCTACATGTGAAGCATCCTATCATATTACATTTCTGTAAAGTTTACGTTACTGTCATATTAATCCTTTACAATAATAATAGTCTCACTTTCTTTTTAATAGACAAAAAATTAGAGCAATACAGGGTTCCTAGGGACACATAGCTTGAAACTGGTAAAGACTGTAGTCACTTCCTAAGAAGCTGTATTGCATTGCTAATAAACTCATTTATTAGTCAGAAATTCTAAGTTATGTAGTAATAATAACTTCCAAATCTCAGTAACATTTAAAAGTTGATTTTCATGTGTGCAGTGCACAGCAGGTCCAGGAGATTCTCTAGGGAAGTTTTCCCTCTGTAATGCTCGGTGCCTCATTTCCACATCAGCATGTGCTTCCCTAATCACCAAGGCAGGGGAAGACAGTACATCTCTTTTTCTTTTTCTTTTTCTTTTTCTTTTTCTTTTTCTTTTCTTTTTCTTTTCTTTTCTTTTCTTTTCTTTTCTTTTCTTTTCTTTTCTTTTCTTTTCTTTTCTTTATTTCTCTCTTTCTTTCTCTTTCTCTTTCTCTTTCTTTCTTTCATGCAAAGTTTTATTTTTAAACTTTTAAAATTTGAAAACAGCTAACCTACATTAAATAATACAGTTTCCGAAGCTGAACGTGCTCACTTAGAGCTTAGTTTTTCTGCCTGAAGTACAGACGCAATTTCCTAACACTCCTAGGTGGGAACACTACTGTTTGAAGATCTCTGATTAGATGAACTGATCGATTTCAGTTGGTAACATCCCTTTTCCTTCCTTAGGAAGAGTTGAAAAAATTCTACAATAGATGCATTTTCTTAGTTTTACACCGATAATTTCTTCCCAAATGTCTCCTGGGAGGCATAGACCATGTACAGGAATCCACCTTCATCCTTCTCACTCTCATAGGCCTCTGAGATTGGTGTGGAGGCGCTCACAATGCTGTGTCCCCCTTCATCAACAGGAAGAAGGCTTGAGTAGCACTGAGCTATAAGCGCTTTCTAATTATCTTGATGAGCTCACTCACGTTGACGTGGTCAGGTACAAGGAACCTCGTTTTATTCAGGACAGGAAGCTGCTTCTCACCCTTGTATCATTCTATTATCACCGGGATTTTGGTTGGATGCTGCACTCGAATAAGTCGGACATCTACCCTTCCTTGGAAGGTGCTGCGCTGCTCGAAGGTCTCCGATCACATGGTGCTGGGGTCTGGACGCGAGGGTCCCGGCGACTCCCAGGGCGGGGGTGGGGGCGAATGCGACTCTCCATCTTATTTTCTTCAAACGCTGTGGAGACATCATAGGGAACAAGGAAGTATAAACCTACTGATAATGATGATGGCAATAATGACAATAACCTTTTATATAGCATATCTGTGTACAAGTCACTGATTTTGGGGCTTTGCACATACAGTCATGCCCGGTCTGACGATAGGGGTACTTTGTAAGAAATGCGTCAGTAGGCAATTCTGTCTTTGGCAAACATCATACAGTATTTACACAAAACAAACCTACATAGTATAGACTACCACACATTTAGGCTATTGGGTATAGCCCATTGCTCCTTGGCTGCAAGCCTATACAGCATGTTAGTGTACTGAATACTGTAGACAATTGTAACACAATGGTAAGTATTTATGTATTTAAACATATCTAAATATAGAAAAGGTGGTGTGAAAATAGAGTATAACAGATAAAAATTGGCACACCTATATAGGGCACTTATCATGAATGGAACTTGAAGGACAAGAAGTTGGTCTTCATGAGTCAGTAAGTGAGCGATGAGCCAATATGAAGGCCAAGAACATTGTTGTACACTACTGTAGACCTTATAAACACTGCACACTTAGGCTACATTAAATTTGTTTTAATTTTTTCTTTAATAATAAATTAACCTTAGCTTACTATAATATTTTTCTGTAGAAACTTTCTTTTTAATTTGTTGATTCTTTTGTAGTAACACTTAGCTTAAAACCTAAACATGGTTTTATATCCTTATTCTATAAGTTTTTTTCTATATTGAAGTTTTATTTTTTGTTTTAAAACATTTCTGTAAAATCTAGCACACAAGCACATCCAACTGCCTGAGTTTACACAGGGTCAGGATCATCAGTATCACTGTTTTGCCCTTCTACATCTTGTCCCTTTTGAAGGTCTTCAGGATCAGTAACACACAGGGAGCTGTCATCTCCCATGATAACACTGCCTTCTTCTGGAATACCTCCTGAAGGACTTGTCTGAGGCTATTTTATAGTTAACCTTTTTTTTAAATAAGTAAAAGGAGTATACTCTAAAATAATGCTAGATGTATAATATAGTAAATACATAAAACAGTAACATAGTCATTTATTATCATTATCAAGCATTGAGTACTGTACACAATTGTGTGTGCTGTACTTTTATATACAACTGATAGTGTAGTAGGTTTACACCAGTATCACCACAAACACATGAGTAATGCAGTGCCCTATGAGCTTAAGACAGCTACAACATCACTAAGTGATAGAAAATTTCTAGCTCCATTATAATAGAATGGGATCAGTGTAGTGTATTCATTCTGTCATTGACGAAAATATCATTATTCAGTGCATGACTGTATTTGGTACAATGCTATGAATACTAACCCTATTTTACAGTTGAGGAAACTAGATGAGGTTTTTCTAGTTTACTAGTACATTGAGAAAGTCAAACCCAAAAGTGACCACAAAGGAATCTTTTTCTCATTTCAGATTTTAAACATAGGAAGTATGTGTATATGTGTGTTTGTATGTGAAATAAATTTTAAAAAATGCCCACACAGAATATTCAAGTTCCACTTTGTACTTCTTTGAGAAGTTGGTCAAATTGGGGCAATTTGGAAGAAGCTATCCAATCAGACTTTATTTGTGTAGGAAATCACAACTAGTAAGTTAGAGGAATGTAAGGGTTTGAGTCAGCAACATTTGGTTTCACTCTTGATTGACTATATTTTTAGTTCTACTTACATTTACACTTTACTCCTTATCTTTACATATGCTACTAACAATTTATGTAAAATTTATGTAAAAATTTGCTAGGCTAAAACATTACTAGCACATATTTCTAGTTAGTATTTTTCCAGCATGGACAGCTTAATGTCCTTGAGAACATACCTGGGAAGATGACGTAGGATTTCATACGGCGATCAGCTCTCTACAGGGAGAGGAGATTAAATACATTCTATTAGTCTCATAGTTACCCAAGGTGACCGAGCTGGATGACAATGTTAATGCACTCTTTTTCTTTTGACTTTTTCTAGTTGGATTCAGGCTACCTGGTGTAGTATTTCTGTCCAGAATCAAAGGCCTTCATGGCTTCCCAGTGAAGCCTCAGACAACAAATTGGAGATGAGAAAAAGGACAAGGTTATCACTTCTTAGAGAAATCATTAGCTATGAGATAAATAAAATAGGGACAAAGAATGGAAAATGTTTTCAGAATCAGGACAACCTTGTGGTATAATGTTCCTGACCTTCAGAAATAAAAATAAAAAATATAAATGGAGTAAGAAAAAAAATTATTAAGGAGGCACCAGCGTGATCTAGAACTGACTCACACCTTAAGCAGGGAAAATGCTCACAGAAAGGCAGGTGAGGGGGAATGAGGGAAATTTCAAGCAAAAGTGACAGTGTTGAATAATTTAAATTGCTTATTAATTTTTTCTATAGTACTGATTTTTCTGTTCCATTATGATAAATTTCAAACCAGAGAAACTGCTTTACAATAAATATGACACAAATAGGTAGAATTTTTGTAGATTTTGATCAGAGGAATACAACTTTTTTGTGTGAGATAATTCTGTAAATTTTGCACAGGTTTGATTAGAGGGGAGAAAGAAAATTTAAAGTTTTAAAAATAGCCAAAAGGACGTAGCAATATCTAGGTCTAAGATAGGCATAACATAGGCTCGAGCAGTGATGATGACATTGATGGAGACAAAGAAAAATGCAAGATGAAACTGAGAGGAGAGGCTGGGCACGATGACTCAAGCCTATAATCCCAGCACTTCAGGAGGGTGGCAGATCACCTGAGGCCAGGAGTTTGAGACCAGCTGGCCAACATGGTGAGAAACCTGTCTCTACTAAAAATACGAAAATTAGCTGGGCGTGGTGGTGTGTGCGTGTAATCCCAGCTAATCAGGAGGCTGAGGCAGGAGAATCGCTGGAACCTGGGAGGCAGAGGCTGCGGTGAGCCGAGATTGAGTCACTGCACTCCAGCCTGGGCGACAGAGCAAAACTTTGTCTCAAAAAAAAAAAAAAATGGAGAGGAAAAACTACAGAACTGTAAATAAAAATTCATTTTTCCACTAAAAGTCCTAAAGATAAGCAATGTGTTATTGTTACTATAATATTGATATATATTTTAGGAAAAATCACAGTAAAGGGGGGAAATATCACCACTTTCAAAAGAAAAATCTACCATGAAAGTAAGTAAACAGAAAAATAAGTTCCTGATGTTTTAAGTTGTAGTTGTCTGAATGCTTGCTATGGTGAAAACAAACAAATCAAATGGTAACAAATTAACAAGAACAAATATGCAGTTTTTCAGACATCATTGTGATGTATTAATGGCTGTTGTATAGCAAACATAAAGAAAAATTACAGGAAGGAAGAAATAAAAGAAGAAAGCTGTAAAAATTATCTTGGTTACATATTTTTAGTATGTTTTCAGGTGACTACTCCTTGCAATGCTCATAATTAATCTGAAATTGATTTTGCATAGCGCTACTCATAGAGACAGAAAGACCTAAGTATTCTGAAATTCATTTAATTTTATGAAATCTAATGTTTCTGTTTTGCATTAGCAGAGACACAGAGATTAATTTAAAAGTTAGTTGAGGTAGTTTTTAGGTTATATTTTAGAGTTTTTTGATTGGAATAATAGAATAAAGCAGTACATTTACAAAGGTACCCCTAGGAACTCAGTTGGATGTGTTTTCTCTTCAACATATACAAACTATAGGAAACAATTGTATATTTTTTGGCTTATAACAATTTCAAGAGAATTTTAAGTCAATTAAAATGAAATTGGCAACTCTTTTAATTTGATATTATTTTTATGCAAATATGTTTAGTAATAAAAAAGAAGTGAAGTGCAGAAAATGCAATTTGGAAAACAAAGCTATTTCTAAGTGCAACATTTGTCAAATCTCTTTAAGACTGAGCAGTTCTAAGAATGATTCATTGAGCATGAATGACTGAGAAAACACAAATTCAAATAAATGATTGGTTCTAGCAATGATTAGGTAGGTGGATAAAAATTTTATCATTTAGTTTGGCATTGCTAAGTGAGGAAGGGTTGATTTATATGAATTAGCATTAGCTACAAAGCATTTAATTTGGTCCTAGTAAATTGTAAATCTTAAAAATTGAAATCAATATTTCTCTAATACATTTTGATATTTTATGAAAATCAAAACATAAGTTTCTGTAAAAATCTCATGCAAATACTTGCAGATCTAAGTTTTTAATTATATATTTAAATAAGTAATAAATACCACAGAATTACAGAATTGGAATAGTGAACTTAAACTAAAGCCAGAACTCAAATATATTAAGACATAAACCAAAAGGTTGAGAATGAGGGAGTTTGGTTCTTGACTAGAGTAGCCAGTAACTGGTTTGTCTCTACATGGTGTTATAGATGTGTAATGCTTCCTCTATAGCCTTTACACAGAAGAATTGAACAGAAGGATGTCAATCTTATCAGATCTGTGTAGGAGAAAATATCTCCATAAATTTGATTGAAAAAAACCAAGTCTACTTTATCACTGAATAGCAATGTTCTACCAGGATTTCCCCCAGGGAAGCAATTTGAGAAACAAGATTTTGCTTGCAGATTATCCAAATATAACAATATTATGTTCAATAGATGCTCTTCAAGAAGCAGGTTATTGACTTCATAATGTGGTGTTATAATCAGGAATGAATGAAAAATATCTACATTATTATGATTTATATTTGTTTCTTAGAATACACCTCAGAATGTAAATTCAATTTATTCTCTACCATTCTGATGTTAGAATTGAGCAGTTTATGTAATTGACACATTCTGAATCACAATGTTGAGTGATTATGAATTAATCATTAATATCTAATGATGCTTATGATACAAAATAGAAAAATATAAACACATATCTAGGGGTTGATCATTTTACAAGAGTCTCTTTAGTTATCTTTCTGGAATTTTTTTAATGAATTCAGTGTCATTCAAAGGTGTTCCCTTTTAATTATTAAAATATTACCCTTTTAAGATTTTAAAATATTAATGTGCCATTTCAAAACTTAAAGATCTACTATATTTAGAACTATGCCATCTGAAAAATTTCTAAAATATATTTTGATTAATTGTCTCTTCATGCACAATTTGCCCTTCCTGAGAATCCTTTCTGTCCTAATAACTCTATTGTCTCTCCCCTCTCTAGTTCAAAAAAGCACTTAAGTGCCTACTATAGAACAAGCTCTGTGCTAAGTTAGAAAGATGCAAATATTTTAAAAAATAATGACCCTCAACCTTTTATATTCCAGTGGACTTAACAAATATATGACATACAATTTCAAATACTATCAAAAGTGTTATTCTTAACTCAGAGAAGATGGCTACTTATTGCATCCAGAAGATTCAAGGAAATGTTCCTAGTGAAATAAAATAATACTTGAACTGAGATTTGAAAGATACTTAATGTTAGATAAAAGAGGCATGAAAATCCATTTTGAGGAGAGGAAATAGCAAAAGCACAAGTGCAGAGGCAAAGAGTAATATGAAATGTATCATGATCATTATAGGCAGATTGTTTTTTCTAGACTATAAAATGAATTCAGAACAAGAGGGGGTTGAGACTGGAGACATACGTGTAAGCCAAATTGTTTATATTGTTATTTAATCTCTATTTTGCCTCACAAATAAGATGGAAATCTTTTGGAAAGATAGTGGAAGGCATAGTATACTTTCTACCTTTAAAATGTTTTTCTGTAAGTATTATAGGAAGGCTACAGTATAATGCTCTAACAGCATAATATGACTTCTCGTTATCCTTTAACAATAATGTAGGATGATGAAATACTAATGATGATAGCATTATTGTCTGTAATTGCTTTGTCACTATTTACCCTAGCTCTCTGACTTTAACTCCTAAGAATCGTCAGTGGAGAGTACATAAATGTGTATTCCCCTTTCTTTATGTTTTTGTGGGGAGAGCCTTCCACCACAGTGCCGCTCCTGTACTCTTGTCTTGCCTTGCCTCTATTCTCACTCACCAACCCAAAGCAAGTGGAAAGACATCTAATGGATGACTGGGGGATATGAACTGGTTACATGTGACTCAGCCTACTCTCATTCCTCTTCAGTTTTGCCTGCCGTCAGTACAAGGAACTTCCGTGTGTGTGTGTGTGTGTGTGTGTGTGTATTTGTGATATGGTTTGGCTGTGTCTCCACCCAAAATCTCATCTTGAATTTTAATCCACATAATCCCCACATATCCAGGGACTCACCAGGAGGAGGTACTTGGATCATGTGGACAGTTTTCCCCATGCTCTTCTCATTATAGTGAATGAGTTCTCACAATATCTTATGGTTTCATAAGTGTTTGGTAGTTCCTCTCGCATGCATTCTCCTTCCTGCTGCCTTGTGAAGAAGGTGTCTTGCTTCCCCTTTGCCTTCAGCCATGATTGTAAGTTTCCTGAGGCCTCCCAGCCATGCTGTACTGTGAGTCAATTGAACACTTCTTTTATAAGTTACCCAGTCTCAGGCAGTTCCTTGTAGCAGTGTGAAAATGGACTAACACAGTGTGTATGTGTTTGTGCACGTATATGCATTGTGAAGGCTGGAGATGTTGAAGTGTGCCAGTTAGTGGGTAATAAGGATAATTCAAAGGTCAATTATTATAAACTGATTTTACCAAATATTTAAGCATAGCATATGGACATGATTACAAGAGAAAATTTGTACTTTCCATCTACCTGGTCATTTCTCAGTTGGTTTCAACCTCAAACAGAGGAGAGAAGGGTGCTATGAATTAATCTTCTAAACCTCTAACATATATGAAGGAAATGTTTCATATGTATTCCTAATTGGAACTGGCTCGTTTAAAGGTATGATTGGGACAGAAGATTTTGTGCACTTGTTTCCCTCTTCATTTCACTTAATTCCTGGAATCCATTCCAATTGCTCATGTTGCCCAGTAGTCTCTCCAGGCTTCCTCTCCCTTCCTCAGATGCAGCTTCTATTCTGCTCTATTCTGCATGAAGATTTACATGCCTGTTTAATAATTTTCTCTGGAGTAAAAAGATAGTAAGTAGTGATGAGTTTTTGAGCTGCCACTACTGAATAATAAATATGCAATTGAGCATATGTTCTCTGGATGCCAAATATCTTAATCCAAATATGTGACTCTAAAAGTGGAAAATTCACATTCAATGACAAGCTTTTGGAAAGTTACTTATGAGCAGATGGGCTTTTTGGTATGTTTGTGTTCCATCAAGTTGGTAACTAAATATTTCATCTAAATACAGGCATACCTGATTTTATTGTGCTTTGCTTTACTGCACATTGCAGATACTGCATTTTTTAGAAATTGAAGTTTTTTGGCAATTCTGAGTCTAGCAAATCTGTTGGTGCCATTTTACTAACAGTATGTGCTTACTCTATGTCTGTATCACATTTTGGTAATTCTGATGGATCTGGGCAAAGTAAATTGAAAAACTTCTGGAAAAGATTCTCCAATCCAGACGCCATTCAGAACACTAGTGATTCATGTGTGGAGGTCAAAATAAAAATATTAGCTTGAGTTTGGAAGAAGTTGATTCTCACCTTCGTGGCTGACTTTGAGGGGTTCAAGACTACAATGGTGGAAGTAACTGTCAAGTGTGGTGGAAATTGTAAGAGAACTAGGATTAGAGGTGGAGTCTGAAGATGTGAATGAATTGCTGCAATCTGATGATAAAATATCAATGGATGGAGAGTTGCTTCCCATGAATGAGCAGGGAGTGATTTCTTTAGATGGGATCCACTCGTAGTGAAGATGCTAGGAGTACTGTTGTAATGACAATAATGGATTTAGTATAGTACATAAACTTAGTTGATAAAGCAGCAACAGGATTTGAGAGGATTTCTTTGATTTTAAAAGAAGCTCTACTGTAGCTAAAATGCTACCAGACAACATTGCATATTATAGATAAATCCTTCATGAATGGAAGAATCAATCAATGTGTCAAACTTCATTATTGCCTTATTTTAAGTAATTGCCACAGCCACACCAGCCTTCATGAACCACTACTCTGATTGATCAGCAGCCATCAACATCGAAGCAAGACTCTCCACCAGTAACAAGATTACCACCTGCTGAAGGCTCAGAAGATTAAAATTTTCTAGAAATAAAGTAATTTTAGGCTGGGTACAGTGACTCATGCCTAAAATCCCAGAACTTTGGGAGGCCAAGACTAGTGGGTCACTTGCGGTTAGGAGTTCAAGACCAGCCTGGCCAACATGGTGAAACCCCGTTTCTACTAAAAATACAAAAATTAGCTGGGTGTGGTGACAGGCGCCTGTGATCCCAGCTCCTGGGGCAGGGGGGTGAGGTATGAGAATTGCTTGTACCCAGAAGATTGCAGTGAGCCAAGATTGAGCCACTGCACTCCAACCTGGCTGACAGTGAAACCCTGTCTTAAAAAACAACAACAACGACAACAACAAAAAACAGTAGTTTTTAAATTAAGGTATGTACCTTAGTTTTTAGACACAATGCTATTGCACACTTAATAGTTATAGTATGGTATAAACATAACTTTTATAAACACTGGGAAAACAAAAGAATTGTATGACTCACTTTATTTCAGTGGTCTGGAACCAAACACGTATCTCTGCAGTATGTCTCTGTGTCTCTCCCCTTCTCTATCTCTGTCTGTCTATCTATCTATACTCTTGTGTTTGTATAGGGGGAGATACATATATACACACACAGACACACACACACACAAAATCAGGAGACGTGTGAGTAGGCTACAGTATAATGTAAAAATATGTTTTATATAGACCAGAAAACCAAAACAATGACGTGATTTATTGCAATGTTCACCTTACTGTGATGATCTGGAATTAAATCCATAATATCTTCAAGGTAGCCTGGCATTTGAGTAATATTTGGTTGGAGTTTATCAGAGGAGCCCTAGGTGACAACAGCAAGTAAGGCAGTAACAGTGTTGCAAACATTGTAGGATGTCTAACTCAACATAATGTATAATATTGATTCCCTTGCTTGTCTGTATTATAGAAACAGGATAGTGAAATACCAACCTTCAGGCCTCAGGGAGTACATGAGACACAGTTCTAGTCACTGAGATGTCAACAATAATCCCTGATATGGCATCCCTTCTCAAATAATGTAGTGTTAGAAGTAAACCTTTAGCCCGCCCTTTCCCTCCTGCCTAGTGTGCAGACAATATAAGGAGGTAAATGCCCCATGTTTTAACAATGAAGTGAAATTCAGATGTTGAAGATTGTTTGGGATGACATTGTTGAGTACCATGTGAAAAACAGGTTCCATGTTTCAACCACTATTCATTGGATTTATTACTCACAAACGCATTACTAACCGACAAAGGTAACAAGTGTATTTCAACTTTGAATAGTCACCATTCTTAGCTGCAGACACTAGAGGCTATCTAGCTGGTTTATTTCTTAAGGAATTGGTTAGTGGACGCCACATAATACAGAATTGTTGCGGTGGTTTTTAAGCTTGGCTACTACATGTGTAGAAGATGCACTTGAAGAACAACATATTTAGAAGAAATGCCCAACCACATCATGGAGTCACTGAAAGAGAAAGATATTGCCATTTCCATTGCCTCTACAATAGGAGCTAGAAACTAGAAATTGTATCACATCTACCCCAGGAAACCCACATGCAACAGTTGCTTTGTGTTCTTTCTCTTCATTCATGTTTTGTGCAGATGCATCTGCTTGGCAGAACCTAAGTCCCACGCCTGCACACTTAGTTAAAAGGATATTTAGAAAATGCAGCTTATATGTGGCCAGCCTCTATTTTTCAAGAAAATAAGCCAAAGAAGTATTGAAATGAGTGTGTGAGTGGTGAGTGAGTTAATATAAAGTGTCTGCAACAAACTGTGCCAACCTTGATTGGTATTGACTTCCTGGAGTGGTGTTCTGAGGAGTGGCTGAACATATGCACGCTCAGCAAGAAAGAGTGACATGATTCATTAGTGATATCTGTTGAGACACAGAGGGAAAGTTCGGATATGCTTGCCACTTACTGTTTCATCTCCAAGCAAATACTGACATAAAAAGGCCACTAGAGAGTGGCAGCTGGGGATCTGAGACAGATCAATTACAGGAAGTAAGATCGGGAAAACACTAAGCTACTCTAATTGCTAAGCTGCTTAGTCTCAGGCAGAATTGGAGGAACTGAGATTACAAAGAGAAGAGACTATGGAAGTAGGACTATCCTGGAACAGAAATACAGAAATACACAAAGTAGCTCTCTTCTCTTGAGCTGAAGTTATTTTGGCACTTGTTTAGCTAATCTTTAGTTTGTGGGCAGAAAAACAAACAAACGTGAATCTAATTTGGGCTGAAAATTTATTGTAGGTACACCTGCTTCTAAAATCTTATAGAAGCATATTATATCAAAAGGTCCTTACCTTCAAGATCTACAGAAAAGAATAAACTAAGACAAATAATATGTAATTTCTAGGCCCATAAAACTTACCTGGCCGTTTCATTTCATATATGAAAAATCTGTGACCCAGAGACACTATGGCTTATGTAAAAAAAAAAGTTAGTATTTGCTTTAAGTATTTCTCAGGCCTAGGCTTTTTCTATTAATATGTAATCACATGTTCATTCAATCATCCATATTAAAATGTCATTTTCTTAAATATTATGTATAATAAAGAAATATATAAAATAAGGACTCCATGAAAAAGCAGTTTATAATAAAATGGATGAAAAAATGACACATAAAGACTGCATTCTTTGCAAATTCCAAAGGAAGGAAAGTCTTAAAAAAACAAAGTATGAAGTTGGAACCAGTCAAATTTTCAGTTCAGAATCTGCCTCTATGTGAAAAAGTAGAAAATGAGTTTGTTAAATGAATCATTGGAAAGACTAAAGAGCAAAGTTTTTAATGAATTTCCAGAAACAAGGCAAAAAACACACTACAGTATCGATGTGTTGAATATTCCTTCAAGTACTTAAAGTATTTATGTTTTCACAGATGTCACCTTTCATCATTTACTACTATCCTCACCAGCCGAGAAAAACAGATGCTTCTTTAGAAGCTACCAAGTCAAGGTCAGCTGCAAGGAAGAGTGAGATCATGAGTAGCTAACATTTTCAGTTTTTATACAAGGAGAGTATTTGCCTCTCTCCATCAGTATTCTTAAATTAAGGAATTCTGCTACCATAATGAGAAATTAAAAGGCTAGGCATTCATAAATTTAAAAACCATGTCAGTCACAAAATGCTACAAGAGATCTTGAAGAGATAGCTGCACTCCTATGTTCACTGCAGCATTATTTATAAGACATAAGACATGAAAACAACTTCAATGTACACTAACAAATAAATGGATAAAGAAAAATGTGATATACACATACAATAAAACATTATTCATCCTTAGAAAATAAATAAATAGGCCTAGAGAACATTATGCTAAGTGCAATAAACCAGGCAAAGAAGAAAAATACTGTGTGATATCATTTATATGTGGAATATTAAAATATCATTTCTATTTATATGTGGAATATCATAGCTACTCATACTACAGGGAATGGTATGGTGGTTGCCAGGGGCTGGGGAGACAAGAAAACAGGTATTTGCTATTGGACAGGTATAAAGTTCAGTTATTCAAGTTGAATAATTTCTAGAGATCTGCTATACAACAGTGTCTATAGCTAACAATACTGCAGCTAACATGGGCAAGACAGCCAAATAAGAACAACTCAGGTCTGCAGCTCACAGCAAGATCAATGTAGAAGGCAGGTGATTTAGGCATTTCCAACTGAGGTATCCAGCTTATCTCACTGGGACTGGTTAGACAGTGGGTGCAGCCCATGCAGAGCAAGAAGAAGCAGGGTGGGGCATCACCTCACCTGGAAAGCACAAGGGGTTGGGGAACTCCCTCCCCTAGCCAAGGGAAGCCATGACATACTGTGCCCTGAGGAACAGTGCCTTCCAGCCCAGATACTACGCTTTTCCCACAGTCTTTGCAACCCAAAGACCAAGAGATTCCTTCGGGTGCCTACACCACCAGGGCCCTGGGTTTCAAGTACAAAACTGGGCAGCCATTTGAGCAGACACCAAGCTAGCTGCAGGAGTTTTTTTCATACCCCAGTGGCACTTGGAATGCCAGTGAGACAGAACCATTCACTCCCCTGGAAAGGGAGTTGAAGCCAGGGAGTCAAGTGGTCTAGCTCAGTGGATCCCACCCCCATGGAGATCAGCAAGCCAAGATCCAACGGCTTACAATTCTCACTGCCAGCACAGAAGTCTGAAGTTGATCTGTGACACTTGAGTTTGGTGGGAGGAGGGGCGTCCACCATTATAAAGGCTTGAGTAGGTGGTTTCCCCTCACAGTGTAAGCAAAGCCACCGGGAAGTCTGAACTAGATGGAGCCCACCACAGCTCTGCAAATCCACTGTAGCTAGACTGCCTCTCTAGATTCCTCCTCTCTTGACAGGGCATCTCTGAAACAAAGGCAGCAACCCCAGTCGGGGGCTTATAGACAAAACGCCCATCTCTTTGAAACAGACCACCTGGGGGAAGGGGCGGCTGTGGGAGCAGCTTCAGCAGACATAAACATTCCTGCCTGCCAGCTCTGAAGAAAGCAGTGGCTCTCCTAGTACAGTGCACAAGCTCTGCTAAGAAACAAATTGCCTCCTCAAGTGGGTCCCTGACCCCATTCCTGATTGGGAGACACCTCCCAGCATGGGTCAACAGACACTTCAAACAGGAGAACTCCAGCTGGCATCTGGCAGGTGCCCCTCTGGGACAAATCTTCCAGAGGAAGGAACAGGCAGCAATCTTTGCTGTTCTGCAGCTCTGCTGGTGATACCCAGGCAAAAAGGGTCTGGAGTGGACCTCCAGCAAACTCCAGCAGACCTGTAGCAGAGGAGCCTGACTGTTAGAAGGAAAACTAACAAACAGAAAGAATAGCATCACCATCAACAGAAAGCACTTCCGCACAAAAACCTCATCCGAAGGTCACCAACATCAAAGACCAAAGGTAGATAAATCCATGAAGATGAGAAAAAAACAGCACAAAAAGTCTGAAAATTCCAAAAACCAAAACGCCTCTTCTCCTCCAAAGGATCACAACTCCTCACCAGCAAGGGAACAAAACTGGACGGAGAATGAGTTTGATGTTTGACAGAAGTAGGGCTTCAGAAGGTGGGTAGTAACAAACTCCTCTGAGCTAAAGGAGCATGTTCTAATCCAATGCAAGGAAGATAAGAACCTTGAAAAAAGGCTAGACAAATTTCTAACTAGAATAAGCAGTTGAGGGAAGAATGTAGATGACCCATTGGAGCTGAAAAGCACAGCACAAAAACTTCGCGAAATATACACAAGTATCAATAGCTGAATAGATCATGTGGAAGAAAGGATATCAGAGATGGACGATAAACTTAATGAAATAAAGCTATGCGAAAAGACCAAACCTATGTTAGATTGGTGTACTTAAAAGTGATGGGGAGAATGGAAGCAAGTTGGAAAACACTTTTCAGGATATTATTCAGGAGAACTTCCACAACATAGCAAGATAGGCCAACACTCAAATTCAGGAAATACAGAGAACAAAGATGCTCCTTGAGAAGAGCAACCCCAGGACACGTAATTGTCAGATTCACCAAGGTTGAAATGAAGGAAAAAAATGTTAAGGGCAGCCAGAGAGAAAGGTTGGGTTACCCACAAAGGGAAGCCCATCAGACTAACAGTGGATCTCTCTGCAGAAACCCTACAAGCCAGAAGAGAGTGGGGGCCAATATCAACATAATTAAAGAAAAGAATTTTCAACCCAGAATTTCATATCTAGCCAAACTAAGCTTCATAAGCAAAGGAGAAGTACAATCCTTTACAGACAAGCAAATGCTGAGAGATTTTGTCACCACCAGGCCTACCTTACTAGTTGCTCCTGAAGGAAGCACTAATTATGGAAAGGAAAAACTGGTACCAGCCACTGTAAAAACATACCAAATTGTAAAGACCATTGACATTATGAAGAAGCTGCATCAACTAACGGGCAAAATAACCAGCTAGCATCATAATGACAGGATCAAATTCACACATAACAATATTAACCTTAAATGTAAATGGGCTAAATGCCCCAATTAAAAGATACAAACTGGCTAATTGGATAACGAGTCAAGACCCATTGGTGTGCTGTATTCAGAAGACCCATCTCACATGCAAAGATACACATAGGCTCAAAAGAAAGGGATTAAGGACTATTTACCAAGCAAATGGAAAGAAAAAGAACAAAGAAGAAGAAAAAAGAAAATAACAACAACAACAAAAAGCAGTGGTTGAAATCCTAGTCTCTGATAAAACAGACTTTAAATCAACAAAGATCGAAAATAAAAAGAAGGGCATTACATAATGGTATAGGGATCAATGCAACAAGAAGAGCTAACTAGCCTAAATATATATGCACCCAATACAGGAGCCCCAGATTTATAAAGCAAGCTCTTAGAGACCTATGAAAAGACTTAGATTCCCAGACAATAATAATGGGAGACTTTAACACCCCACTGTCAATATTAGACAGATCAATGAGACAGAAAATTAACAAAGATATTCAGGACGTGAACTCAGCTCTGGACCAAGCAGACTTAAAAGACATCTACAGAACTCTCCACCCCAAATCAACAGAATATATATTTTTCTCAGCACGACATTGCACTTATTCTAAAATTGACCACATATTTGGAAGTAAAACAGTCATCAGCAAAAGAAAAAGAACGGAAATCATAACAAACAAGTCTCTCAGACCACAGTACAATCAAATTAGAACTCAGGATTAAGAAACTCACTCAAAACCCCACAACTACATGAAAACTTAACAACCTGCTCCTGAATGACCACTGGGTAAGTAACGAAATTAAGACAGAAATAAATAAGTTTTTGAAACCAATGAGAACAAAGACACAACATACCAGAATCTCTGGGACACAGCTAAAGCAATATTTAGAGGGAAATTTATAACACTAAATGCCCACAGAAGGAAGCGGGAAAGATCTAAAATCGACACCCTAACATCACAATTAAAAGAAATAGAGAAGCAAGAGCAAACAAATTCAAAAGCTAGCAGAAGACAAGAAATAACTAAGATCAGAGAAGAACTGAAGGAGATAGAGACTCAGAAAACGTTTCAAAAAATCAGTGAATCCAGAAGCTTTTTTTTTTTGAAAAGATTAACAAAATTGATAGATCACTAGCCAGACTAATAAAGAAAAAAAGTGAGAAGAATCAAATAGACACAATAAAAATGATAAAGAGGATATCATCACTGATCCCACAGAAATAAAAACTACCATCAGAGAACATTATAAACATCTCTACACAAATAAACTAGAAAATCTAGAAGAAATGGATAAATTCCTGGACACATACACACTCTCAAGACTAAATCAGGAGGAAGTCGAATACCTGAGGAGACCAATAACAAATTCTGAAATGGAGGCAGTAATTAATAGCCTACCAAACAAAACAGGCCAATTACCAGACGGATTCACAGCCGAATTCTACTAGAGGTAAAAAGAGGAGCTGGTTTCCTTCTGAAACTATTCCAAACAATAGAAAAAGAGGGACTCTTCCATAACACATTTTATGAGGCCAGTATCATCCTGATACCAAAGGCTGACAAGGACACAACAAATAAACTTCAAGCCAGTATTGCTGATGAACATCAATGTAGATATCCTCAATAAAATACTGGCAAACCATATCCAGCAGCACATCAAAAAGGTTATCCAACACGATCAAGTTGGCTTCATCCCTGGGATGCAAGGCTGGTTCGACATATGCAAATCAATAAACATAATCCATCACATAAACAGAACCAATGACAAAACCACATGATTATCTCAATAGATGCAGAAAAGGCCTTTGATAAAATTCAACTCCCCTTCATGCTAAAACTTCTAATAAACTAGTCATTGAAGGAATGTATCTCAAAATAATAAGAGCTATTTATGACAAACCCACAGCCAATGTCATACTGAATGGGCAAAAGCTGGAGGCATTCCCTTTGAAAATCAGCACAAGACAAGGATGCCTTCTCTCACCACTCCTATTCAACATAGTATTGGAAGTTCTGGCCAGGGCAATCAGGCAAGGCAAAGAAATCAAGGGTATTCAAATAGGAACAGAGGAAGCCAAATTGTCTTGGTTTGCAGATGACATGATTTTATGTTTAGAAAACCCCATTGTCTCAGCCCCAAATCTCTTTAAGCTGATAAGCAACTTCAGCAAAGTCTCAGAATACAAAATCAGTGTGCAAAAATCACAAGCATTCCTATACACCAATAATAGACAAACAGAGTCAAATCATGAGTGAACTCCCATTCACAATTGCTACTAAGAGAAGAAAATACTTAGGAATACAACTTACAAGGGATGTGAAGGACCTCTTCAAGGAGAACTGCAAACCACTGCTCAAGGAAATAAGAGATTACACAAACAAATGGGAAAACTTTCTATACTCATGGATAAGAAGAATCAATATTGTAATAATGGCCATACTGCTCAAAGTAATTTATAAATTCAATGCTATCCCCATCAAGCTACAACTGATTATCTTCACATAACTGGAAAAAACTACTTTAAACTTCATAGGAAACAAAAAATGAGCCCGTATAACCAAGACGATCCTAAGCAAAAAGAACAAAGCTGGAGGCATCATGATACCTGACTTTCAACTATACTACAAGGCTACAGTAACAAAAACAGCATGTTACTGGTACCAAAACAGATATATAGACCAATGGAACAGAACAGAGGCCTCAGAAATAACACCACACATCTACAATCATCTAATCTTTGACAAACTCGAGAAAAACAGGCAAAGGGGAAAGGATTCCTTATTTAATAAACGGAGTGGGAAAACTGGCTAACCACATGCAGAAAACTGAAACTGGATCCCTTCCTTACACCTTATACAAAAACTAACTCAAGTTGGATTAAAGACTTAA
>NW_012105165.1:1966113-2001269 GCF_000951045.1 Mandrillus leucophaeus
CTCTACACAAATAAACTAGAAAATCTAGAAGAAATGGATAAATTCCTGGACACATACACACTCTCAAGACTAAATCAGGAGGAAGTCGAATACCTGAGGAGACCAATAACAAATTCTGAAATGGAGGCAGTAATTAATAGCCTACCAAACAAAACAGGCCAATTACCAGACGGATTCACAGCCGAATTCTACTAGAGGTAAAAAGAGGAGCTGGTTTCCTTCTGAAACTATTCCAAACAATAGAAAAAGAGGGACTCTTCCATAACACATTTTATGAGGCCAGTATCATCCTGATACCAAAGGCTGACAAGGACACAACAAATAAACTTCAAGCCAGTATTGCTGATGAACATCAATGTAGATATCCTCAATAAAATACTGGCAAACCATATCCAGCAGCACATCAAAAAGGTTATCCAACACGATCAAGTTGGCTTCATCCCTGGGATGCAAGGCTGGTTCGACATATGCAAATCAATAAACATAATCCATCACATAAACAGAACCAATGACAAAACCACATGATTATCTCAATAGATGCAGAAAAGGCCTTTGATAAAATTCAACTCCCCTTCATGCTAAAACTTCTAATAAACTAGTCATTGAAGGAATGTATCTCAAAATAATAAGAGCTATTTATGACAAACCCACAGCCAATGTCATACTGAATGGGCAAAAGCTGGAGGCATTCCCTTTGAAAATCAGCACAAGACAAGGATGCCTTCTCTCACCACTCCTATTCAACATAGTATTGGAAGTTCTGGCCAGGGCAATCAGGCAAGGCAAAGAAATCAAGGGTATTCAAATAGGAACAGAGGAAGCCAAATTGTCTTGGTTTGCAGATGACATGATTTTATGTTTAGAAAACCCCATTGTCTCAGCCCCAAATCTCTTTAAGCTGATAAGCAACTTCAGCAAAGTCTCAGAATACAAAATCAGTGTGCAAAAATCACAAGCATTCCTATACACCAATAATAGACAAACAGAGTCAAATCATGAGTGAACTCCCATTCACAATTGCTACTAAGAGAAGAAAATACTTAGGAATACAACTTACAAGGGATGTGAAGGACCTCTTCAAGGAGAACTGCAAACCACTGCTCAAGGAAATAAGAGATTACACAAACAAATGGGAAAACTTTCTATACTCATGGATAAGAAGAATCAATATTGTAATAATGGCCATACTGCTCAAAGTAATTTATAAATTCAATGCTATCCCCATCAAGCTACAACTGATTATCTTCACATAACTGGAAAAAACTACTTTAAACTTCATAGGAAACAAAAAATGAGCCCGTATAACCAAGACGATCCTAAGCAAAAAGAACAAAGCTGGAGGCATCATGATACCTGACTTTCAACTATACTACAAGGCTACAGTAACAAAAACAGCATGTTACTGGTACCAAAACAGATATATAGACCAATGGAACAGAACAGAGGCCTCAGAAATAACACCACACATCTACAATCATCTAATCTTTGACAAACTCGAGAAAAACAGGCAAAGGGGAAAGGATTCCTTATTTAATAAACGGAGTGGGAAAACTGGCTAACCACATGCAGAAAACTGAAACTGGATCCCTTCCTTACACCTTATACAAAAACTAACTCAAGTTGGATTAAAGACTTAAACAGAAGACCTAAAACCATAAAATCCCTAGAAGAAAACCTAGGCAATATCATTCAGGACCTAGGCATGGGCAAATATTTCTTGACTAAGATACTAAAGCAATGGCAACAAAACCCAAAATTTACAATTGGAATTTAATTAAACTAAAGAGCTTCTGCATAGCAAAAGAAATTATCACCAGAGTGAAAGGCAACCTACAGAATGGAAGAAAATTTTTGCAATCTATCCGTCCGACAAAATCCAGAACCTTCAAGGAACCTAAACAAATTCACAAGAAAAAAACAAACAACTCCATCAAAAAGTGGGCAAAGGAGATGAACAGTCACTTCTCAAGAGAGGAGATTTATGTGGCCAAAAAAATATGAAAAAAAAGCTCATCATCACTGGTCATTAGAGAAATGCAAATCAAAACCACAATGAGTTAGAATCTCACACCAGTTAGAATGGTGATCATTAACAAGTCAGAAAACAACAGATGCTGGAGAGAATGTGGAGAAATAGGAAGGCTTTTACACTGTTTATGGGAGTGTAAGTTAGTTCAACCATTTTGGAAGACAGTGTGCTAATTCTTCAAGGATCTAGAACCTGAAATACCATTTGACCCAGCAATCCTATTACTAGGTATATACCCAAAGGATTATAAATCATTCTACTATAAAGACACATGAACACGGATGTTTATTGCAGCACTATTCACAATAGCAAAGACTTGCTACCTACCCAAATGCCCATCAATGATAGACTGGATAAAGAAAATGTGGCACAAATACACCATGGAATACTATGCAGCCATGAAAAAGGATAAGTTCATGTCCTTTGCAGGGACATGGTTGAAGCTGGAAACCATCATTCTCAGTAAATTAACACAGGAACAGAAAACCAAACACCACGTGTTCTCACTCATAAGTGGGAGTTGAACAATGAGACTACATGGACACAGGGAGGGGAATGTCACACACTGGGACTTGTCAGGGGGTGGAGGGATAGGGGAGGGATAGCATTAGGAGAAACACATAATGTAGATGACAGGTTAATGGGTGCAGCAAACCACCATAACACATGTATACCTACGTAACAAACCTCCACGTTCTGCACGTATATCCTAGAACTTAAAGTATAATTTTAAAAATACTGCATTGTGCACTTAAAATGTTAAGAAAGTACATTTCATGTTAAGAGTTCATACTACTATTATAAAAATATGTAAAAATACAAAGAAACAAAACAGAAAGCTAATGATAAAACAAAAACAGAAAGTCACATGATCTAATATTTTTTTCAATAAAAATAATTGTAAGAATAATTCATGCTAAAATTCTTCTTCCAGGTCCCATTTTCAGGAATGAGAATGATTGTTAGTTATTCCATGAAATTTGGCTGTATTGAATGGTACAGATATTTTATATATATATATATATATATATATATGTGTGTGTGTGTGTATATATATATATCTCTCTCCAAATGGCAAAGAATGTATAAATATGTATATATATGAGGAACAGAATATGAATATAATTTGATCTTTTCCTTTAAAAAATATATACTTCTAAAATCAAATTCAAAATTACATTTATCACTTTCCCCAAACCCATCTGGTTCCTGATTTGATATGATGGTTTTTAATTCATTTGTCTCCCAGGGCAGATACTTTTTCAGCCAATCAATCTTCTGGGAGGTGAAGGGGCAAGCATTTCACTTCCTAAAACTAAAATCTCATAGAGGAATCTGTTTTGCATTTTACGGTCATTCCATTCACATCGTAGATAGATAAAGGACATGTAGAAATTAAAGTCATTTTCTCTTCAGCTAATAATGTCTGCCTATATTGACTATATTTAGCTGTCACATTAGCTCTAATCATTAGATTTATATTTTAAAATAACTAGGGCAAGTGCTACCCATTGAAAAAACAGTTCATCCTATTGAAGGAAAATAGAGAGGATAAATAATGCATGGAATCATAAATGAAAAAACATTAACAACACTCCCAGAACTTGTAGTTATTTCTATATTGGTAGTTTAACCTTTAGAGAAAGTAAATAGTTTCTTTCTCTTGTGTGTCTCTATCATCTTCGCAGCTTTTTGTAGAGCAGTTTTGTTTCCACATTTTATTAGCTTTTCAAGCACAGACATCTGTCACTAAACAAATTCTCCAAAACTGTGGCCAAATTGAATGAAAATCATATTTGAGAAGACATATTTACAAATAAAGACTTATTTGAGATTCAGTAATAATTTACCTTTATTCTTCTCTTGGAAGTTTTATTCTGAAATAGATTGATTTTTAAATACATTTTTCTTTGATTATCTCAAAGTACTGAAGTGTGAAGATGAATAACTTTATTTATAATGAAATTCATGCAATTCAAAAGCAAAATATTGTTTCTTGCTTTTTCTTTTCAAAAGTCAACACTTTCCTTTCAATTCAATGATTGTAACTTTTCTTAATATTAACATTATTTTCTAATGCAAGGAAGCCTCAAGTGAAGTCAGTTGACACAATCCTTACCATTAGAAGATTTTTGGCATTTCTAATTTGAATTCCAATACAGTGAAAGAAGAAAAAAGGTGGAGATGAAAGGCAAAATGGGAAGTCAAGGAAGGAACAAAGTGACCTTGAATTAGGATAACAGTAATTATAATGAAAAGCCAAGGAAAACTGAGGAATAAAAAAGAGTGTTACCCGAATTCTATACAAAAGCAATGTATCAGGACATTTAGAAATAACTATAAAGTTTGAAGCTGAGTGACTACTCAGAGAATAGTAAGTGCTATTGAACTAAAATATGAAAACGTTTTATGTGTTTATTAATTTTCCCCTAAGATTCCACAGTTATGTTTTCTGTCCTTTGGAAAAAGTCAATCAAAAGTAAGAAAGAAAAATTAAACGGACAAAAAAGAGAATTAAATATAAGACACAAGGAAATAATTTTAATGCATTTCCAAATTCTAGTTCTAATTCTTCCTGTGGTTTAGTTATATGCCTGCCTTATATACAACCTTGTTGTTTCATAGCATCTGAATAGCCTTCTAATTAATTTGTTTTTATTTCAAGTATATAGATTTCAGTTGCTGTTGTTTGCAAGGAAAATATTACCAAGAAATACAGTAGAAAAATATATCTAGTATGGGAAATAAGGTGGTCAGAATTCACATAATTACTGCTTGAGTGGCAAAAACCTCCATGCCATTTGCCTCAGGTGGGTATTATATAAATTCCATCAGTGTCTAGGATGGGAAATGCTGTCACGCTAAAATAAAGATAAGACTTTCTTGAATCTCCCATGATCTCATTTTCAGAAGCAGGAATTAGAAACACTGAGGGATGAAAGTGTTTCAAAGATATACCTGTGGGCAAGGAGTTTCTCTTTAGATTTTGAAGTAAAAATACACATTGCAACATGTAACAGCACACAACCTGGCTTTGTGGGGAAATTATTTACAGTGACTTTAAGGAGGATGCATGGGTGTAGGTCTTAAATGAGGGGAGAGAGGACAGAGACAGCAACCAGCACTTTACTGAAGGAAAGAATTCCCCAGTTCAGAGGACAAAGACACGATTTCCCTTTAAGGGCAAATAATTTTTGCTCTTCCAGCCCAGGAGATTATTTTCTAGACAAATATTGTCCAATGAAAATTATACATGTTATTTTGTACTTTCTAGTAGCCACATTAATGAAAGTAAAAATAAACAGGTGAAATGAACTTAATAATATATTTTAACTCAATATATCCAAAACATTATTTCAATTATAATCAACATAAAAACATTAGAGATGTTTAACTTTTTTTGTACCAAGTCTTCAAAGTTCAATGTGTCCTTTACGCTCACATCACATCTGAACTTGGACTATCCACATTTCTATGCTCAGTAGCCACATGTTGGAAGTAAATGCTCGGTGCTGCCAAGTGAAAATAGCACTCAGGCAAAAGTTTTCTCAGCAAGGCAATTTACTTATATAGAAGGGTGCATCTTGCGGATGGAGCAATAGTGAGAGCACACTGAACAAAGGAAAGCAGGGGCTTTTATTTCTAACGCAATTGGTTTCTACCACGGTGTCCTGTCTCCATTGGCTGGAGCTGGACCGCACAATCTAAACTGATTGCGGTTAGCTAATCTGAAGGGTGCAGGAAAGGGGTTACACTGGCGGAAAGGGCAGTTTTGACAGGAAAAGCCATTGTGGCGGGAGGGGTAATTTACAGGGTGAGCAGCAGATGTGGAATGTAGGCTCTGTAGATAAGGACTGACAGGGGAGTTGTCTACTGAGACCAGGACAGGGAGACACAAAGAGTAAGAAAGCATGGCCTTGAAAGCAGGAAACAGAGAACAAGAGAACTTAGATAAGCTAAACCTTTGAAGAAGAACTTCTTACCGTATTTAACAGATATGAGGCTTGTGGCTTCAGTCTTGAACCCCACAAGCTGTACAGTAGAGTGTCGGGCAACACTCCTGTCCTCCTTTTCAAATGTTCCTTTTTCTTTCAATTCCTGTATATAGAGTCAGGTAGAAGAGGTTAATTTTAAAATCTTGCCATAAATTGATATAAAGTTCCAGAACAAAATGAGCCGAAATCAGACCTTACCAAATCAAACATTCCCTTTGAGAGTTCCTAAACTTTAAGTGGAATTTTAATCTAAAGTTAATACAGGATTTTCCTTGGAAACCATTGAGGTGGACTGTATGGGTTTTCTTTGTGGGTTGCCCTGAAAGGTGAACACTATCCTTTCCCACCTCCCAGGACATGTTTTGTAGGTGAATCTCCACACAGTGGTGGAGAATGGAACATAGACTTGACCAGTTGGCTAACCAAATAAAGTCCATAAATAGATGTATGTTAAAAGATGAGCATACATTTCCTTTTTCTCATCAAACTGTCCCCAGTTTGCTTTTACCTGAACTGGAGCCCACTTGTCATTCTCTTTTCCTTTAAAGTCCTTTTCAATATGAAGTTCTATAATTCCATGATTCCCGGTGCTCAAACACAAACACAGAGCACTATATTAGTGCTCTATATACAGCAGTGACAAAATATATGGTCTCTGCCCTCCTGGAGCTTACAAACAAGAGAGTGAGTGATAGTAAACATTTGAAGTCACAAATTAGAAAGAGTTCTTGCACATTACAGAGTGTGGGAAGGTGTCTCTGAGGTATCCAGGGTTTTTCGGTGATAGAAAGCTATTTGAGTCCCTACCACAACAAAGAAACAACAAACAGCACAAGCCAAATCAAAAGGCCTTTCTTTTTACTTCTATCATCCCTTCTTCTAACCTCTCCTGTAGAAGTCAATAGTAGAACAGCTGATGGGAAAGGAAATCAAGTAGGGAGAGCAAATGAGAAAAAAAAAAAAAAATTCCAGGGCCTGTCCCTGTTGAGTTCAGGGCCACAAGTAGAGGCTGAGTTGTCATTCTCTTTTCTTTTAAAGCCCTTTTCAATATGAAGTTCTATGATTCTGTGATTCCCAGTGATTATGGGGAAGAAACACTGAAGTAGGCGAGAGAGTAGGTTTTAACTCAGATTAGTTTATACATTGTGGTACATTTTTAAACTGGACAATTCTAATTGAATTCTAATGCTAATAGCCCCATATTACCAGAGAATTATGGATTTCCCAAAATGTTGCTAAGAGGTTGGGCATGGAGATCCGGGAGAGTGAGTGTGTAGGTAGTGGCAGGAGAGGACAAAACAATAGTCTTCTTCTGATTATGCCTCCCACATTTGGCTTATTCAATAAATAATTTATAGCTGTGTCTCTCTGTGACTCAGTTACAAATTTCTTAACAGCAGGGAGTTTAAATATATAACAGTGCCTAACACAATGCTTAGCATCTCATGCGTTAGTAATTCCAATGCACTGAAAAAGGAAATGAATGTGTTGAATGTGCTTTAGAGCTTCAGAATCTCGTCTCTCTCCTTTTTCTCCTCTGTTCTTACAACTGCTTTGCGTGTGTCACCCTTTAAGGCTGCGGATCTCTATCATCACATAATAGTCACCTGTAAACCAGAATCAATAGCTAATAGGCCTAGGGTAGTTTCAGATTTGATTGTATGAAATTGAATCAGAATCAATCTCTAATAGGTCTAGAGTAATTTCCGATTTAATTATTGGAAATTGAAATCCTGTGCATTTATTTTATATAATACACCAATTACAATGCCTTGAGATCCCTGCTACTAGGTTCCTATTAGATTCTTCCTTAAAGTTTTCCCACCAAATTTTGAGTTCTCCTGGGTACTGCACCGAATTGACATTAAAATGAATCCTTTTTGTTCTCCATTCTCCTTGCTGCTTCCTTCTCTGCCTATGACCCCTACAAGGCCACCTCTCTGCTTCATTTTGATGTTCTTGACTCTTATTCTCACTTCCAGAGTAGGCCGAAAGAAGCTGCTTTGCTTAAAACATAATCTGTCTAAACTGAGATGAAGTGTAAATGATGAAGAGTATGTATTTTAACTAATAAAACAAAAATCTAGAATCCACAAAACAAAAGGTGTGGATATTCTACTCAAGGACGTCATTATATTTTGTATGTAAACTGATGCACTTTTCAGAAGAAAAAAAAATAAAGGTTTTCATTAGTATTAGTCTTTTACTATCACTTTATATTTTTGCTAACATTAATTTGTGTGAGCTTTGTGATGCAAATCTATGTTCACCTATTTAATAGTTTTGTTAGCCTTCTTTTTGCACTTACAAAAGGCTTTAATTCACTTGATTTTTTTTGGTGGTGGAAGAGGCATACTCAAGCAATATCAGCAGCAAATCATCACTAGATGGCAGCATAACTCAATTCTTAAATACATTTCAACCAGTAATTTTTTTTCTTATTACCGGCATTTGTTTCAAAAACTTCAATGACAAAAACATTATACTGAAATAATATGTTAGTTGGTCTTAAATATTAGTTGCAAATAATCACACACAATCTTGAGAATAGGGCCAATGCATTTGTTTTGCTCCAAGTAAAGAAGGCAATAGCTGTTTTAACTATTGAAGTATATTACGTAACACTGAAGCCTAACAAGGTACAGCCTAAAGTACATGAATTTTGGAATCTGATACAACTGAATTTAAAACTGGCTCTGCTGTTTCCCTGTTGTAAAAATTAGAAAATTTGTTATAGTTGTTGTTTTATCTATCCACCTCAGTTCTCAAATAATCTCTTCATAATTAGAACCCTTTGAAGCAGCGTTTTCATGGGTGCATTATAAGATTTTTTTAACGTAAAATGTGAATTCTTTATTAATCTGTTCTATAATAATTAAACTTCTATAGTATCTACATTTGTGGTATAAAAATTGAATTTCAATAATTCTAGCTTCATTATTTTATAAATGCTTCATGTGAGTAAATAGTATTATTCCACTTTATAAATGTACTCTCTTTAATTTGCTTCTCTCTTATTAATGCTCAGGCTAAAATGACCACACAATAGATGCTAGGGTAATAGATGCATGTTACCCTGATTTGAAAGAGATCAAGTGATTAATTTATTCAAGAATATGCCACCTCTTTACTGAATGAATAAACAGAGACTCAAGATTTTAATAGACTTTCGTAAGGTCATACAACTTGTTGAGGCAGATCCAAGATTAGAAACAAATTATCTTCCTAATATACCACATACCGGCTCTTGTTTTGTTCATGATCATCCACCATGACCCCTAGAAACTTTAGACATAATTATTCCCTCCTTCTTCCTCGCCCACCAAACTTAATCACAGATTCATGTCAAATCTACCTCCAAAAGTCTCTTGAATCCATCTCATTTTATTCATCCAAATTTCCAATCTTTAGTGAGAACCTTTATTAAGTCACCTGTATAGTTACGATAGTATCTGAAATTATCTCCTGTTCCAGCCAGCGACTTCTACCATCTTACCATTTTCCTCCTTGAAATATTCTAGTTCACTTTGGTGTAAATGGGAGTGTAAACCAGTGTGCTCTCAAGAGCATATTGTTTTTAGTTCTCAAAATGTGTAAGAAGTTACCCATATGCTTACAATAAAGATAATGTGTTAATCTCAATGTTTAAATGCCCTGGGGACTAAGTAGACACATCTCTTCATCTCATTAGAAATGTTTTATGTGACTAAAAATTTAAAAAATTGAAAAAGTAAGAAAGAAGAAGGAAAGTCGAGCTGCTTTTGTCTTCCTTTTGGCTTCCTTTTCTGCATCACTGAAACTTTAGGAGAAAGTTAGAAAACTCTTCTCTCACTGTCCTGATACCTCTTCCAAAATCTGGTCAGAGATTGTGCCTCCCAGATGACAAGGGAGACAAAAGTGGAGTACTACATTTCATCCCGGGTATTATGCAGGTTCCCAATAAAACAAACGAAAAAAGGAAAACACTAAGTGGCCATCTCATCTAAAGACAGCAAAACCTTTCTAAATGAAAGCTTAGGATAATTGAGCTATAACAGACATCAAAATGAAAATTGCACCAAAGTCAAACAGACCAGGAAGATTTTATTCAAGATCATTGTAATATGAGAGAGAAGCCAGAACTCAGTTGGAATGCAACTCCAGTGAAACCCAATGCTGGAGAGTTTTTAGGAGCTGAGGTGAGGGAATCTTAGGCGGCCCTTTGTCTGCTAATTGACATTACCTCAGGGAAAAGCAAACTTTCTCATTTTTTTTATGACTGGAAGTACTTTTGCAACTTGGAACAAGGTGTCTTGCCTCCAAAGTTAGGCTTCTGCTCTCCCACAGAAGCTGAGAGACAGAGGCACTATCTCTTTTGATGATTGTGATTCAAAGAGGTGGCTCCCAGGTTCTTAGGAAAAACATTCCACAATTGTGTAACTGGCAAGAGGCTTTTAAAGATACTTACGTCTCAAAGGAGCAGAAAAGCAATTTATAATTAAAAATTTCCTAAAGTAAATGCTCTAAGAAAAGGGAGAACAGAGACCTAGAGTCAAGGAGCTAAATTAATTCAATTGAAGTTTAATCAAGCTGAGAGGAACATCAAGGTCTTCTTGATCACAACTGATTATCAATATGCTCTCCAGCATCAAGTCTTAAAAAGAGATGAAAAGAGGCTACAGTGAGAAAACAAGCAAACAAAAACCACAACAAAACACAGTACTTCAATAAAGAGCCATCATGCTACCCAAAGGGCAGATAACACAGAGTTTAGCTGAATCTCTGCCCTATGTGAATTTTAAGAACAAATACAAAAATAAAAGTACAATATAGGCCTAAGAAAAATTACATCAAGACGGGAAAGAAAACACCATCATGAAGACTTAGAGAAATGCAAGCCTTGAAATGATTTAGTAAGAAACTAAAGAAAAATTTTAAAAAGTGCATAATTATGAATCCAATGAAATAGCAATAAGGATTCATAAAAGAGTAATAGACAAAAATCAGTTCAAAATGTGAAAAATAATTGGATGAGAAGAAGGATCTAAAGAGCTATAAAATAAGCTAAAATAAAATATAAATTAAATTGTATATAAAGGTATTGATATTCCCTAATATAATCCATTTCGTCAGGATAAACAAAAACACTAAAAATAATAAATAAGATTTATTAAGTGCTCTTTAAGTGCTAAAAGTCTTTTGATTTCTTAAAAAATCAACAAATTAAAGTGTTAGAAATATTGGAATATATATATTTAACATTTTTAGAAAAAATAAGCATAGGTCAATATGCCCTCATCCACTCTCACGCATTTCTGTGTTTTTAATTATTTTGAGTTTCTTTTTGTTATTTTTTGTATGTTTATCTCATTTACTAATGTTAGAGATTTTTCTTCAATTGCCTGATAATACTTGGCTGTTCCTTCATATTTAAGAATAGCACTATTGCAACCTCTGTGTGCATGAGTAGCCTTGTCAGCTAGTGGTCTTTCTTATAGGATCATCTGAATGAGCTAGTTCAGGAAGGGTCTCCATCAGTAGGTGGGTTCTTACACTGTTCAATTTTGCTTGAAATGAATTTTTAATTCTTCTGACCATCAAGAGATGGGATGAGAGAAAAAGGCAACGAGTAAAGGTGAATTCTTAATTATTCCTTTAGTTATTTTCTTATTCAGAGCCAGACCTTCATGGTTAAGTATACAGATTAAATTATCCCACTTTCAACAAGATTCTCCTTCTGAGTACAGAATCTTTCCATTTTAAATTTTCCAGAGAATAGAAAACATCCACACTTCTGCAAGGATAAGTGAGCAGGGGAGCATCAATGGAGGGAAGAGATCATCTTCGTTTACCCTAATGATCTTATGAACTTGATGAAAGCTCAAAATAGATGTGCTGGGGATATGGAGTTTGGTTTAAAACTCAACTAAGAAAAACTCCATTTTTATAATCTGACTATCATGTTGAAGCTTTAAAAATTTTAATTTACTATGACAAGCTGAGAGGAACATCAAGGTCTTCTTGATCACAACTGCATATACATAGCATATACATAGACAATTGATTTTAGCATATACATAGACAATTGATTTTTTAAAAATTGTAATAGACTATTATACCTACCACCGAAGTTAAGATATCTCCTTCACTGAAGGAAATGTTATTCTGAATTTTGTGTTTGTCCTTTGATATGGTTTGGCTGTGTCCCCACCCAAATTTCATCTTGAATTGTAGCTCCCATAATCCCCATGTGTTGTGGGAGGGAACCAGTGGGAGGTAATGATGGAAAAGGGGTTTTCCCATGTTCTTCTCATGGTAATGAAAAAGCCTCAGGAGATCTGATGGTTTTATAAAAGGCAGTTCCCCTGTGCAGGCTCTCTTGCCTACTGCCATGTAAGATGTACCTTTGCTCTTCCTTTGCCTTCTGCCATGATTGTGAGGCCTCCCCAGTCATTTGGAACTGTGAGTCCATTAAACCACTTTTTCTTTATAAATTACCCAGTCTTGGGTGTGGTGTGTCTTTATTAGCAGTGTGAGAACAGACTAATACATCCTTTCTCTGTTTTGCTTCATTCTTTTTATATTGTTATTTACACTGTTAGCTTGGCAAGTGTTTGAAATTTATGCAAATAATATATTATTTAAGTTTCAAATATTTCTGCTGAATATCATGCTTGTGAGATTTATAGATATTGATAAATGTGAGACGGAGTCTTGCTCTGTCGCCCAGGCTGGAGTGCAGTGGCCGGATCTCAGCTCACTGCAAGCTCCGCCTCCCTGGTTTACGCCATTCTCCTACCTCAGCCTCCCGAGTAGCTGGGACTACAGGCGCCCGCCAACCCGCCCGGCTAGTTTTTTTGCATTTTTTAGTAGAGACGGGGTTTCACTGTGTTAGCCAGGATGGTCTCGATCTCCTGACCTTGTGATCCGCCCGTCTCGGCCTCCCAAAGTACTGGGATTACAGGCTTGAGCCACCACGCCCGGCCGATATATTTTCATTATTATAGAATATTTTATTGTATTATAATATAACTGTACCACAAGTGTTTTATCAATTCCCTTGCTGGTATACTTTTAGTTTGTGTCTAGATTTTTCTCACACACAGTATTATTATGCAAGCATCCTGATGTATATGTGCAACAACATTTTCTAGGTAATTATCCAGCAAAAGAAGCCTCTATAGGATAGAAGCAGAGATTTTGGAGCAGAAATTCTGAGCTGTAGAGTAAGAACACTTTCAACGTTACTATGTTGTGAAATTTCAAGAGTCTGTAGCAATTTATAGTCCTGCACGCAATGCAGAAGTGTTTTTCACTGTTTTACATCCTTATCATGTTTACGATTTTTAAAGTTTTTAATTCTTCTTGTTTTTTGTTTGCTTTTTGTTTTTTTTGAGACAGTGTCTCACTCTGTCACCCAGGCTGGAGTGCAGTGGTGTGATCTTGGCTCCCTGCAACCTCTGTCTCCCAGGTTCAAGTGATTCTCGTGCCTCAGCCTTCTGAGTAGCTGGGACTACAGGCATGTGCCACCACACCCATCTAATTTTTGTATTTTTAGTAGAGACGAGTTTCTCCATGTTGGCCAGGCTGGCCTTGAACTCCTGACCTCAAGTGATCTGCCCCCCTTGGCCTCCCGAAGTGCTGGGATTACAGGCGTGAGCCACTGCACCCAGTCAGTTTTTAATTCTTAATTTAGCCAGTGTGTTACCTCCATATTGTAATGTGAATATACTTAATTACTAGTGAAGTTTAACAGTCTTGCAATCATATTTTTTTTCTTTAGTACATCCACTCCAGTGATATGCCTGCTCATAAATTTATGTTCCTAAGAAACTTTTTTCTTTTACTTATTTACTGCCCGTTTCATTTCTTAATATTCTGCATATAAATTATTTGTCATTTAGAAGTGTTGCAAATAGAAACTCTAATAGCTTTGTGTCTTAATGGACATTTATTTCTAATTTAATCACATTTATTAGTCATATTTATTTGCTAATTGTTTTTGTATCTTGTTTAACACATTCATCTGTGTATTAGGGATATAATGGTCAAAGATACACAGTTTCAGTTAGAAAGGAGAAATCAGAGATCTAATGTTCATCATGGTGGCTACAGTTAATAACAATGTATTGTAGAGATGGAAATTTCTAAGAGAGTAGATTTTAAGTATTCTCACCAATAAATTATAAGTTTGTGAAGTAATATTAATTAGCTTGATTTAACCATTCCACAATGGTTAAGTACATACTTGAAATATGAATATGAAATACATATTTTAAAACCTCATGTCGTATAACATAAATATATATAATTTTTTATTTGTTGATTAAAAAAATACATAATCAAACTGGGCATGGTGGCTCATGCCTGCAATTCCAGCACTTTGGGAGGCCGAGGCAGGTGGATCACGAGGTCAGGAGATCGAGACCATCCTGACTAACATGGGGAAACACCGTCTCTACTTAAAAAATACAAAAAAAATTAGCCAGGTGTGGCGGTGGGCACCTGTAGTTCCAGCTACTCGAGAGGCTGAGGCAGGAGAATGGCGTGAACCCGGGAAGCGGAGCTTGCAGTGAGCGGAGATCGCACCACTGCACTCCAGCCTGAGTTACAGAGGCAGACTCTATCTCATAAATAAATAAATAAATAAATAATAACGAAAACAGGTTAAAAGGAAAAGAAATTTTTCCTGTTCAATATTCACCTACATTTTTCTTTTCTTTTCTTTCTTTCTTTCTTTCTTTTTTTTTTTTGAGACAGAACTTCACTCTTGTAGCCCAGGCTGGAGTGCAGTGGTGCGATCTCGGCTCACTGCAACCTCCGTCTCCTGGGTTCAAGCGATTCTCCTGTCTCAGTCTCCTGAGTAGCTGGGTTTACAAGCGCCCACCACCATGTCCGGCTAATTTTTGTACTTTTAGCAGAGACGGGTTTTCGCCACGTTGGCCAGGCTGGTCTCGAACTCCTGACCTCAGGTGATCCACCAGACTCCGCCTCCCAAAGTGCTAGGATTACAGGCATGAGCTACTGTGCCCGGCCTCACCTACATTTTTCTAAAAAGCTTTATTTTTAAATAAATTGAGCTGATGTGGAATTGATTTTGCATATATGATTAAGATATAGTTTAATTTTCATATGGATATAGCCTTGCCAGTGCAAGTCATTAAATGGTTAATTATTTCTTCAGTGATCTCCAATATCCATTCTGTCATATACCAAGATACCATAAACTTTTAGGGCACTTATGCTTGAAATCTGGTAGCGTCTGTTGGTCATTCTATTTCTGTATTAAGATTACATACCTCAATTTATAGGTTTATAGTACCTGTTTATATCTGGTAGAGGAATTCCTCCCAAAGTTTTTTTTTTTTTAAATAGCCTTCCCTATATCATGACTTATAAATCTTTCCAATTTTTATTTATACTCGAAGACAGTTTAACCAACACAGATATTTACTAATCTTTTGATATTTAGTGGAATTCGATTACAGTAATAACCTGGGCATATGCTTTGGTCAAGGTTAGATTTATTAAACAGTCTTTAAAATTTCTTCTATAGTTTTCAGTGGAGTAAGGTAGTCTACTTTTTCTTTAGTCAATTTGAAATTTACATTTTCCCAAACTGTCCCCATTCTATCTAGACTTACTTATTAACGTTTGTAAAGTTGTTCATATTGTTCCTTAATAAGTTTTACTCTTCTCTGTGTGTGTGCTTGTGTTTTGTTTTCATCCTTGGTGTTTATTTTTGCTTTTACTGCCTTAAAGTTGTTTCTTAATCTGACTTGCCAGGTCAACTGTTGATGTAATCGATCCCTTCTACTGTTCTATTGTTTTATAAATTTAAATATTTCTGATTTTATTTTTATCAATTACTTTCTCCTAGTTTGTTTTGATTAATTTTGTTGTTCTTTTCATTTATTTTTTAAAATTCAGCTCCTTGAATTGAATGCCCTATGCCTTTTTTTCAATTTTTCAGTTTATTCTAATAAATGCATTTAGCCAAGCATGTAATTTTCTTCCAGTTCTTCATATTCTTGTTTTATCTAATTGTTCTATATACATTCTTATATTATTATAGTTTGTAAAATTTTTCTTATATTTACAATAGTTGATTCTTTTATATGCTGACACAAACTTAGAAGATCAATGTGCCTTCTGACTGAATTTAATATTGTTTAAATGAAAAACATTTTTTTTTACCTCAAATGCCTTTTAAAGGATCTTAGTCCAAACTTTTTATAGATAAGAATGTTTTTCTTCTACAAGAAAATGCACACACACACACACACACACACACCTACACATACACAGACACAGTATGAAGAATAATAAATTAGAAACTGTGCTTAGTTTGGAGTGAGAAGATGCCATTTCTAGGCATTTGCTCATCAGCTGTGTAGTTGTGTGACTTTGGCCAGGTCACAGGAACTCTCTGAACTTCAGATTTCTTATCCATACAATGGGAATATCACACGTTCTTCACAGCCCTAAAGAGTTGCTGCAAAAATTAAATACAAAAATGTTATCAACAAAAACTTTTTTCAACTACAATAGATTATTGTTCATCTTATGATTGCAAATAAATAATTATGAAATAAAGAGTTGAGGATGAGCATCAGAAATGAAGAAATGTGCTAAGTTTTGTTTTAAAAACCTTGTTGACATGGTGATGTAAGACTGATTATATTGATTTTGTGATTATTTAATCTCACTTTTAGGCTGCAGTCTGCATATTTAAATTATATATAATTTATATTTTTATCAGATTTCCAGCTAGGAAAGATCCTAGGCCCAGTGTAAATATGAATGATATATATATATATTTTTTGGCATTTACAACTGGAGCCTCCAATCTAGTTTTATTACCACATGGCTTAATATTTTCTTCACAGAAGTCTATGGGTCTCAAATCGGCAGAAGGCAAGACCTCATCTAAATTTCAGTCTCCCCGCAACAGCTGAGACACCAGCCGATTTTTACTGTCTATCTATTTATCTATCTATCTATCTATCTATCTATCTATCTATCTATCTATCTATCCACATCCATCCATCCACCCACCCACCTGGTAGGCCCTAAAGCAAATATTATGCATGTATCAATCTCTCACTGGGAAAATAAACTTTGGAAGCTGATTACCACTGTGCAGAGTTTTGAACAGTATAAGAAGACTTTTTCTTAAATACTTTTTATTTGCACCAATAAAGTTAGGAATCAATATGCCTACCTCTCTTCTCCCTCAGTGGGTAACAAAGAAAGAGGGAACATTATGCAATCTTACATTCCCATCTATAATAATTAACTCTATCAAAGTGGGATCTTTGTGCCAAATATTGAAATAAGAGCTTTACACATTTATTTAACTTATTTTCATTCTAAGAATAGCCTTTCAGATAGGTATTATTGTGAGGTCTGATAAAGGTCACATAGGCAGTAGTAAGTGGTAAAGACAAGTTTTAAATGCAGATATACATAAGCCCCAAATCCATTTTTCTTCCATACTCCTCTTTAGCATCTCTTTTATTTGGCAGCCCTAGGACATTTGGGGATAGAAGTTATTTAATGATTGCCTGGCGCTCTCCTCCTGAAAGCCTCCAAATTTCCCAGCTGGGATCACTTAATTCTCATCTGCAAACTCTGTCTCTTCTCAGCAGCTGGAAATCTCTCTTTGGAAAGGTTTAGGCCAAGCTTGTCCATCCCACTGTCCATGGGCTGCATGTGGCCCAGGACGGCTCTGAATGCGGCCCAACACAAATTTGTAAATTTTCTTAAAACATTATGAGCTTTTTTTGTGATTTGATTTTCTCTCATCAGCTATCATTAGTGTATTTTAGTGTGGCGCCAAACAATTCTTCTTCCAATGTGGCCCAGGGAAGCCAAAGGATTGGACACCCGTGGTCTAGGCCAAGGGTTCATTCTTTTGCATTTTATTTTATTAATCCTCCTGAGTTTCTGTACCTCAGTGAATTAATTACTGAGTTGACTAGGTTCCATTCCCTCTATCCCATTACCTGGCATCGGAGGCATAATTCTCTTCTGTTGTTCTCACCAATACTTCTGGGGGCTGGACTCTCTCTGTCTCTCTCTTTGTTTCCCCCTAGCTTTTGTCACCTTTGGATGCCTGCTAATTTCTTCCATGTTCATATGATACAACATGTCAGTCTGGAGACCTAGAAATGGATTTGTTACCGACTCATTATAGCTACATTTTGTCACCTCTCTGGAATCCTGTCCTTTACCCCATGCTAGACATCCTGACACCACCTATCTGCCTATCTGGATCACTGGAAAATGGGATTGTCACTATTGACTTCTACCAGCTTAGTCTGCAGACCTTTTTTTTTTTTTCATGCTAGTATCTGCCAATTTAGCTTTGCCTCTGCTCCCATTAGAGACTGAGTATTCATTCTTATCAGTGACACCTTTATTCAGAATCTTTCCATGTGTCCTTTTAGTGACAATTCCCACCTAAAAGCAGACATGCAGCTGCTCAGTAACTCAATTTTGTCTGTTATATGTTAAACTACTTCTCCACCTTCTACTTACTTATTAAATTTAGTACTTTGGCAAGTATTTTAAAAGCTCAGATATTAAAATCATACTGATTTATAAATGAAGGTTAAACATATACACACACATGTACACACACATAACCCTTTACAAAGGATTCTATTCTAATTTTGTATTTTGATATAATTTTGAACTTACAAAAGATTTGCAAGAATAATACAAAGAACTCCTATATATTTTAGTGCAATGTACTAATTACTAACATTTTGACACAATTGCTTTATTTTTTCCTCTATGACTGTAGAGTTTATTTTGAAGTCATCATGCCCCTTTGCCTCCTAATACTTGAGTATTTCCCAAGAACAAGAATAATCTCTTGCAAAATTATAGTCTGGTTATCAAATGCAATAATTTTAATCTGAATATGATTATTGATTGATTGATTTTTATTTTATTTATTTTATTTTTTTTTGAGATGGAGTCTAGCTCTATCGCCCAGGCTGGAGTGCAGTGGTGCAATCTCGGCTCACTGCAAGCTCTGCCTCCCGGGTCCACCTCATTCTCCTGCCTCAGCCTCCCGAGTAGCTGGGACTACAGGAACCCGCCACTACGCCCAGCTAATTTTTTGTATTTTTAGTAGAGACGGGTTTCACCATGTTAGCCAGGATGGTCTCGATCTCCTGACCTCGTGATCAGCCCGCCTCGGCCTCCCAAAGTGCTGGGATTACAGGCGTAAGCCACTGTGCCCGGCCTGAATATGATTTTTTAAAATCTAATTTGCATCTATATTTCTGTGTTAATAATTTTTTCTAATAATGTTTTTGATAACAATTTTTTTCTTTCTTTTAACACATGGGGTCTAGCTCTATTGTCCAGGCTGTGGTACAGTGGTATGATCATGGCTCACTGCAGCTTCAAACTCGGGCTCAAGTTATCCTCTCACCTTAGCCTCCCAGGTAACTGGGACTGCAGGCATAGACTACTGCACCTGACTAATTTTTATTTTTTACTTTTTGTCTCACTTTATTGCCCAGCTAGTCTTGAACTACAATTTTTTCAGTGTAAGAACTGTCTTAGGGGTCCCCAAAGGCACCCTTAGGCTTGATTCTACAGTACTCACAGGATACGGAACAACTGTTAGGATTATAGTTCATTACAGTGAAATGATACAGATTAAAATCAGAAAAGGGAAAAGGTTCACAGAATGAACTCTAGGGGAAATCAGATGTAAGTGTTGAGATAGCTCTTCCCATTGGAGTCATATGGGAGTGATCTTAATTTTCCCACCAATGACGCAAAGTAAAGTTTTGCCTCCTAAGAAAGCTCACACAAGCTTTGGTACTCAAGGTTTTTATTGGGGGTCAGTCACACAGACATTAACCACTTGCCTAACTGACTTTAGCTACTCAGATTCCAGTCTCCACCCCCAACACCAGGAAAAAAGATATTTATCTTAAATCTCATTACTAGGATGCACTCCTCAGGTCAAACTGATACAGTATGCCTCAAGGTCTCTGGTATACAGAAAACTCTCTTATCAAGCAGAGTATTCCAAGGACTCAGAGGTAATTTCTTAGCAGACAATCAAGAGGTAATCTGAAGACAGGTCTTCCTTTGAAATGTGCAGAGTTTGAGCAACCTAGGCCTGCTGAGTTAATCATTTCTTGCCTAGTAACTAATCCAGTATTCTGTACTACACTTAGTAGTCATGTATATTTAGCCGTTTTAATCTAGAAGAGTTCTCCAGTTTTTATTTTGTTATTCATGATTTTAAATACTATTAACAAGTTTTTTTTAGAACTTTCCTAAAATTGAGCTTGTCTGAAGTTTTTTCATGATGAGATTCTGATTATTCATTTCTCACTGAAATACCACAAAAGTAATTCTTTCTTTCTTTCTCAGTAGGCATCAAGAATGACTCTGTAATGGTGCAGTTCAGTTGGTGGAGGTAGACGTCATTATGAAGAGGGTATATCCTGTATCTCTTCAGATGGCAACATGTGGCCTTTTATTAAATTAGTAATTTGATATTATTTTTGCCCATTTTCTCAATGCTTAAGTTCTGAGCCATATTTCCCAGCAAGCGTTGTTACATAGGTAATATTAACTATCTAGTGTGACCACGTAACTCATTTTTCATGCTGGGGAAACTCTGAGTGTAGAAGCAGACATGAATTATGCTGGGACAAATAGGTACAAATTAAAAAGCAAGATCACTCTATTCTTATCAAAGTCATGATTGTACATGAGTAGTAACAGTTGGGATTAAATTATTTAAGTTTAGGATAATAGGCTTATTGCCGGCAAAACAAAGTTTTATTTATTTCTTTATGATGAAAAAACAGACATATTTTCTTTAGAACTCAATGTTTCAATCGGTTTATTTTTCCACTGGCCATATAGCATGATTGTCAAGACAAAATGACTTAATGCTTTGTAAAAAACAAGTAAAATATTGTAAGAAATAGAAAGGAGGTGCATCAAACATCATAGTCAGAAAGTTAATCATAAGAATGCTGGTACATACTTGCAATTTACATAAGGTAAATGCAGCGTTCAACAATGAATATAATTTATCAGTCACAATTAACTGATATATATAGAATCAGTATATACACAATTCCCTGCAACCAATATGTGAAACAAGTTTAGCAGTAATCAGAGTCTCGAGGGGAAGTTTTAATGACATCTAAGTAATTATTGACATTTGCAGTGAAAGAAGAATCTACAGAACTTTTCATATTTTTCAGCAAATGAAATGTTGTGAAATAATCCTTTATATAGAGGGCAGCAGTCTTCACATCACCAATCCACTGAGTTAAGTATTATTGTCCTATTTTTATCTTCACTTTATAAGTGAGGGAACTGAAGCATAAACAAATCAACTAACTTGTTTCAAAAATCACAAAACTAGCTGGTGGTAGAGCTAGAATTATGCTCAATTCAGCTGGCTCTAGTGGTCATGTGCTCTTAATCACTATGCAAATACACCTTTTTTATGTAGCATGCCAAGAGTTCATTTGCTATTAGGAGATACAGACTGTGTATACTTCTCTTTTAAGCAATGCCCTCATTACTGCCAATGTCCTGGCTGACCTATTAACTCATTGAATCTTTAGGGTATTTGATTTGTATTTGATATTTCAACCTTTTTCCTTTTTTGGTACAGAAAATACAATGACTGGCAAATTCATTCTCTCTCTCTCTCTCTCTTTCTTTTTTTATTTTTTTTGAGACAGGATTTCACCCTGTTGCCCAGGCTGGAGTGCAATAGCACAATCTTGGCTCACTGCAGCCTCCAACTCCTGGACTCAAGTGATCCTCCCATCTTAGCCTCCTGAGCAGCTGGAACTACGGGCACACACCACCACACCTGGCTAATTTTCTTTTTGTTGTTATTGTTTTTGGTAAAGACGAGGTCTCGCCGTGTTGTCCAGATTGGTCTCAAACTCCCAGGCTCAAGTGATCTGCCTGCCTAGGCCTCCCCAGATGCTGAGATAATGGGTATGAGCCACCACTCCCAGCTTCTTTTACATCCTTAAAGGCGTTTGTGACAATATTTTTCTCAGTCTCTTATTGTTTCTCATTATAGTATCAACTATAATGTTAACGAAAGATGAATCAAAGTTCTGGAACTGTAATTTTCTATATCACCACCGACAATGTTATTTCCATTGTACGTTAATGCTCAATAATTATGTATTTAATTTTATTTAATTAAATAATTGTACTTGTCAGAATTTCATCAGGAATGAAATTTAATAACAAGACTTTTTTTTTGGAAGGAAGTGTTAGGAAAACCGGTAAGAGAACCAAGGCAGCCAAAGAAAACCAAGAGTGGGAAACAAATCCCATCCCAATATGAAACTGCACAGAGAAGAAAGATGTTATTGGAGCCAGTGAGAATTGAAGCCTTGAAAAGGTAGAGGTGGACCATCCGCCAGAAGCCACAGTTATGAAGCAGAGGAACATGGCATCTACTAGAATCCCAGCATTAAGCAGCAAGAAAGGGAATAAGGAGTCTGATTCCTCTCTTTTCATTTTTGGATATTGATGTCTCTCAGTGCCTCCCTTTAGTCAAACCAATGGGAGTTCAGATAACAAAGAGCTGGAGTGATAAAAAGCACAGGGACAGCTTTCCCAGATTACAGGACAGGTCAAAGAACGGCAGATAATTATCAGATATGGGCAAAATGAGAGGAATAGTACAATAATTAGTACCTATTTCAAATATCATGAATATAATTAATAAAATGTCCATTATTTTTTCATTATATTTATATTTTAATCATGCATTTAGAAACATATAGAGCATGTCTTACTGGAACAAAAGCCTATTTATTATGTAATATGAGGAAAGAAGAGTATATTGTTGATTTGGTGTTGCAGATAATTATAGTTCAAAACAGTAAACTCAATAGAATTGAATACATTCATGAAGGATATCATGGAAACACAGAGCAGGCACACCTAATTCGTTCTGAAGGGCAACACCAACCTTGGTGACCTAATGGATTATCATATAAGCTTGTAATAATAAGTGTGAATCCCATGAATAATGGTGACTATTATTCATGGGATTCACACAGTTGCGGAGTTCCATCCACTTTAACTTGAGCTGGCCCCATTACTCAATTGAAACAAAATACTTTGGTGGAAAGAATAGTGTGCCAGTTTCATGCCCAGGCATTAAAGTGCTCTGCAGCCTCTACCATTTTGTTATCAGGAGTCCCAAAACACCATGTAAGAAGTCTGGCTACACTACTGAGGAGCCTGTGTACAAAGACTAGGTGGAGTGGAAGAGTTCTGAAGGTTAACTAGAGCAGAGAGGTGCAGCCATCCATGTTGCAGCTGAGTGGAGCTCCTTCCTGGCAGACCTGCCAGTTGAACCCAGCCTATACAAGAAGGGATGAGAACAAGAATACCCCGCTGAGCCCATTCCTGGTGGCAGAATTGTGAGAAAATACAGAAGTTGTAAATTTGAGCCACTGGGTTTTGGGGAGTTTTAAAAATACATTAATAGATAACCTAGTTTCCTTGAGATAATGACTCTTGAGGTAACCAAAAAGGAAAAATAGTAGTTTTCATATATACAAGATTATGGTAGTAGTGAAGTGAACAATATTCAAAGGAGTACAAAAAAATTTTTTGAATACTTCTGGTACATAAATTGAGGAAAAGGTGACTCAAAATGAACCTGGAAAATAAACCAATGGCTGAATCATAGACAGCTTTATACACCATGATATGGAATTCAATTGTATGAGTTTTTATTGAACTGTCTTTACAAAACAGTTTTAGAAAAACACTTTGAAATATTTGTGGTAGATAGGACAAGTATGGAATCAGAAGAGTTAAAGTAGCAGCTATTGTAATGGCCCAGGTGAAACCCTGCACAAAATGTGGGAGAAATAGCCACTATGAGCTTCTTATTGGCCACAACTTAAATACACCAGTCTATTACTTCTAAATATTGTTTCTCATATTCTGTATCTGTTACAATTGTTCTGTTTCTTCTAAATCCAGAAATCTCTGTTCTCCTTAAAAAACATAAACTAATATGTGTATCTATAATTATATCTTACATTTTACAGAATGTATTATTGCTAGTTGTTTGCAACTTTTATTGCCATGGCTATAAGTCTTTAGATGGCAGGGTAGATTTATCACTTAGCCATTAAGCTACTTAGACCCAACAAAGTGCTTTGAGTACAGAAAAAGTTGTAAAAATTTTATATTTCTTAGATGATTTTTTAAATAGGTAATTTTTTTCTGTTTTCAGTAATGTTAGACTAGATTGTTCAGAACAAAAAGATACTTAGTAAAGGGAGACATAACTCCTACCTAGAAAAAACTGGCATAATCTTAGGCTTTAAATTATTTATATAAATAATATAAATGCAATGTCTGCCATACAATAAAAAACGATGTGGAGCACAAGGAGAAAAGATAATATGAATGAAAAACAGAAAATAAGATGAATAAAAATATGCAGTTAATATAAATCCAGAAGGGTGGATATTAGTGTTGTCAGACATAAACTGCAAATGAATTATGTAAACAACATCCAAAGAGATAAAAAGAATAATAAATGAGAATTGGAGCTCAGAATTGGAAACAAAGGCAATATTAGATCCTAGGTTTTAAAAATATATTAAATTTGGCAGGGCACAGTGTCTCAGGCCTGTGATCCCAGCACCTTGGGAGGCCGAGGTGAGCAGATGAATTTAGGTAAGGAGTTCAAGACTAGCCTGGACAACATGGTGAAACCCTGTCTCTACTAAAAATACAAAAATCAGCTGGGTGTGGTGACACGTGCCTGTAATCTCAGCTACTTGGGAGGCTGAGGCATGAGAATCACTTGAAACCGGGAGGCGGACGTTGCAGTGAGTCAAGATTGCGTCACTGCACTCCAGCCTGGGTGACAGAGCGAGACTACGTCTCAAAAAAATAAAAAAATTAAAAAATATATATATATGTATATATACACACATATACACACATAAAATTCAAGCTAGGGTTATATATCAGAAGATTAGAAACAGATGAAGTGCAAGGGATCAAATGGGATAATTTGATCAGAAGGTCAGAAGGAAATATCTAAAATGAAGCATTACAAGACAAAAAGATGAATAATGGAGAAGAGAGACTAAGATACCTAAAGTATAGTGTAAGAATATCTAATATACATTTAAATAGAGTCCTCCGAAAACATGAGGCTGTTAATAAACAATATGTGAAACAATAAGGTCGAAGGCTAATGCTGAATAAATGAGAATTATATGAGAATTATATGTGTTTGAAATGCCTTTGAATGAACAATCATTGGCAATCAAAGGATGAGTCACAAGGTAATGGTAGAAGAGAATAAGTATTCTCAGGCCTCTGTTGCATTCCTTCACCCCAGGTATAGGGTAAGACCCCACTGAATGAGAGTCTCATGACCTGCGTTCAGGCTAAGTGGATCAAAGAATGTCTTTATAGCCAGCTGTCGAAGAGAAAGTTATGCAAGGTTACAGTGACCTTTTTGCTTCTGAGGCCCTCCCAGTCTCCCTTAGTTCAAAGTTCTTTGGGATACCATTTTCTGGGCCCTGACAATATAATATGAGGCTCAGTACAATTCATCCTGTGAACCTGTCTCTTAGGTCATCAGAGCTGTCCTGTCAATTGCGGTCGACCCTTCTATGTCCAACTGTGTGATAAGAGTTGAAAGATTCGAGAATTCTCATACATTCACAGTGATGCTCAGCAGAGAGCTGGAAAGAATGTAGGTATTGCATGAACATTGACAGAAAATAATGAGACAGTAAAAATCCTTTGACATTTTTCTATATCTAGGTGTCTGAGACTACTTTCTTCATTACGTTAATAAGTAAGTACTGCCCAGAAAAGGGAGCTATGTTTAATTCTGGCAAGTCAAATACACCATCTTGGCAAAGGCTATATATACATACACACACACACACACACACATATATATATATATATACACACATCAGGTGTATACTTGAACAGAACACATTTGTAACTGTCATTGTTATTGTTGTTAAGTTGGAGCATATTCTGGGTAGTGCTTATTGTTTTGCAGGTTAAAATTCATTTTAAATATCACTATTGAGAGGGTAAGTGAATGATATAGTTTGGCTCTGTGTCCCCACCCAATCTCATCTTGAATTGTAATCCCCATGGGTCGAGGAGGGGACCTGGTGGGAGGTGATTGGATCATGGGGGAAACTGCCCCCATGCTGTTCTTGTGATAGTGAGTGAGTTCTCATGACATCTGACAGCTTAAAAGTGTTGGACAGTCCTCCCTTCACACTCTCTCTCCTGCCACCATGTGAGAAAGATTCCTACTTCCCCTTCGCCTTCTGCCATGGTTGCAAGTTTCCCGTGGCCTCCCCAGCCATGCAGAACTGTGAGTCAATTAAACCTCTCTTGTTTATAAATTACCCAGTCTCAGGTAGTATCTTTCTAGCAGTGTGCAGACAGACTAATACTGTAAAATTACTCTTTTGTTTTAATATTTGAATTTGGATCAAGTGTGCTTCTGAAAATTTTATTACCTTTTCAATTTAATTAGCCAGTCATAAAATTGAAACCAAGATAAAGACAAATAAAACAAACTTTATTTTTCAAAAGTAATTTTAAAATATATAGTAGAAAGAAGATACAGCTTTAGGCTTAAACATTATTTTCTGAGAGCATGCTATATTTATAAATTTTTTAAAAAATAATCACATTCATGTTGAATATGTATAATAATTTGAAATCATGGAGCTTCTAGTTAGATATTCACATTCAGGATTTTCAACAAAGGCAAGGGCATATCAAAATCACCTAGGAAGAAATTTCACACTATGCACCTGGACCCTCTTCCACTGGGTAATAGCAGTTCTCAAACTTGGCTGCACATTTTAATCAACTGGGAAGCTTTAAAAAATATTTGTACTTGGGTCCCATACCAAAAGACTTTGATATATTTGGCCTGAGGTTCAGCTTATACACCAGGATTATTTTTAGTCACCCCAGGTGAATTTAACATACTACCAAAATTGAGAACAATTTGCTTGTCAGAACTTTTGAGAGGACAGAAGGAGGAGATTGTCATATACATATCAGATTTTTCTTCCAATGTATCACTTCAACCAGCACCACTGTGGTGATGATTGTCAAATGTATACCTAGTTCTCAAACATTCTGCTGAGCTCCAAGTAATACTTCCAAACTTTCTACAACTTCCCACTCCACAACCAAACCTCTTCCACTTGCCTTTCCCATATCGTAGTCACTGGGACTATCCTTCTGCTGGGATTGCCATACCAGAACCCAGTAAACTCTTTCTGAGACATTTCTCTCTTCCTCTCGTCCTTCATAAATGGGGTTTCAAGGCATTTCAGTTCTACTTTCCTAACATTTCTTGAATATATTTAGTTTGTGTTTCAATTATCAATTGCCAGGAAACAAACCACACCAAAATCAGTGGCTCAGAGCAATCACCATATATTTGCTCACAATTCTGCAGCTTAGGCAGGACTCCTCAGACACAACTCATCCTGCTTCATGTGGTATTAGCTGGGATCTTTCACATAGTGGTATTAGTTTGGGCCTTTCATATAGGTGCATTCAATTGTGAGCTCTGCTAAGGTTTAGTGTATGACATAGATCACTCACATATCTGGCACATCAGCTGGGGTGACTATAAAGACTGGGAGCAGGCTGGACATCTCTCTCCACATCATCTCTCCAGCAGGGTAGCTGGACCACTTTACGTGGTGGCTCAGAATTCTAAGAACACAAAAGGAGCTGTCAGTTCTCTTAAGGCCTAGAACTAAACTGAGATAGTGTCACTTAGGTCACATTTTGTTGATCAAAAAAAGTCACAACGCAACCTTAGATTAAAGGAGAGGAAAGCGACACCATCGTTGATGGGAGGAGACACATGTGTGTAAAAGGAAAGAAAGAATTTTGGAGCGCCATTTGGTAGATTGTCTAATCTACCATGCTCCATTTCCACTATTTTGTTTAAGCAATCACACCCTCTCTTCTTTCATCTCTGGGCTTGTGTTTCTGCAAAGGAATTTCTATCTTAAAAGCAAGTTGATTGTACTAAAATGTTACTAAAAGAAAAATCTCAATATTTGGACTTTCCTTAGTTCTCTAAACTCATTTCTTGACCTTCTTTTCTCACTACTCTCTCCAATAACAGAGTCACCTTTTAATTTCCCACATCATCTTTTCTCTTGAAATCTTGCCTGTTTATAGGCTCTTTTCTCTGGGTAAATGCTGTCACCACTTGACTTGGCTATGTCATTTTTCCCATTCAGGATTTCACTTTGCTCCATCAAAACTATTCCTTGACAACAATATAGTATATTTCCACCTCCAAACTATGCTATCTCAGAAAAATCTTCATATGTCAACAGTAGCACTTGCAACACTGCACTGCAATTGTTTGCTTTTCCACAACTTTCAACTCATGGGCTTTGTGTAAAAAGTTAAAAAATTTTTAATACAAGCATCATTATATTTCTATATAGTGTCTATAGTTTTGCCACTTTGGATTTGGCCCTTAAATTGAATTACTCAATAACAATATCATAACTGAGATTAAATAAAACTATAAACTCTTATAATTATCTTTCATGTCTTTCTTTTTCAATTATTCATTTATTTGTACTTTTCCTCTGTGCTCTCAGATATTTTTTGACTCAAACAAGTTCCTAGAAGCAGCTGTTTTCTTTCCATTTTAAACCATAAGATTTAAAAATTATTTCCAGTTACATATGTCTTCTGCTACAATTTTTATTTTATTGATAGCTCTTTAAGCATCTCTTCAATTTTCCAGAGTGGTCAGTACATGATTTGATTTCTTATATTGGATTTCTTTCTTCAAGTTGTTAGATCTCCTTAAATAAATAATTTTGTAACGTATTCATGGATGTATACATATGTGTGTTCATCAACAAGTGTTTGGGCCTGATTGCTGGGATCTCTTTTTTAGTAATAATCCCACAACCAGTGGGAAAAAAAAGCAATCTTTGTTTAAAAGACCAACATATAATGATAAAAAGATGGAGATTCCCTCCCTGTGACATGAAATGCAAGAATTGACAACCTAAAACCTTTTCTGAGACAAGTGGGAGGCCAGGTAAAAACGGGAGAGGACCTCCCTAACTGCAGGACCAAATTCGGTTCAACCCAGTAATGTTTCACAACTCCACAGTTCTTCTCCAGGGCTAGGAAAGTCAAACACATTCCCAAAGGATAGTATTGAGCATGTTGGGAAATACACTCTTCCTTGCCTTGCTCTTCAGGTTGCAAAACCATCCACTAGCCAAACCTGTATGATAGCTGCAAAAACTTCAGTCATTGCTTTAGATACTCTCCATATAGTACAGACAACAAAGTACTTCTGTCATCTTCTTCCAAGAAATCACAGCTTCCACTCTACATGCAATACCAGCAAATTTATTTTGTTTGTTGAGTCCTTCTAGCAAAGAATTGAGAATGACAGTGAAATTGATTTTCTCTGGTATTCCAACTTCTCATAATTCCTGTAAGCATTTTGTAAGCCATATGTGCACAGTAAATGAACTGTGGCATACAACTGGAGTAGCCTGAGATATTTTAATAAATACGTAAGTTTACATGGAAAAATATTTTTTGATGTATCATTTCCAAATTATACTTAATTATTATTCTTAGTTCTTTTAAATTAGAAATTTATACCACTATAATAACAAGTAAAGCAATTAAACCTCTCCTATAACATTGACAAAATTCATTTTAATGTCTGTTAGTAATCATAAGATAATTCTCTGCTACCCTTAATGTGTGCTTTAGTTAAAAACAGAAGTTGGAAGGGCAGTGGTAGATAAGAAGTTGCAATTCTCTACGTCTTTCTTTAAATGCACATTCTTTGCAAATAAAAGCAGCGGGAAAAAAGTTGTTTCAGTGGTACTATACAACGAAGTTCTCAGCTTTTATAAAACAAATGAAAAATATATATCTGCACTTATTTTCTTTTGGTACAAACATGGTAGCATAGCAATTTAGAGAATAAAGTAGGCATTAAAATAATTTGTGGTTAAAAATGATTAACTTTGAAAATAACTTTAGAAGACCTTCAGCATGTATTTATTACAAAAAATGAGGTAACTCGGAATAACTTTTAAGAACACAGCCTTTGAAGCACTACGCCTGGGTTTGAATCCTGGCTCTATTTGCTTGCTAGCAGCATTACCTCAGAAAGTCCCTTAAACTCTCAGTGAATCAGTCTGTTTCTTTCTCTAAAATACGAATGAGTACCTATCTTGTAAGTTGTTTGAGGCTTGAATGGCTTAATATTTGGAAAATGCTTAGAATGGTGCCTGGCACTTGGAAAGCACCGTAAGAGAATTCATTTTCCCTTCCCTGTCACACCTCCATGATTCATAGGATGTGTGATCAGTGTTTCTTAAATGCCTAGAAAAACGCATGTAGTAGTTACTCAATAAATGGTGTTAACTAAATGAATGAAAGCACGATATAAATCTTCCTACTTTCAATGCATATACAAAAATGATAATTACTGCATTTTTTCTGCATCTATTTTTTCATTATGGAAACCAGTTATTCAGAGCTGTTTTGGGACGTGGCCCTATCAATAGAATCACTTACTAATACACTAATAATCTACGTCCAAAGTAATGTATTACGAACAACTTCAAATAAAATACTGTTGTAATGAAAGATTATTCCATTACCATTATGCCTAAATCACTAGTTTCATGTTTTAGTATGATTATCCATTTTCAAATCCCCTATTATTGATTGCAAAGATTTGTATTAAAATGTTACTGAAAAGACCACATTGAGAAATAATCAGCTGCATCTATTAATGTGTCTTGTATTAAAAGTTATAATTATATTGTCATGTATTACATAAAAATAACTTGTCATGTTTCTTAACATCTCAACTGTTCATTAAGATACCGTTTTAGATTTGATAACATATTTTAAAGCATATTTTAAATATTTATAATTTTCTAAGCATGTTTACATATTTCTTTCATTGCAAACCTGGGATAAGATACAAAATACATAAAGAAAAAAATAAACTTAACTATAATCTCTCACTTCAATCAATTTGGAATGTTTATAACCATCTTTTTATAGCATGGAAATCATCCTGTATCTTCAGTTTTAAAGACAACAAAAGAAATTTTTAAAACAATTAGAAATTTTAAAAAGTCCAAAAAATCACCAAAAAGAAAACCATGGTTATTCAGAATTCAATAATTCCAAAATTATTTTACAGATTTGGGTTTTGCTTTTTTTTTGACATCAATCAAGACTATTATTTTGATCTCTGTGTGGGCAAATATAAAGGTAATTTAAAAGTAGATGATTAATTTCTGAAATATATTACATATTTTTGTGTATCTATGGAGATAGCCTAAAAGATTCTTCCTTTGGTTTATTAATGTAATCAATATTAATGATTATTTAATAATTTTACAAAAGAATGAACAATACATTAGTAGTCAAAATAGTTTTATATATTGTCTAAGCATCCAAATACATAAAATACATGTATAGTAAGTTGTTTTCTGTAATGTGATACAATTCATCTAAATGGTCTATGTACAAGTATTAGTTATACTAAGTGAGAATAAAACTCACAACGTTTTAAATTTAAAAAAACCCCTGAGATTGACAACTGCAGATTCTCCAAAAGACCACGAAAAGAAAAAAAAAAAATCTCATAACTATTGATTTAGCAAAGCCCAGTTTATTACTGCAGCAAGGGAGAATAGGGAGAACACCACCTTGGCTAAATCTTAGCTGTGTCTCAGAAGGTTTTAAGAGTCTGGATTGGGATGATTTAAGGGAATTAATTCAATGTAAGAGTCTGCTCTGGATTGGGCAAAGTCCTTGATATGATATTTATAGATTGGTGAACACACCAAGTCAGGGTTCTTTGAGACACTTTTGGGAATCAAATCATTGTTTGATATGGGTACAGCTTTGTGCCTTTGTTCTGAAAGGAAGCTGTTTAGTCAGATGAGCAAGCTATTGTGCTGAGAAAGCTATCGTTTGAAGCTGGTTGTGAGGTTATTTACTGGTTTATAGCCTTATTTTAGTGACCAAGAATTTCCAAGTGATGCAGAAGTCATAGTTCCTGGGTCTGGCAATCAAGCTCTGGAGGACAGTCATTTCAATCTCATGGTGATAATTCCAACTCATGTACTCTAATTAACAAAGGAGCAAAAGTTGTTGTCTTCACCATTTTATGAAATGTCAAGAAAAGAACTAAAAGGATTGATATTTGATAACTGTAATGATATCAGTGGTAGCTAAATATGACTTCTGAAGCACAACTTTTATTCTTATTTTGAATTCATCTATTCAACCATGTGTATTTTTAGGGAGTATAAAATAAGCATTATTTAGTGATTATTACCAAATAATAAATGAAATAAAAAATCTTTGTGAAAAGCCTGTGAAAATATTGAGGCTCTCTGTTGACTTGGAAGGGTGAATTAACTGTGTGGTATTTCCTAAATTAGAAGAGAGTTTACATAGCTAGCTAGTGGAGCTGTAGGAGCAATATATTTAAATTTCACATATTATTGGCCTCATATATAAACAGTTCAAATGCATTGTGTTTTGTGATATAAGCTAGTATAAAGAAGTTAAGATGGAGCATGCTGAAAATGTTAATGCAATTAATTCTACCAATAACCTAATATGATTTTGACAGACTTGGAAATGATGTATATTCAAAATGATGAGCAAGTCAGGAAATTTCAACAAAAACAATACTAAGTTGTAAATAATGCAACCTTTATTGTCACACATATATCCATCCTATCTTCCACATTATAGGAAAAAATATTCAAAGAGCAGGTCATCAACTGAATGTTTAGCCATATTTGTAACCAACTTTTCAAAGACATATAGATTAGCTTCAAAAGCAAAACAAAAATCATCAGTTTTTTTGATTACTGCACCAAAATGTATGATCAGTCATAACTAAATTGAGACTTTTGCTTCTATTTCTGCTATCATGTGAACTTTTTTCAAAATGCAAAGATTTTGATTATTTAATTGCCATAACACTTTACTATGTTTAAACAGTGTGATACATTGAAATGAACATTTCTTTCCTCAAATAGACTGCCAGAAATCAGAAACATGAAGTGGCTTTGGAGATCATTTAGTCCAGTGATTCTCAAAATGTGGTCATCATCAGAATTGGCCTGGGGAGTGAAATGCTTTTTCCAGACCTTTGCATCATAGATTCTGATTCAGCAGGTCTGTGATATGGCACAAAAACAAAGTTTGTTTTAAGGGTTTCAGGTGGTTTGATGATAAGTCACATTTGGAAAATACAAATTTGGTACAATAGCATAGGGAAAAAGTACTAGATTTGGAATTAAAAATCCTATCTGTGTTGTGGGTTTTCAAGTGATTGGACTTAATTATTCTATTAAATGACCCTTTTGTTTTGTTTTGTTTTTCAGAAGTTCATGAAATAATAAGCACTTTGTAAAATTTAAGGCCCTAATTTTACTTTTGAAAACAAACCCTTAATCTACTTGTCCAATATTGCCAAGTGTCTTGACCAGATTAGGATCACAAAAATAATTATTTGCTTTATAAAAATACTTACCACTGTATGAATGATTTACATTTTAAAATGACTTACATTATATATGTTAATTTCTCTAAGTTCACTCAGAGAATTAGTTTTTGAAACTTAAATGTTGATATGGATTTTTCTGTAAATTTTTTAATAAAAATGTATCAAATTCATCCATTTGACAAATATTAGCTTTTGTTTTCTGGTCACAAACTTTGTGACAATTACTGAGCTAAGTATTATACATGTATTTTTGATGACATTAGGAACGTATTTTCATTCCCATGTTTTCCTGGCAAAGTTGGAATTCAAATGCAGGTTTGTGAGATTAGAAAGCTGAAGCTATACTGAGTGACAAAGCAATGTTATTCAATAATAAACTAAATAAACACAAATTTTTACATAGCTGTATATATATGCAGTGATTTAGCAAGTGATTTAAAATGTTACTGCATGTGGGTTTTTAAATATAGAGATTGCATCTAGACATTCAACGCCTTACTCTTCTAAATGTACATAGGAAAAATCAAAGTAGTAAAACATATAGTTAGCATTGCCTGTAAAAATGAGGAAGGGCACAGTGACTAAATCTTATATGTTTAGAGAGTCCTGTGAGTACAGGAAAGATAAGAACAGATTAGCTACTAAGTGATTGTAATTCAATAGATAACAAGTGGCCGGAATCCTAGGAGAACTTCTCCCAAGCCCCATGATTGGAAAAGGAAGAAATGGGATGAAGATGGGACTTTTATCAATCAACTGGAGAACAATCTAACATCTACAGGAGACTTCAGGAGATTCAGTAGAAGCCAACACTAAATGGTGATGAACCCTATTCTTAACCAGGTCTAGGGGATACAAAATGAGGTAGAAATATTTTTGTGGTAGTGTTAAAGTTTTGCTGGCTTGAAATAGCCAGCCCAATTTTGTTCTCTCCAAGCTCTATTGCATCGTGTCTATTCCTAGGGTCTATAATTTTATTAGGCATGTATGAAGAAAGAGCAAAAAAAGGACTTGACTGAAGAGAAAGAAGGCAAACAAGAAGCAAATATTTGAGAGTCAAGGAAGAAAGGGTGACCAAATCTGTGGTTAAAATGAGAGAATGTTTTATGGTTTCAGCAAAAAAATGATCAAAAGTGAGAGATGTGAAAAAGTAGAAGAAAAGGAAAAAAAGGATTTAAGAAATTTTGCCATTATGACTTGCACCTCTCTTTTATGTGTTTCTCAGTAAGGGGATGAAAATTACAACAGCGACTAGTGTCAATATGTAGTTAGATATAAAAAAAAAAAACCCAAACCCCAGAGATTTGCCATTTTCAGAGATGAAAATAATAGCATAATCACCTTAAATATGGATGCTTAAGTCTGAGAATCAAACCTGCGCAACTCTATTGTAACTTTATTTCATGCGGACATGTTCATTTTGAGTCTTCCTTTGGGTATTTTAATAACCAGACAAATCAGTTTTCAAGTTCAGACTAAAGAACTGTAACATAAGATTTAACAGTCAACAAAATGA
>NW_012105165.1:2001916-2004850 GCF_000951045.1 Mandrillus leucophaeus
TTTTAAGGAGTCACATTGTCCATATTCTAGCTGGTGATGAAATAAACCTGAGGGAAATTAAAGATAGATTTATTGCGAATATGGAGAGGACTGATCTTCAAATTTAGACTAAAGACTCTAAGAAAACTTAAAATGAGAGAAGAGGTGGTAATAACACTTCCCTTAAGAAAAACCAAGGACTTGGTAGAAAAAAAGGGGGAAAATAAACAAAATATACAAAAAAAGTAAAATGGCAAAACATAATAAATCTACGAAAAGCAAAGATAAAATGAATTCAAATACAAATATAACAGTGATGAGAATAACTCTAAAAGGATGCACTCTCAATTGAGACCAAAAAAAAAAAAAAAAAGTAGACCTATGATAGAGCTAAAAGGCATCCCTAATACATGATACCCATGAGAACTGAAACCATCTAGGAACACTTAAAACACGTAATTTTACTATTCTACATTCTGCATTAACATGCCTTAACTAAAGTCAGGACATTTTTGCCCAGTAAGATGAAGTTAAAAACAACTTTGGGTCCATCTGAGGAACTTCATAAAAGTTCATTTATCTAAAGAATAAACTATGCAAGTAGCCCTAGACAGGATAGCATCTCCTCTAGTCTTAAAAAAAAAAAAACAATTGCTATAATTGGCTTATTAAATGGCTATTTACTCATAAATGCTCATATTTACTCATAAATGCTCACTCCAAATTCCTCACATTGCTGTGTGCACCAACTCCAACACATATTTTGTTTAATCTTAATTAAGTCTGCACTTGAAATAGCACCTTCAAACAGTTTCCCAAAACAGTATAAGTATCAAAGCCCTGACCTCTCTTTGCAGTACTACTAAGACTCTGTCAGTATAGCGTTTTCCATTATTGCAGTGAAAGTATAGGTATAAAAAAACACTATACCAAGGAAATTCTAACCAAAAAATTGGGAGCAAAACATGTAAAATACAAATTAATATAAAAAATTATATTGGGGTAAAATATTCAGTATAGTTTTAAATGGTTCAATTGCTATACCAAGAAAAAATGATCTCTCTCTGCTGAAATTCAAGAAGAATTTGAAAATTGAACCGTAAGTTTACGACGTTCTTTAATGCTTACAAGATTAAGTGACATGCAGAGTATTGAACTACACAAATAAAAATTTTGATTTCTAGAAAATATGCAGATGAATGCATGCAAATATTAGAGAAGATAAATTCTTCACAATCTCACATGGACCTTCCACAAAAATTAGTCATATTCTAGTTTTACAGCAAATCTCAATGATTTTTTGAAAAATCAGTAATCTATAGATCAAGTTCTCTTAATTTAATTCAACTAAATTCAAAACCAATTATATTCAAGTTATATTGATGCTGAAAAACAGCAATAAAACCTGGAAAGAATGCATAGAGCAGCTACATGAGGACTCAAAGTAAACAGTAGGAAAATTTGCAAACAAAGTCAAAATTTAAATTAACACCAAACTAGCGGTGAGTTTTTTCCTGTGTCTTCACACTACTTAGTGCTGGATGTAGGCATAATTACAGGAAATGCACAGCAGAATAAAGTAAGTCCTCAGATTTACAACTGCAAGAACAAAAATGAGAAACCAGAGGGAAGTGGAAAATACCAGTAACATAGCGAGACTTGAGAAAAGTGACCCCTTAAACTAGCATATGAATTTCTAGGTTCACTCTTGACCTTTACATGAATAGATCTGGTTGAGTGTTAAACACCGTTACAAAGACTTTGAGAAGTGAATTAATATGAAAAGCAGATTCCATATTGGTTCTGAGTGATCCACATGAAGGACTGATCCTAATAGGACTACAAATGCTCTGAAAACTGAACTGACCTTAGAATCACAATCACAGCCCATACGGAGAAGATAGGTTGAAACTGTAGTCTGAACGTAACCAGGGCAATTGACTCCTAAAGCAAAATATCAACATTCTTCAGTGGATTTAATAAAAATCCAGAGTCTCATAACACAAAATTCAAAATGTTCAGAAAACAATTCAACATTATTCAATATATAAAGAGAGAGGAAAATATCAACTTACAGTTTAAAAGGCAATCAACAGATACCAACACCAAGATGACACAGATATTAAAATTATCTGATAAATACTGTAAAGCAGCTCTGATAAAAACGTTAAAGTAAAGCAACTGAAAGCAAATCCTCTTAAAGTGGATGGAAAGATAAACATCCGCAGCAAAGAAATAAAAGACACAAAGAAGAACCAAATGAAAATTTTGGAACTGAAAGATAAAATGACAAACAAAAATACTCAAGTTGGGCTTAATAGCTGAATGGTTATGAAAAAGGAATCAGTCAGTGAACTTGAAGGTAGATCAATAGACATTATCTACTCTGAAAATGATAGAAAATAGATTGCAAAAAATTAATAGAGCCCCAGGGACTGTGAGACAATTCAAAGTTCAATTATTGGGTCATTAGAAGTCTCAGAAGGAGAAGAGCAAGAGTACAGTGCTGAAAAATATTCACAGAAATATGATTCAAAAGTACGCAAATTTAGTGAAAGACATAAACCTACAGAAATGTGAGAAGCTTAGTGAAGCCCAAAAAGTATAAATTCAAAGAACTCCATGTTCAAGCTTATTATATTGGGAACAAAAAGGCATAAAAGCAGCCAAGTTATAATGATACCTTATTTGTAGGGGAACAATGATTTAAATTACTGTATATTTTTCACTGGGAATCAGAGACAAGTAAGAAATGAAACAGCACATTAAAATGCTGAGAAGAAAAAAGAAAAAAACTGTCTACTAAGATTTTGATATTCAGGAAAAATATTTTACTGGAATGAAGGTGAAATAAGGACATTTTCTTTCTTTCCTTTCTTTCTTTCTTTCTTTCTTTCTTTCTTTCTTTCTTTCTTTCTTTCTTTCTTTCTTTCTTTCTTTCTTTCTTTCTTTCTT
>NW_012105165.1:2005296-2030886 GCF_000951045.1 Mandrillus leucophaeus
TCTTCTTCTTCTTCTTCTTCTTCTTCTTCTTCTTCTTCTTCTTCTTCTCCTTCTCCTTCTCCTCCTCCTCCTCCTCCTCCTTCTCCTTCTCCTTCTCCTTCTCCTTCTCCTTCTCCTTCTCTGAGACATGGTCTTGCTATGTTTCTGTTGCCCAGGCTGGAGTGCAGTGGCTATTCACAGGCTTGATCATAGCTTACTAATACTTTAACTTCTGGTCTCAAGCAATCCTCCAGCCTCATCTTCCTGAGTAACTGGAACTATAGGTGTATGCCACTGTGCCCAACTGAAATAAAAACATTCTTAAATGAAGAAAAATAAAAAAGAATTTGTTGGCAGGAGACCTTCTTAGAAACAAATGCTAAAAGAAGTTCTTCAAATAGCAAAGAAATGCTAGCATAAGGAAATCTGGATCATCAGGAATAAAGGAAGAGTAGCAGAAATAGTAAATACTTAGGTAAATATAATAGGCTATTCTTTTGTTCTTTATTTCTTTAAAATATGCTTGAAAGTTGAAAGTAAAATTTTAACACTATGGTGGGATTCTCTATTTATATGTGAACAGAGAACGATAACAGTAAAAAGGCAGGACACAGAATTGGGTTGTAAGTTTCCTATATCCCATTTTAGTGGTAAGGCATTCACTCCAAGGAGACCTAAAATACGAGTAGTAATATAAGCTGAATGGTGACCCTTCAAATTAGTATTTTGAAATCCTTCATCCAGTACCTCAGAAAATGACTATATTTAGAAATAGTTTCTTTAAAGAGATAATTTAAGTAAAATAAGGTCATATGAGAGGGCTCAAATCCAATATGATTGATGTCCTTATAAGAAGAAGAGATTAGGTCACAGATATGTTTGCACACAGAGAAAGGACCGTATGAGGATATAATAAGGAGGTGGCCATGTGAAAGCCTGGAAGAGAGGCCTCAGGAGAAACCAAGCCTGCCAGCGCCTTGGTCTCAGGCTTCCAACCCCTAGACTGAAAAAGTAAATTTGTGTTGTTTAAGCTACCCAGTCTGTGGTATTTTGTTATGGAAGTTCTAGCAAACCAATACAAGTAGATACATTGTAATATGTAGAGAATCCATTAAAATAAAATAAAACCGTATAAAGAGAATGTATCAAGAAGCTGTTAGACATATTAAAGTGGAATATCAAAACATGCACAGATAACCCAGAAGAATGCAGGAAAAAGAAATGGGAACAAAAATAGAACAAACAGAAAAAGTTAGAATATAGTAGACTTGTATACAAACATATCAATAGCCACATTAAATATTAACAACAAGCATAATAATTAAACTATTTTAATCATGAACTTAAAAATAACTGTGTTTCTGCAAGAAATCATATATAATGATGTCAGTAGTTTGAGAGTAAACAAAGGAATAAAATACACAAACACTCATGAAAAAAGCTGCAGTGATTACATTAACATCATAAAAAGTAGACATTGGAGTAATGAAAATTACCAGTGATAAAGAGGGACAATGCATAATGATGAAAAGGATAATCATAAACATACATAAATCCAAATATGTACATGATTAAAGCAGAGTATCAAAACACGAAGCAAAGAGTGGCAGAAGTAAACAAAAAATAGATAAATTAAAAATCGTAGTTGGAGACTTCAACACCTCTCTCTCAATAATTTGTGGGACTAGCAAACAGAATATTAGTAAGGATAAAGAACTGAAAAACTCTGTCAGCCAATGGGCTCCTGTACCTATGGTGATGATTCTGAATAAAATTTGCCTTACCATGGTTTAACAAGTGTATTTGAATAATTTCTAAAACAATATCATAAATTCAATGACATTGTGAAGTGTTCTTAGTTATGTGAGAAATTAGGAATTATTTTATCCATGTACATACATAGTGAGAGAAAAATAATGCAAAGAAATATTAATAACCTGACATCTCTTTTAAATAATATTTAACTATTTTAACACTTATTTAGAAAAGAGGATTAGATATGCTATTAGGAAGGACAGAGGAGAACTGCTAATAACATTACCTTATTGGCATTTGCCAAGAATAAAATAAAATTCAGGCAATTAACTAGATTTAGCTTCCTTAGAAGGTAGTATAACAATCATCTGTACCTGATTACTAATGCCTTACCCCAAATCCTCCTGTGTACTACATAAAACATCCTCCTTGAGTGATGTCCTGGTGAATAATTTCCCACTCTTTCTTTACAAAGTCAAAGCCATCTTACTGCCCCTTGGAATTAGTGCCCCTGGGAAACTGTCCATCTATTCTCTTCTTGAATCTAGTAATATATATATAGCTCCTAAGCATTGCAAAACTCCTCACCGGATTGTACAAAACAGTACATTATCTAAACGTTTAGGTAGTAAGTAAGGGTTTCCTTATCTACTTTTTTTTGAGAAAATAATTTGAATTTATATTAGAGAAAATATATATGGACACTAGGCTTGCTATAGTTAAAATTCCATATGAGCAAGGCATATTTTCTGTACTGATTGTTGCAGACGAAGCTGAAGAATACTTTCTAATAGTTGCCATGGTGTTTGACATTATGTAGATGAGAAGTAAATTATAATTGGAAAACTAGAAGCTGTTTCCATTTCTTATATTTTAATCTAATGAGGTTATATAATTGAACTTATTTTATCAGCTGGTATGTTTAAGATTGCTTCCCAACAGACAAGATTGGATGATGTACTTTTTATTATGTGATTTGATCCAATCAATATTCATATCTGATGTGTCAGTTATCAAAGCTAACACTCTTTTAGTTGGCTAAGATATAGAACTTGTTTAAATTCTCATTTACCACTGAAAATATTTGCTGATTAAATCGTTTAATCAAAAACACATTTAAATCTAAATTACCTAAATTATAATAATAATTAAGCACACTTGAGTATATAGCCTATATTAAGCTGAAATGAAAACCAATTCCTGTGCATATTAATACATTTATATTTTTCACGTTGAAAAAACTGAAAACTAATGATTTTTAATCAAGACATAATGGCAACTCTGGGTGGGACTAATTTGCATAGCTATATCATTTGATTCGAGTATAAAATCTGAAAATGAACATATCAAATACAGTAAAATGTTATTATACATTAAGGACAAGCAATGGAAAGTTCCTGGCTTGAGAATTCCAACTGTAGGGGGACTTAATAGCATGAGAACAATAGACACAAAGAAAGAGAAACAATTCACCAAGATATCCAACTAGGAACTTACCTAGAGGAAAAATATCAGAACAACATATGAATTGTATATCAAGAACATCCCTTCATTTTTTAGTTGATGATATATTAACTATTTTTACTATTAACAATCTGCTACATGTAAGACATATTAATTACAAATGCTTCATACTTCAAGGAAATCAATGGAAAACGTAGGATGGACGATGAAAGACACTGGAATAAGCTTAAAGTTAAAACTAAGAAAATAAACAGAGGGGAAAAAAATTCTGGCTTTCAAAGCCAGAAGCTAGCAGCTGGGCTATAATGGTGCCGCTAAACATTACCTGAGCAAAAAATCTACAAGCAGTTAGAAAACATTACTCCACGGCTGTGGTGGAACAAGAAAAAGTAAGACCACTCAGAATCATACATGAATATAAAACTAAGATAAAGACACTGTGTCATTAGAAAAACAATCAAACACCCCCTCGCCAGGCTAACAGGAGTGACTACCACCTCTTTACCAATGATAACCCTGGTCCTACATTTTCTTCCTGTCTCCTAGAAACAAACAAGCAAACAAAGATAACTAATAGTTACATTTGCCTTGCATTCTGACAGCACTCAAACTGGAACCAAACAGAACCCAGGCAGTTGAAAAGTCTTAATGTCCCTGTTAACAGCGACAAATAAACAAATACCAGATTATCCTCAGCTAGTGTTGAGAGATGGAGAGATTGACCCCTGAATTTAGGGGCTGGGTTGGCAACTTGAAGTTTCATTGTTCTTCTGCAGTCCTGACATTCCCAGATAACTTGGGCTCTCTAGGTGGTCAGGAGGTCCTAGACAAGGCTACTTGGCAAACACACATGGGCAACTGCTGCATGCCCTTGGAACTATAAAAAGCCCTTTGCTTGCTCATTCCATTCTTCAGGACAACTGTATTAGCTTAGTGTTAATATATCCCCATGTAATAGGTGAAATCTGGGTTTTAGGTTAAATCTTTTTCCAAAGCCAGGAAGCCAATTTGTGATGAAGCCTCAGTAAACAGAGGTTTTAGGGCAGCATCCAAAGCGCTGCTGGAGCCCAGTCCCCAAAGGAGAGATGTAGGAATCATGGGACAAGTCTCTCAGGCATGAGAGACTGATAAACCTCTCAGAATTCCAGACACCTGGGCTAGAAGCTCATCTACAAGGTAAAATACTTAATTTGTATCCCGTGGAAGGCATGGAGAAAGAATTTAATGATGTCTGGTGGTTTTACTTCTAGGAAGTTTGAAGGAGACTCTTATACTCCTCCTGAAATGTGACTGACCCCCAGAATGCACTGCGTGGGGGCTCTCCCACAAACGTCCTTCTAGTCACTCATTCATTGCCCAAAAGGTTAATGTGTGCCAACTAGATGCTAAGCATTAGAGGCTGGGGGTGGGATAGTGAGTAAAATAGACCATTTCCTCAGAGAAAAACATTAATTCACAAGTTACAACACATTGATATGTGCCAGAACTAAGGCATTCCTTACACATTCCATTACACGTTTCCCAACTTGGGAGAGCCAAGAGGTGTGGGAGTGTCCCAGGGACATATTTTTTATTATAAAAGGAAAGCAGAAAGAAGAGGGATGTTGAAGTATTTTTGAAGGCATAATGAACATTTTCCATCTGATGGATTCTAGTTCCTCTGTGAAGCTGGTGTATAGCACTTCTGTGGAGGGGCCGGGGTGGAGGTGGGCAACGTTTATGGGAAGTGGAGGTTTGAAATACTTTTGAATAGGAAGAATGTAGGCCAAAGAAACAATCATGCAATCTTTATGGGCCTATGATCTTTGCTTGTTTGGTATGCTTATCTATTCCATGTGCTGCATTTTACCTAATGTATAGTAGGCACTTAAGAAATAAGTGTAGGATAAATGAATGATTTTCAGGTGGCTTCTGAGTTGACCATCCATTCTACAGTATGTATGTATGATGACATCCATATGCGCCATAGCTCAATAGGGGTCAGTTACTTATAAGAAAACAGGGCTTGCAAAAGCAAAGAGATGTGTTTCTGCCAAGGCAGAAAGTGTTGGAAGGAGAATAAGATGGAGTGTTTAAAATAGTTAGTTATATGACAGATCTTAAAGTCTATTATAGTGAGAGGGTGAAAATGAGAGCAAGTTGTTACATCATGTATTTAAACCCATGTACAGATTTCACCAATGATTCAAATCCCACGGAGTACTTTATAAAATATTAAGAGACTATATACTCTACCCAGTTAAAATTTCTATACTTTCAGCACATATCTGTAAATTCTAATAAGCAAAGTAACCTTTTTCCTTGAGGACGATTACTGACTTTAAAAGACATTCTGAATGAAATGTTATCAAATCTAAAAAACTGCTACAAGACTGTAAAACTATGAACCACATGTTAAACAAAGAACAATTATCTCTTTTGGTACTGTCTGACATTAGGAGTTGTCTGACAGAAACCTATGAAAAAATTATACATTACAGAAATCAGCATAAAAATTGAAATAAATGTAACTCATAACTCATGTTTTACCCAGGTACTATTCTGATACAAATTATGCTTAGGTATTCCAATCACAATGCTGTATTAAATTCTGAACATTATATTTAAACAAAGATAATAACAAAATCAGGATTGAGTTAGAGAAATGTCACAACAGGGATGAATCTGAAAACCATGTCAGATGAAAAATGGTAGAAGGAATAGTCAAAGGGTTCTTGGAAAAGAAAGTATTCAAGAGAAGATGCCATAAATCTGAACTTGTTCTAGTGTCAAGAATAAATAGATTTACTTTTCTGTATAACTCCAAAAAATAATAACTCCAATGGAATAAAGTTATTAAGAAACATATTTTGGTTTCAACCATAGAAAATCCTAAAGAAAGTTAAATAGTTTGGTTTGGGATGGCTTCACAGATATATCACCTCCTGGTAGCCAAAACTTAAGGGTCTACAAATCAAAGACAGTTTATGAAACACAGTGAGAAAGTAGTTACTGGTTACTCTTACTAATAAAGCATACTTTTTTTGTATGTTTCAAACAATTCATTGTTTTAGAATTTTTAATCATTTTGAAAGAATGTATTTTTCTCCAGCTTTCTCAACAAGGAAAGTTATGCAATTTTTGTGAGAGAAGATACTAAAGAAAACCCAGAGACTATTGGATAGTGCTAACTCTGTCAATACCCTTTTCTCATAAATGCACCATGAAACGAATAAACAGAGAAAAATTAAAATATCTCTTATTTATTTTATAATGTCAATTTAAAAATTCAGTATTAATTATTCAATAAAATATATATTTTTATTTGGGGAATTTAAAACATGTGGCTCTTGTCTATTTCAGAAATGGAAAGAATTAATTCCTGAAGTAGCTATAAGATAAGTACACAGCCATTGGAAGGCTCCCAAATTTAACTCTGTATCATGTGGACTGCATAGAAGAAAGGCAGTTCATTTTCTAAATAGTTGGATGGCAGCCAAAAACTTTTTATAAGGAAGTAGATTTTGCTCTTTGCTATAATAAAAGAGGCAAGTATGCTTAAATGGATCATAAAAATAAAGGTGATAGAGCCAGGTGCAGTGGTTTCCACCTGTAATCCCAGTTACTCAGGAAACTGAGGCAGGAGGATGGCTTGAGCACAGGAGTTAGAGGCGAGCCCGGACAACAGAGTGAGATCCCATCTCTAAATAAATAAATAAAAATTATTGACTTCAGTACCTTGAGTTAGCCATTTATTTTGGCTTCAGTTTTTTGAATAAAAATAATACAAAAGAAAGAATTATTGAGGGATAAATAACGACTATCCACACATCCAGATTTATTTTTTGAATTTAGGCATAGAATAAAGAACTTCAGAGGATCAAAGATCACGGGCTAACAGCAAAAGAAGAAAACTGAATTATGCTGAAAGAATACAGAAAATCAATTTTTGAAAACTAAAAAATACAAATTTTGAAATTAAGAACATATTTCAGGAAACAGTACATGCTCAATTTCAACTGTGGAATTTTTTTCTTAAATCATTTGTGAGACTGGCTGTCAAAACTATTTAAATTGTTTGCATCGGAAATTGTTCTGATCTTCAACCTGAAAAGAAAATCTACCTATGTGAAATTAGATATTCTATCAACAGTAATCATTATACAAAACACAAACCATCTTTTATATAATAGAATATTCAAATATAAATAGACATTAATCTTAAGATATTTGAATAGAAAAATAGTACAGGTTGACCAAAGCTTTGAAGACTTTTATGCAAATCTAACTTTGGACCCAGTCTAGGGCTTATTACTTTCTTGTAGGATTCTTTTGATGAACATTACTTGAGTCTGAACTAGCAAGAAAAGTAAGGTATTTTAAAGAATTGGGGTTATTTTTTGAACTGCAAGGCAGGCAGTGCTTATGAGGATGTCACGGGGTGCTTGTAATTGGACAGCCATCAGGAAGTAAAATAAAAGCTCTCTTGATTGATTTCTAATTTACAAATTCACTGCATTAGCTAATAATTCCCTCTCACTCTCTAAAACATACTGATTAATTCTCATAGCATTTGAAACAGTTTTGTTTAATAGCCTCCTGTCTACTGTGCCCCAACAATTCTGCACATTTGAGGTTCAACTATATGCTTAAAGTGGTTTCTGTAATTTATCTAACCTGCTTTTACTCCTGTACTTCACTTTTACAAGTACAGAATGTAATTATTATGTAAATTGATAATGTAAAGTAGCATATTATAAGAAAGCCTTTTTCTATGAAATTTAATTCCAATGCTTTGGAAATGCTTGACAAAGACACATGACAATCTTGCAGTTAAACTAAGTGTAAAACTACAAAGGATGGGAGACCATTAATTTTAAAATGTAGAAAAAATCTTTATTCAGTTTCCCTCACAAGAGAGTTTAAGTTCTTGCTCCATTAAAAAAAATTAAACTGTAAATTACAAATGATACATTATATGTATAGTTTATTCAAGAAATACAACAATAAACTCCAATCAGCAGACCTATATTCACAGAAGAAACTTTGGCATTCTATTAAAGAATAAAGATAATAAGTATACATCTACACTGAGAAAAACTGGAATCTTTATATATATATATGTTTATAAAAGTGGGTATATATATTTTTAATAATTTACTGATTTAACCAAAGTTTCAATTACTAATTCTTCCATATCTAGTAAAACAAAAGGGCTTTCTTCTGCCACACTAGTCTCTACATCTCTTTGGGATGAAATAATCACTTGCTCTTGCTCCTCTCTCTTTTTCAATTTTTTAAAAAAAACCAGCATTAGTTATTTGTTTATTTAATTTACTTATTTTTGGATGAATAACAGCTTTATGTTTTTACACTTAAAGGCTGATGAAAAACCATTACTAATCTGATTAGAGAAATTCCAACACTCCAGCTGAAAAGTATGGTAGGCCAGGCATGGTAGCTTACACCTGTAATCCCAGTACTTTGGGAGGCCGAGGTGGTTGTGTCATTTGAGGTCAGGAGTTCAAGACCAACCTAGCCAACATGACAAAAACTCATCTCTACTAAAAATACAAAAATTAGCCGGGTGTGGTGGCATGCACCTATACTCCTAGCTACTTGGGAGGCTAAGATGGGAGGATCACTTGAACCCAGGAGACGGAAGTTGCAGTGAACCAAGATTGCACCTGCACTTCAGCCTGGGTGACACAGCAAGACTCCATCTCCAAATAATAATAATAATAATAATAAAGAAGGGAAAAAAAGTTACAAGTAGTTAATTGGCCAAAAGAATTTTCTTTTATAAGATACCAACTGTCAAAGAAGGAGAGAGGCTAACTTATTTGGAAAAGTTTGATAAAATCATAGACGTTCAGTGTTTGGTTGTTGGATTTGTAGATTTAAAAATTTTAATATACTAGTTCACCTATGGTGATTTTGTCTTCCTTGATCTACCTATGCCTACAACCTTTGCTTCTCATTCAAAATAATGATGTGAATAGATGAATATTAATGTTTAGTCATCAGTGGGAGATTTATTTGACTCAAGTATTGGCTTTTGCACAGAGCTCTTAGTAAGGGAATCAGTATAGAACAGTAAGGTAAAGATAATAAATAGACGCATAGAACATTGAAACAAGAAATGTGGAATCGGTAAACATTTGTCAAGTTCTTATTATATACCAGGTGCTGTTCTAGGTGCCAGAGGTACAATGGTTAACAAAGCGAGCTACATTTCTGCTCTCATAGAACATAAATTTGGGTTAGTTGGGGAGATTGGCAGAGGAGGCAAAGAAATAAAGAAGACAGTTTTGGAGTAATTCATGCTATGAAGGAAATGGTCTAAGGAGGATTGCCTGGGGCAATTGTTTTTAATTGTGTGTCAGGGGATACCTTACTGAATAACTGAGACCTGAAGGAAACAGCTACTCAATTTCCTCTGTGGACAATAAGCCTGAGTGGATAAGGTTTGGCTTATTTTATTTATTAAAAAAATAAAAACAGAACTGGGATTTAGGTTCAGAATTTCTTACTATTCTTCTGATTGATTTTCAGGATAATCATGAAATGTGAAATGAGAAAGAACTTATCTCAGGCCTTTAGTTCAACAAGCTCTCTGACACTTTGCTGTATTGTATATTACCAAGAGATGTGCTGTTAGAGCTACTATAGACTGACAGATTCTTTCTCTATCTAGAGTACTTCTTTTAAAAGAATAAGCTCATTATTTTTCTTGGTCATAGATTTGGTTAAATATTTAAAAATCCTTGCTCTTAATTTCGATATATTTAGGTTGGTTTAAAAGTAATGCGGTTTTGGCCATTACCTTTAGTATTTTGTCACTACAAGAGCCAGACAAGTCACTACATAATTATGGCAGAGTTTTCCTTTCCATTAATCATAACTAAATCATCTTTTCCTAATATTATATATTAGTTTCCTTGACTGAGAATGTAACCGAGAATTTTCACTAACTCTCTGAGTGTTTTTTTACTACAGAAGACTAAACTCATTCATTTAATCACAAACATGTTTGAGGGGCCACTATGTGTCAGATAGAAGATAGGAGTTGAATGCAGATAAATAAACAAGCTGGAAATTTTTCTGATTTCATAGAGCTTGCGCTTTTGTTTGTATACATTGATTTTGTTAGTATTAAAAAAAAATCCTTTGATTTTGTTTTCAGGTCTATAAGCATGTTTCCATGATTTACAACACAGAAGTGACACTTCCTTCCACATAAAAGTATAGGTTAGAGATTATAACTCTGCAAATCACTTACTCAAATTTCTCATTATAGATATCTGCAACTGGATCCTGCTGTGTAAGTTCTTTTAACAGGTGAGCCTTTTCCCCCCAGAAGGATGAAACCAGATAGCAATGATGATGAAAACAAATGTTTATCACAGTAGTCACAAAATGTGATTGATTTTTCTTATTTCAAAAATCTAAACCACTGACTTTATATACATGTTTTTGAGAAACACAATGGAGATTACGACAGTGTGTTTAAACACACAGCACAGTAACACAAATCAGCCATACTCCTTCCTCTCACACATCATTATGGATTAGAAAGATGCTCAGGCTGCAGTGTCTCCACTGCTTATAGCAAGAGCTTAATATTTACAGAAGCATACTGTAAAGTTGGTAAGAATGAGAAAGTTTAAGGAACCCCACAAAGAGTGCATATCTTTAGTCTAAGAACGTTACAGATACTTTGTGTAAACACAGTGGTAAAGTTAAAATAACCTGTAATGATTCCCATGCTTCCAGAGATCTCAGTGAAGTGTAACAACCTTCTTGGCTGATAACTTTCTTCAGATGTAAACTTCAAATGCAACTACCCTTAGAATAAGCTGCCTTCACAAGTAGAGCTTCTTGACATCTGCTTTGTGGCTGAAAGCAAAGAAGACAAATGAGCCAGGCACAAAGGCACCAGGCCTCTGAACACATGAGAAAGGACAAAGCCTGGGATCCGAAGATAAGCTACCATTTCTCACAACCTTTTCTGTTCAGCCATATGCTGTGTGCTGGAGACCAATTAGGCGTAAATTCATGGCTAATGAAGACAGTAATCTACACTCTTTCCCCTTCACTGGTGAGAGGAAGGAACAATGACTGTGGTCTGGAATAATGTGACCTAACAGACTGCTAGCAGAAATGAGAGTTTTAGCATCTTATCATGTATGTAGGTTAAATATGATGTCCCTTTGCCTTTCTTCTTCCTGGCCTATTTTGATGATGGAGTCCATGCTTTACCATTAGTAGATTGTATCAATTGGTTTCTGTAAGCTTATTAGAAAGCTTACTAACTAGCTTATTTACTATTTGCGATCTCATTATTAAAGAAATTATATTTGACAGGCATTTTAGCTGAAAGCAAGGAAAAAGAAGACAGTCTTGAAAAAGATGCCATTTAAATAAGAATGTGTTTAATTTGTCATGAATAGAAGATTAATAGAAGTGTTTTCTATTCCTAAATTCCATCTGTAAATAGAACTCCTCAATTTATTTCTTTTATCTTTTCTACCCAATCACAAATGAAGAAATGACACAACAGGCCTTTTTATTTTTTAATCTACTTGCCACCTGATTTACTAATACCGTAATTAGTTGAAAAATCTTTCTATTTTTTAATTGTCTTATCTAAAGAATGTATAAATGCTAATGTTAAAAATTAAATTCTAAGAACCTAAATATTCAGTCAGATTTTCTCTGTGCTAATAAAGTCTAATTAAATATTATGACAATGAAATGCTCTGATAATTTGTGGTTTCTTAATAGCTACAAATTTACTAAAATTTTCGTGCAGAAAGAAGTTTATAATTCTATATTGTTAGCTGTTATTTTCTCATTTCACTTATTCAGTATTGTTAGGTGCTAATTAGATCAAATACTATAAATGTTCCTTTCCTAACTTTAACTAAAGGATAAAAAAAAGTACTGACTAAGCATTACTAAATGCTTAGCATTCTTGTTAATTGTTGTGTGAGAGAGATGTACAGATAACGGTCTCTTACTCCAATAATTTAAAACAAAATTGAAAATCCATGACTAACCACATGCAATACAACATGGGATATGGATAAAATGTGTCTACCAGCTTTGTGTAGATGAATGGATTCCGTATTCTGAATCAATGCTTTCAAAATGCAGCAAAGGAAAGCAACAAAGTCATGAAGATGGTGGGAAAAAATCAGCATCCAAAATAGCCTCATTTTCATCTTCAAGTCGTGGATGATATATATCAACTGAGCTATAAATGTCTAGAATGTGTCAAGGTATCTGAGGTTCTTATCTATTTTATGAACCTCAAGAAACTGCCAAAAAAGTTGACTTTTCAAAGCAGATTGGTATGGACTGTAATCATTGGAAAAATTGGTAAAGTTGAGAAAGATCTTTTTTGGTATAATCAAAATTGGACAGGTTATTACAGCTTTGAATTCATTATAACATAAAAGTGCTAGAAAAAACACCAGTCTTGAAAAATAATATCATCATTTTAACTAGAGCGTTCCTCCTGAACTTCAGAACCACAAATATTTAACTACCTAGTGGACACTTCCAAATGACATTCTCTGGTAATCTCAAGCTCAATATGTCCAATACGGAACTCATTATTTTTCTCTAAAATACAGTTGTCCTCTCCTGTGCTAAAATCCCAGTGAATGGTGTCACCATGCACCAAGTCGCTAAATCAAGAAACTTGGAAGTAATTTTGATCTCTTTACCTGCCCACATCCAATCAATCATCAAGTTCTGTTTATGTAACTTCAAAAATGTCTCTTGATTCTCTACATTGCACTCCTCTAACTCAGTCCACCATTAAATTTCATCTTGAGCACGGCTACAACCTCCTCGTTTTGCTCTCTGTCTTCCATTCTGTACTTCTCCAATTCAGCCTTCACACAGCAGCCAAATACGTTTTCCTAAAACCCACACGGGAACATGGCATTTCTCTGTTTAAACCTTTGTGGCACTTCCCATTGCCTTTGGGGTGGGCGGAACCAACCCTATATAACCTTTATCAGATTCTGTAAATGAACCCTTTCCTTCATTTCTTATATCTTCTGTCACTACTCCAAAACAATGTACTCTGAGTTTCATCCATAGGGACGGCTATCATTTTTTTCTAAGGCTCTATGCACTATTGTGAACTATGATTATATATTAAGTCATTAAGTCAAGTTAGTGGGTCTTTCTTAATAACCTTAAAATGAAAAAAATTAGAATTTTAGTAATGGCATAAACCAGAAATACATTTTGCCACATGTATATACATACAAAATGTTGTATATATTAAGCTATGTCAAAATTTTAAAATCATTCTACTAATTAATGCATACTTAATCACTTTGAACCATATATATCTTTGGCTTTAAATGGCCACCACTACAACCACCATCAAACACCTTCTTGTAACATATCTTCTTTTTAGCACGTCTTTGCCTGGATAAATCCTACTCACCATTTAAGTCTGAGCTTTTCTCTTACCTCCTATAGGACCTGAAAGCTGAAGTTTCTTGGTACTCCTGTAGCACAATTGACTGCCAACTCAATAGTATTGTTGTATACTATATGTATTTTTGAAGTAAAATGATATTATTTTTTGTTTTTAAATTTTTTTATTTCAATAGTTTCTGAGGTACAGGTGCTTTTTGATTACATGGAAAACTTGTTTAGTGGCGATTTCTGAGATTTTAGTGCACCCATTACCCGAGCAGTGTACACTGTACCTAATATGCAGTCTTCTATCTCTCATTCCCCTCTCAACATTACCCACCCCCAAGTCCTCAAAGTCTATTATATAACTCTTATGCTTTTCCATTCTCACAATTTACTCCCACTTATAAGTGAGAATATATGATTTTTTAATACTATATTTTAATTTCCTATTTACATTAGATAATAATTTATAGGATGTGAGAAAATGTATCTTCTTATATTTTAATGTCTTCATACTACCTTTTATAGCACCTGGCACATTATTGTGAGTACTTAATAAACACATGCTGAATGAATAAATACGTTTTCTGAAAATTCTGGCTCATCCATCCTCTCTTTTATGTTCTTGAGTTATAATACTCCTGTTTTTCATAATGTATGCTGTATCTTCATCCTTTGACTATCTACAGCAAAATGATATTTTCTTATATTTTTAAATAAAAAGTTTCTAATTGAATGATTAAAGTATTTCAAATTGCTCAATAAAAATATGAAATAAAATAATTTTATATTTAAATTACAGCTTTTCTCCATTTTCTGAGCATTACTGGCATGCATATTAATCCTCAGGGTCATAGTATAAAATTTTATGAATTATTAAAGATGTGCACATGTGTGTAAAGAGATGAAAGAAAAGAAAACAATTTACTGAATATATTAGTACTGTTCATTTCATGCTGTTTTCTGAATGACAAAGGTAGATAAATCAAAATACAAAAACATGAACATTTCTGATGTAATATAGTTCAAGGTGACCCTAATTTCATGAGTTACAGAATATATTTGGATGGCGCTTCTATCTTGCTCACTGTATACATTTTCCTAATTCTTGATTGCAAAAGCAGATGGATAATGTTAAGACTTTATTTTATGGGAAATTAGACATTATAAACATAGCTCTAAAATATGTTTTATTTATTTAGAAATGTGCTCATTTGAGATGTGACCAGAAGGCAAAATTATTTTGCTGATATTTCAAACTACTTACTACTCTAAACATATAAAGTGATGTAAGTGGCAATGCCAGATGTGACTAATTATCACAAAAACACTTCCTTAATCTAGGATCTGGAAAAGTCTATAGCTAAACAGTTCTTATATTTGATATCTGAACCTTGATTTACACTGGAAGCTGTTATGAAGCAAAAAATAACACAGCTCTAAAAATAATAGGCTCCAAAATCTAAAGGTACAATGACCCCAGTTATGGAAATGAAGATTAAGTCCAATATATTTATAATTTAATATTGATTGAAATTTAAATTGGAACTGGGATGCTAAAATATTAATAACAGCTAATTTAAATTTCAGAGAAAATGATACACCTATTTACAGAATTATTTGAACAGACATTGTGTAGAGATTACAGTCCATTAAAAAATGAAGAAGAGGTCTAAATGTTACCATAAAATTTAAATTAAATCAATAGTTATTCTGGGCTCAGTCATCATTGAGACTTTTTCTAATAAAATAAATCTAAAAATAGTAGCAATTCCTATATGCCAAGACTTGGTCTTTGGGCTTTATCTATTGTTCTAGACAGTATCTGTTGTTTTTCATGCCATTCTCTCCTTCCTGTATTGTCTCTGCACTACAGGATTAGAAAACTTCATTTCCCAGATGCCCTTGCCAGCTGGGTTACTAATCTTGTCTGAGATTAGAAAGGGGGAAAATGTGGGAAGGAGATGATGATGATACTTCTGGCTCTGGCATTGGTTGGTAAACCCAGGCTCCCGTAGCATATGCTGTGGTTTCAGCCTATGCATCAAGAGGAATGCAGATTTTGGGTCCCAATGAGCTCCCTGGTCACTTTTCAGATAGTAATAATGGCAATTATAATAGTAGCTGTTCCTGCAGCTGTGCTCCAGTGGCATCATGGGAGAATGTGGTCCTTTCTCTCATTCTCAAGGGTAGCAGCAGCTTCCTGCTGTTACTATTGATATCTCCGGGTAAGATCCCTATTGTTTTTCCAATCCTTTCAAAACATTTAAATTCAATTCCTTATATTGATTTCTAGTTTATGTTTAAAATCTAGAATAGTTTCTATTTTATTAATAGTTTATTAGAGTTTCTATTCACTGGACATATAATAATAAATATATTGACTCATTTAATCTCTACACACTATGTTCTAAAATAGTTATTTTATTCACTCCATTAGACAGATGAGGAAAGAGAAGCACAGAGTGATTGAATAACTTTCCAGAGATTAGCCATCTGTTTCTAGAATCTAGGCTTTTAACTGCTATGCTATGCTGGTTAAACCAAATACCCCTATTCTATTACTAGGAGGTTTATTTCCACAGCTTGTTTGCTGGTAACCTTGAGAATGTGCATGTATGTTACAGGAATCTACATTTGCCAAAAATTGGAGAAAATTAAGTTTGTAGTCTACAGATGCGAACTATGCTCGTACTAGGCAGTTGAATTTGCTATATTACCTTACATAATCAATCTTCTTTGACCGCACAATTCTACTTTTTTCTTTGCTTTAGCAGCTTTATTTTTATTTATTTATTTTTTATGTCAATAGCTTTAAAGGTACAATAGTTTTTAGTTACATGAATGAATTGTATAGTGATAAAGTCTGGGTTTTAGGGTAACCTATATACCCTGATAGTATACATTGTACCCAACAGGTAATTCTCCATCCCTCACCAGCCCCCTCACACTCCTTCCTTCTGAATCACCAATGTCCATTTTATCACTCTGTATATACATAGTTTAGTTCCCACTTATAAGTGAGAACATTCAGCATTTGGTTTTCTGTTCCTGAGTTACTTTTCTTAAGGTAATGGTCTCCAGTTCTATATAAGTTGCTGCAAAATACATTGTTTTCTTCTTTTTATGGCTATTTTCCATGGTGTATATGTAGATCACATTTTCTTTATCCACTCTTCAGATGATAGACACTTACGTTGATTCCCTCTCTTTGCAATTGTGAATTTTACTGCAATAATCATATATGTCCAGGTGTCTTTTTGATATAATGACTTCTTTTATTTTGAGTAGATACTCAATAGTAGAATTGCTGGATCAAATGGTAGATCTACTTTTAGTTCTTTACAGAATCTTCATGCTGTTTTCCATAGAAGTTGTACTAATTTACATTCCCACCAACAGTGTATAAACCTTCCCTTTTTACCACATCTGTGCCAACACATACTGTTTTTTGACTTTTTAGTAATTGCCATTCTGGCTGGGGTAAAGTGGTATCTCATTATAGTTTTAATTTGCATTTTCCTGATGATGAGTGGTATTAAGCATTTTTGAATGTTTGTTGGCCATTTGTAAATCTTTTTTTTTAGAAATGTCTGTTTATGTCATTTGCCTACATTTTTATGGGATTATTACTTTGTTTCTTACTGATTTGTTTCAGTTCCCTGTAATTCCGGATATTAGTCTTTTGTGATATATGCAGTGTGAAAATATTTTCTCCCATTCTGTTTACTCTGTTGATCATTTCTTTGGCTGTGCAGAAGTTTTTTAGTTTAATTAGGTCCAATTTATTTATTTTTATTTTGTTGCATTTGCTTTTGTGGTCTTAATCACAAATTCCTAGGCCAATGTCTAGAATAGTTTTTCTAGGTATTATTCTAGAATTTTTATTGTTCAGGTCCTAGATTTCAGTCTTTGATCCACCTTGAGTTAACGTTTGCATATGGTGAGATATAGGGATCCAGTTTCATTCTTTTCTAGGTGGCTGTTCAATCGTCCCAGCACCATTTACTGAATAGGCTGCCTTTCCCCAGAAAATGTTTTTGTCTGTTTTGTCAAAGAGCAGTTGTTTGTAGCATTTGGCTATATTTCTCGGTTCTCTATTATGTTCCATTGGCCTATATGTCTACTTTTATACCAGTACCATGCTTACTATAGCCTTGTAGTATAATTTGAAGTCGGGTAATATGATGCCTCCAGATTTGTTCTTTTTGTATAATTACGTTAGAATTAAAACCTAGTATACATAATTCTACGAAAATCACAATGGAAGTACCACTTTAAGCCCACAAGAATGGCTATAATAAAAAAGACAATAACAAGTGTTGGTGAGGACACAGGAAATTGGAACCTTCATATGCTGCTGTAAGGATGCAATATAGTACAACTATTTCAGAAACAATTGGATAGTTTCTTAAAAAGTTAAGTGTACATCTACCCTTGTGATCCAGTAATTCCACTCCTGGATATCTACCCAAGAGAAATGAAAATATATTTTCACACAGAGACCTGTCCAAGAATAATCATAGCAGCATAATTTTTGCTATACAAAATACTGGAAACAATTCAAATGTCCATTAACTGATGAGTAAATGTTAAAAGATATAAGCAATGGAATGTTAATTGGCAACAAAAAAGAATGGAGTAATGTTACATGCTGCAAAATGGGTGAACCTAAAATCATTAAGCTTAGTGAAAGAAGCCAGATTTAAAAGATCACAAATTATAGTATTCAAGTTAGTTTGATGAAATGTCCAGAAAAGGCATATATAGAGCTAGAGTAGGAACAGTAAGTGACCATGCAAATGAGCACAAGGGATCATGTAGAGGTAGTGGAAATATTATAAAAGTAGTTTGTGGTGATGATTGCACAACTATACGTCTGTCAAAATCATTGAATTGGGCTAGGTGCGGTGGCTCATGCCTGTAATCCCACCACTTTGGGAGGCCAAGGTGGGTGGATCACTTGAGGTCAGGAGTTCAAGACCAGCCTAACTAACATGGTGAAACCCCATCTTTACCAAAAATACAAAAATTAGCCAGGCATGGTGGTGCAAGCCTATAATTCCAGCTACTTGGGTGGCTGAGGCAGGAGAATCGCTTGAACATGGGAGGTGGCAGTTGCACCATTGCACTCCAACCTGGGCAATAGAGTGAGACTCCATCTCAAGAAAAAAAAAGTCATTGAATTGTACACTTAAGATGTCTGAATTTTGTGGTATGTACATTAAATCACAAGAAGGTTATTTAATATACTTGATATTTTTATATCAATACTTGAATATTTAAATACTTTCTATGTCTATTAGGCCATTTTGCATTGCTATAAAGAAACACGTGAGACTGGGCGACTTATAAGAAAACAGGTTTAATTGGCTCATGGTTCTGCAGGCTGTACAGGAAGCATAGAAGCATCTGCTTCTGGGCAGGCCTCAGGGAACTTTTATTCATGACGAAAGGAAAAGCAGGAGTAGGCACTTTCTATGGCAAAAGCAGGAGCAAAGAGAGAGAGAGAAGGGGGAGGTGCCACACATTGTTAAACCACTAGATCTTGTGTGATCTCAGCGTGAGAGCTCACTTATCAACAAGGGGATGGCTCAAGCCATTCATGAGGGGTTCACCCCCATGATCCAAGCACCCCCATGGGGCCCAACCTCCAACATTGGGGATTACATTTCAACATGAGATTAGCATGGGGACAAACTACATCAGTGAGTAAAAATTAAATAATTCCTATAAATTCATTTTGAAATACGAAGTAAAATTGTTTTATTCTGCACAATAAAGCATGTTACAATTTTAAGCCTTTGAAATACAGTATCATTGACATCTTGAAGAAATAGTTATTGTGTCCATTTGAAAACAATAAAGGCATACAGTCAGATGACCTTCTATAAGACAGTAGGACAACATTCATGTTTATTTTCATAAGAACATACTTAAAGACTGTTTGTCAATGATGGATTTAAACAAAAAAATATTGAATTAAAAAATGAAACCCAAAGCATTGACTAACAATTTGGTAAGTATCAGCCAGGTCTAGTGGCTCACACCTACAATCCCAGGATTTTGAGAGGTCGAGAGAGGAGGATTGCTTGAACCCAGGATTTCCAGACCAATCTGGGCAAAAAAACCCCGAGACCCTGTTCCTACAAAAACTATTTAAGAATTAATTGGTCATGGTGGCATGGCATGTACCGTTAGTCCCAGCTACTTGGGAGGCTGAGGTAGGCAGAATACCTGAGCGTAGGAGGTTGAGGCTGTAGTGAACCATGTTCACTGCACTCCAGACTGAGCAACAAAACAACACCCTGTCTCAAAAACAAAAAAATTGGTACCACTGTGTTAGTAGTATAGAACATGTATTTCCTTATCACAATAACCAGGACATAGCAACCTTCAAAACCTAAAAAACCTTAATAATGGACAGGTTTTGGAGATTATAAGCAATTATATAATTAACAAAATTGTCAATATTATAACTATCATTATTGCTTAAAAGTGAAAATAAATTTAAGTGTTCAAGAAGATACAAGAAATAATTGTACTTATATCAGAAATTGCTCAGTGATTTTGTCATTTAAATGGCAATAAATTGATAACATACAGAAATGTAACTAAACAGAAAATAGAAAGTACTTGTGCACATTAACTCATATTTCATGTGAGAATTAACTATGTGAGATATTGTAAGAAATCTCTGAAATACTGGTAAGAATAAGTAAATGAAGCATGCTTTGATTTATCTAAGCAAGTACTACTTTAATGTAAACAAGTAAGTGTGCTTTGTTAGTATTTTATTATTTAACTAATAGACTCTATCATAAATAAAAGTCATATCTATCTGTGATAAATAATTTTAAAACTCTTTACATGATACACAGAAGTTACTTGTTGAGAGTGTGATGGATACTGAAAAGCATATCTCATAGTTAAGAAGCATAGTGATAGAAATTTAATGTGGAGAATAACATCTCTAAAATATTACGAGAGACAATTATAAATGAACTATAGTTTTTCAATCTCAGTAGCCATTTCTTCATTCATCCATCTACATAGTTACTAAAACCCTACCGTATCCCTAATAGCTATTTAAAGCCTTGTAAGTATCAATGACCTCAAACCCACATTCTTCAAGGTTTGATTTTCCCTGTTACATACTGAGAATTTGTAGGAGGAGAAATTTTATGTGTCACTTGAGTTCTCTACTTAGCAAAGGTCCCACAAGATGTCTGTGTCTCTCTGATTCCATCGTGAGCCATTTCTTCCTTGGCTGCCCTTCACAGTCTAAAACCCCTGGGCACGATCATCTTTGGATTATTTCCGAACTCCAAATTCTATTCCATTTCTCTCTATATACACATATCCTTATGTTGGTATCACTCGCTTTTCATTACTGTCCCTTTGTGCAGTAGGTTTCAAAATCAGGAATTATGAGTGTCCAAATTTGTTCTTTCTCAAGACTGTTTTGGCTGGTTGGGGGCCTTTAAAATTTCATATGAATTCGAGCATCAAATTTTCTACTTTTATAAAATGTACCTGTTGGACTTTTAATAGAGACTTCACTGATTTTGTAAGTTTGCTTTGGGTAGTACTGACATCTTAACAACACTGAATCTTTCTACCCATGATCACAGAATGGCTCTACATTTATTTAGGTCTTTAAAACTTTCTTTCATCTTTGTTGTATAGTTTCCAGCAGACGAGTTTCTTACTTCCTTAGTTTAATTTATACCTAGATATTTTTTCTTCTAAATTATATTATAAATGGAATAACTTATTACATTTCCTGTTTGGGTTGCTCATTCCAGCAATCCCAGACTGATAACACAACTGATTTTTGTGTGTTGATCTTTGAAATTTTAATGAATCCATTCATTAGTTCAAGTAGCTGTCCTGTGGAATCTTTGGGATTTTGCTATATAAGATCATGCTCTTACTAGAGATAATTTTAAATTCTTCCCTTCTAACTTGGATGCTCATTTCTTTTTATTTATATTGTCTAATTGTTCATGCTAGAATGCCCAATACTATGTTGAATAGCAGCGGAGAAAGTAGGCATCCTTATCGTATTCTCAGTTTTTGGAGAAAGCCTTATCTTTCATGAAGTATTATGTTAGCTGTGGGTTTTTCCTAAATGCCTTTTGTTATGTAAAGTAAGTCCTGTTCTATTCCTGTTTTTCTGAGTATTTTTTATATAAAAAGGGTTTGGATTTTGTCAAATATCTTTCTGCATCAATTGAACTAATCTTTTTTTTTTTTCATTCTGTTAATTAATTTTCTGAGGTTGACCCACTTTTGCATTCCTGTAATAAACTCCACTTGGTCATGATGTATAATCCTTTTAATATGCTGTTAGATTCAGTCTGCTAGCATTTTGTGGAGAATCTTTGCATCTATAGTTCTAGGGGATACGTGTCTGTAATGTTCTCTTTTGTGATGTCTTTATCTGGCTTTAGCATCAGGATCATGCTGGATTCATAGAATGAGTTAGTAAGTATTCCCCCCTCTTATATTTTTTAGTAGTTTGAGAAAAATGGTATTAATTCTTATTTAAATGATAATGGAATTCACCAGTGAATCTCTCTGGTCTTGGATTTTTCTTTGTTGAGCAGTTTTTGAATACTGATTTAATCTCTTTATTACTACAGATCTGTTGAGGTTTGCTATTTCCTCTTGAACAAGTTTGGGTAATTGGTGTATTTCTAAGAATCTGTCCCTTTCAATTGGTTATCTAATTTGTTGGTGTACAATTGTTTGCAATATTTTGCTGTAGTCATTTTAATTTTTATAAAGTCTATAATATCTCCACTTTTATAGTTTTTATTTTAGTTGTATTCTCTCTATTTTTTATTATTAGTCTAGTTAAAAGTTTGTCATTTCTAGTTTGCAACACAGATGCTCCTTGACTTGAAATGGGATTCGGTTCTGATTAAACACTTACATTAGCCTACAATTGAGCAAAAATCATCTGGCAACACAGTGTACTGTAGAGTATCAGTTGTCAGGAGTCACCACTTGTGACAGTGTGGTTGACTGGGAGCTGTAGCCCACTGCCACAGCCTAGCAACATGGGTGAGTGTACATCATATTGCTAGCTCTGGAACAGATCAAAATTCAAAACTCAAAGTATGGTTTCTACTGAATGTATCACTTTTGCACCATCATAGAGTTGAAAAATCATATAACAAACCAAGGCAAGTTAGAGATCATCTGTATGTATTATTTCTGAATGTCTCAATTACACCAAATAACCTAGTTCTTGGGCCATGGTTTGAACTTGAGAGAAATATGTGTAACAGGAAGAAACAGGAAGCGTCACTTGAGTTCTCTACTTAGCAAAGGTCCCACAAGATGCCTGTGTCTCTCTGATTCCATCGTGAGCCATTTCTTCCTTGGCTGCCCTTCACAGTCTAAAACCCCTGGGCACGATCATCTTTGGATTATTTCCGAACTCCAAATTCTATTCCATTTCTCTCTATATACACATATCCTTATGTTGGTATCACTCTCTTTTCATTACTGTCCCTTTGTGCAGTAGGTTTCAAAATCAGGAATTATGAGTGTCCAAATTTGTTCTTTCTCAAGACTGTTTTGGCTGGTTGGGGGCCTTTAAAATTTCATATGAATTCGAGCATCAAATTTTCTACTTTTATAAAATGTACCTGTTGGACTTTTAATAGAGACTTCACTGATTTTGTAAGTTTGCTTTGGGTAGTACTGACATCTTAACAACACTGAATCTTTCTACCCATGATCACAGAATGGCTCTACATTTATTTAGGTCTTTAAAACTTTCTTTCATCTTTGTTGTATAGTTTCCAGCAGACGAGTTTCTTACTTCCTTAGTTTAATTTATACCTAGATATTTTTTCTTCTAAATTATATTATAAATGGAATAACTTATTACATTTCCTGTTTGGGTTGCTCATTCCAGCAATCCCAGACTGATAACACAACTGATTTTTGTGTGTTGATCTTTGAAATTTTAATGAATCCATTCATTAGTTCAAGTAGCTGTCCTGTGGAATCTTTGGGATTTTGCTATATAAGATCATGCTCTTACTAGAGATAATTTTAAATTCTTCCCTTCTAACTTGGATGCTCATTTCTTTTTATTTATATTGTCTAATTGTTCATGCTAGAATGCCCAATACTATGTTGAATAGCAGCGGAGAAAGTAGGCATCCTTATCGTATTCTCAGTTTTTGGAGAAAGCCTTATCTTTCATGAAGTATTATGTTAGCTGTGGGTTTTTCCTAAATGCCTTTTGTTATGTAAAGTAAGTCCTGTTCTATTCCTGTTTTTCTGAGTATTTTTTATATAAAAAGGGTTTGGATTTTGTCAAATATCTTTCTGCATCAATTGAACTAATCTTTTTTTTTTTTCATTCTGTTAATTAATTTTCTGAGGTTGACCCACTTTTGCATTCCTGTAATAAACTCCACTTGGTCATGATGTATAATCCTTTTAATATGCTGTTAGATTCAGTCTGCTAGCATTTTGTGGAGAATCTTTGCATCTATAGTTCTAGGGGATACGTGTCTGTAATGTTCTCTTTTGTGATGTCTTTATCTGGCTTTAGCATCAGGATCATGCTGGATTCATAGAATGAGTTAGTAAGTATTCCCCCCTCTTATATTTTTTAGTAGTTTGAGAAAAATGGTATTAATTCTTATTTAAATGATAATGGAATTCACCAGTGAATCTCTCTGGTCTTGGATTTTTCTTTGTTGAGCAGTTTTTGAATACTGATTTAATCTCTTTATTACTACAGATCTGTTGAGGTTTGCTATTTCCTCTTGAACAAGTTTGGGTAATTGGTGTATTTCTAAGAATCTGTCCCTTTCAATTGGTTATCTAATTTGTTGGTGTACAATTGTTTGCAATATTTTGCTGTAGTCATTTTAATTTTTATAAAGTCTATAATATCTCCACTTTTATAGTTTTTATTTTAGTTGTATTCTCTCTATTTTTTATTATTAGTCTAGTTAAAAGTTTGTCATTTCTAGTTTGCAACACAGATGCTCCTTGACTTGAAATGGGATTCGGTTCTGATAAAACACTTACATTAGCCTACAATTGAGCAAAAATCATCTGGCAACACAGTGTACTGTAGAGTATCAGTTGTCAGGAGTCACCACTTGTGACAGTGTGGTTGACTGGGAGCTGTAGCCCACTGCCACAGCCTAGCAACATGGGTGAGTGTACATCATATTGCTAGCTCTGGAATAGATCAAAATTCAAAACTCAAAGTATGGTTTCTACTGAATGTGTATCACTTTTGCACCATCTTAGAGTTGAAAAATCATACAACAAACCAAGGCAAGTTAGAGATCATCTGTATGTATTATTTCTGAATGTCTCAATTACACCAAATAACCTAGTTCTTGGGCCATGGTTTGAACTTGAGAGAAATATGTGTAACAGGAAGAAACAGGAAGCTCAGTTAGCCTTAGACTGCCTTCACTAACGTAAGCTTCTTTGACATCCATTTTCCAATGATCTTTTTGTTGGTGAAGTGGGAAAAAAAAGGAAAGAAAAAAAAGAAAAGAAAAAAGAAAAATCCCAAGGAATTTTAGTAAAGAATCCGTGTGGGAAACGAGTTCTCTTGAGTCTGTTTGTTTCAGATATTTCTTAAAAAATGAATAATGCTGCTGTAAACTTTCTTGTTAATGTTTTTTGATAGGGAATGCACTCATCTCTATTGGGTACATACCTAGGAATGCAAGTGCTGGATCACAGAGTTTGCATATATTCAACTTTAATGGATACTTCCAAGGTGGTTCTTCAGGAACTTGCAGAAAAATTATGTCCCTAAAAGAAGTATATGATTCCCAGCTGCTTCAGATGCTTGCCAACACTTATATATGGCATGTTCAGCTTTATCTTTAAAACTGTATCTATTCTAGTGTGTGAGAAGTGATATCTCATTATGTTTTATCTTTTATTTCCTTGATGACTGAT
>NW_012105165.1:2031901-2036478 GCF_000951045.1 Mandrillus leucophaeus
GAGGTTGAGGCAGGAGAATGGCGTAAACCCAGAAGGCGGAGCTTGCAGTGAGCCGAGATCCGGCCACTGCACTCCAGCCTGGGCGACAGAGCGAGACTCCGTCTCAAAAAACAAACAAACAAACAAACAAACAAACAAACAAAACACATGAGGAGGCAGCCGAGAGTAGTGGCTCACACCTGTAATCCCAGCACTTTGGGAGGCTGAGGGGGATGGATCACCTGAGGTCAGGAGTTCGAGACCAGCCTGACTAATATGGTGAAACCCCGTCTCTACTAAAAATACAAAAGTTAACCGGGTGTGGTGGCAGGCACCTGTAGTCCCAGTTGCTCGGGGAGGCTGAGGTAGGAAAATGGCTTGAATCCGGGAGGCAGGGGTTTCAGTGAGCCGGGATCACGGCACTGCACTCCAGCCTGGGCGACACAGCGAGACTGCTTCTCAAGGAAAAAAAAAGATAAAACCTTCAGGACCTATATATACAAAATAAAACCATCATTAATTTTGAGAAGAGAAGAGACACTTGTCTGAAGACACAAAAAACTACTTAAATTTTTTTTAAAAAGTTGAAATAAATCTCAAAACCGAAGCCATCTCTTCCCTATGAAGCCTTCGCAATGATACCAGCTCAAATTGGTTTTTGTGGTTCCAATTCCCTTTGTACTTATTCTTTAAAGCACTTAATTAGTATCTTATTGTAAATTGTATTTCCCAATGCTCTGAATAACAGACATTGATAGAGTTAGAAGTAACTTATAATAGAAGCATTGTTCTCCTGTTTATGTTTTAATACATGTGTTTATTATATTCCCAATGTGATTAGAAACTGTAAACCTCTGTGCTCAGTTTCAAGTCACTAACAACTGGTCATTTTCCTTTGGAAACACGGAATGGTTCAAAATTGAATCTACTTAGTCCCTTCTACCCATCAGAACGATTTTTCTATCTTTTCCTCTTTTTGTAATACTTATCTAAGTGAACACTAGCCATGTAGTTTCCCATAACAGAAACCTCATAACCTTGTCTCACCCACCTCCTGGTCCACCTGTTTTTAAAACATCTCTTGTGTCTTTCTCAACTCTCTCCAACCTCACTGCCATATTATTAGATGAGGACTTCCATCTCTTTTTTCTATTATATTGTGAGATTATTCTAACTTGTTTTTTATGCTAGTCTTGCATTCTTCCAATTATTCTTCATCATGCTCAAAGGCTAGCACTCTAAAATTCAAATAAAAACATACATTCAGCAAACGGTTTCCAATATATACATTGTATACCCACTATGTTCTAGGCACCATACTGCCTATAGAAAATACAGCTATAAGTTATAAGTTAAATTCTTCTCCATTAGCTACTAGTCAAAGTCCAAACTTACAATTGTACTTTATAGCCTACCTAATTCTCCTATAAAATCAAGCACCAATTCGTATCTCTTCCCCCAGGGAATATTTCTCCCCATATATTCTATCACCACCAGAAGTTTTTCTACTGCATTATGGGTTTTTGTGCCTTTGGAATTTGATGTGTACTTTATACTGCAAATAATGCCTTTACTTACTCACCTCCAAAAATTACATACAGCTCTATAACAACCAATCATATTTAAAAATATGTGAACTTAAATATTCCAAATTTGTGAACTTAATGTTATTACTTTTGAAAATCTCAGAGACAGAAAACTACTTCCATAGTAACTGGGTGGAGAGCAGAATTTTGATATGAGTAATTCAGAGAAGTTTATTAGTTTGAACTGTTATTTCCTTTCCTTGTTAAACAACAATAAATCACTAACATTCAGTAGTCTCTTGTTTTCCATTAATTTTGTAGAAAACTAGTTTTTACATTATGTGGTTCTTTTCTAATATATACTTTAAGTTCTGGGGTACATGTGCAGAATGTGCAGGTTTGTTACATAGGTATACACGTGTCATGGTGATTTGCTGCACCCATCAACCCGTCATCTACATTAGGTTTTTCTCCTAATGCCATCCTTCCCCAGCTCCCCACCCCCCAAAAGGCCCCAGTGTGTGATGTTCTCCTCCCTGTGTCCATGTGTTTTCACCTTTTTTTTTTTTTTTTTTAAGACAGAGTCTCATTCTGTCCCCCGGGCTGGAGTGCAGTGGCCGGATCTCAGCTCACTGCAAGCTCCACCTTCCAGGTTTACACCATTCTACTGCCTCAGCCTCCCGAGTAGCTGGGACTACAGGCGCCCGCCACCTCGTCCAGCTAGTTTTTTGTATTTTTTAGTAGAGACGGGGTTTCACTGTGTTAGCCAGGATGGTCTCGATCTCCTGACCTCGTAATCTGCCCATCTCGGCCTCCCAAAGTGCTGGGATTACAGGCTTGAGCCACCGCGCTCGGCCTTCACTCTTTTTTTTAACTTTTAGGTTCAGGGCTACATGTGCAGGTTTGTTACACAGATAAATTGCATGTCATGGGAGTTTGGCGTACAGATTATTTCATCACCCAGGTAATAAGCATAGTAGCTGGTATGTAGTTTTCTGATCCTCACCCTCTTCCTACCCTCCTCCCTCAAGCAGACCCTGGTATCTGTTGTTCTCTTCTTTGTGTCCGTGTGCTCTCGTTGTTCAGCTACCATGTATAAGGTACAACATGCAGTATTTGGTTTTCTGTTCCCATGCTAGTTTGCTTAGGATGATGGCCTCCAGGTCCATCTATATTGCTGCAGAGAATATGGTCTTATTCTTTTTATGGCTATTTTTTGTGTTGCACATGTACCAGATTTTCTTTATCCTGTCTACCATTGATGAGCATTTAGGTTGATTCCATGTCTTTACTGTTGTGAATTAAGGATAATTCACATCACCACATGGAATTGTCTACTAATAATTTTTCATATTCTGGGAAACTCCAAAATATCAAAAAGTCACAAAATAAACTTGAGTGTTGTTGACATGTGTGAGTTTTCACTCTTAAGGGTGATTGGCACATATTTTTAGGTGTCCAATTTTAAGTGATACCATTAATGTTTTATTGAAAAGAGGACTTAAAATGAGAATAATTATCATGCATAGAACAGGAAAATGCCTAGCAAAAATTAAGCAGAAAAAATTAGCACAAACATAATGTTCTGTTCCATTTTAGAGCTTTTATTGATCGAAGGAAAATGAAAAGGAAGAAAACACAAAGAAATGACATGGTTGTCTTAGTTAACAACTATCATCTTACATGATTATCTGTCCTTCCTCTCTGCTGCTACATTTAATAACTTGAGGGAAATTAAGAAAGAAGGAACAGAATGTATATAATACTATGTCCAAAGCAAATGACTTACTTTAGATTTTTTATTTTCACTATGTCTAATTGATTAACTCCATTAAACTTACTAATTTACAGACTTTGAAATTAATGATATACTAACATGTTTGCTTTAAAATTAATTTTCCAATTTTAAATAAGCATTTGAAAATATCATTAATTCTCTTGTATTTATTATTAACGATGTTTATTGCTTACTTCCATTATACCACACATTTAGCTAATTTCTAATATAAATATAGAAAACATGATTTTCACTACCCTTAAAGACATTGAAGACTAGTAATGAAGAAACACAAAAATTAACAATTACAATAAATTATGATATCCTGTGAAATATATTAATTGTAGAATATCAATAGTTACAGTACACAGAATATCTCTTTATGTGTTCCAAACTGTACTAATATTGTTTCATTCATTATTATTGAGAATCTTAAGCATTACTTTTTATTTCTAATGCCCTGAGTAAAATTTTCAATGCAGCAGAGCCAGTATCAAATGCCAGTCCTATTTGATTTCAGAGCCTGTGTGTTTTATATGTACAGACAAGAGACATCTAACCTAACCAACAAAGTCATTCAGCTACGCCTTGAAAAAAACATCAGATAAATACTTGTATAAGAGAAGGTAAGGTACATAATGCACTGGAGAACTATTATTATTTTATTAAGGCTCTAAAATGAGAAATGTCACAGAAATGATATCTAGAGAAAGTGGGACAGTAACCACAAATAATGACCTCATATGCCATTGTTCACCATTACAGTGTCCTGTATTATATATTTCATGTTTGAATTCATACAGATCTCATTCTTTCAACTGTATTTTCTGAGCTTTACTATATTTAGACACATAAACCTTCTCAAAACACCTTACACTGTACCAACTTACATAGGAAACTTTTAGCATGTACTTTTCTTGACGATTGTAATTAAGTTTGTCCATGTTCACTTTGCCAACAGTAAGCTACTGACTAAGCATTCTCTTTTACTTGCTGGATATTAAATAATGAAATCAAACATAAAATGCTTTGTCTTTTATTGAAAATGCAATGTGTTCATAATTCTTCATTAAGAAAGTAGAGCCATTCTATTTTGATTTAAATAATTTCTTGATTATTTTTGTTGGTAAATATGTAAGTTGTTTATTTTAAAAATAAAACCTATATAGATATTTCTAAATTTTACAGGATTATTTTTCAGACCAATGTTTTGTGAACCTGCTTAATATATTATAAACTTTATTTTTTTTAATTTTATTTTTTATTTTTTCCAGAAAGAGTCTCTGTCACCTAGG
>NW_012105165.1:2037564-2064605 GCF_000951045.1 Mandrillus leucophaeus
ACCTTCGCATCCTGGGTTGATGCAATTCTCCTGCCTCAGCCTCCCGAGTAGCTGGGACCACAGGCGCCCACCACTATGCCTGGCTAATTTTTTGTATTTTTAGTAGAGACAATGTTTCACCATGCTAGCCAGGATGGTCTTGATCTCCTGACCTCGTGATCTGCTCACCTTGGCTTCCCAAAGTGCTGGGATTACAGGCGTGAGCCACCGCACCCAGCTCCATCATCATTTCTTACTTGGATTACTACAAGAGCCTCTTAAAGAATATTCTGTCTTTTTTCCATGTAACTTCCACCCTCAGTTTATTCTCAGCACAACAGCAAATAAAATCTTTTAAAAATAAAAGATCTTTTATTTTCTTCAGAGCCTTCCAATGAAATCCAGTATCTTTTCAATAGCCTATTAGGTCTAGTACAATCACTCCCAAGAGAAGCTCTTAGACATAGAACTCTTAGCAGGAAAAAGTAGACCCTGATTAACAGGGGTGGGTGGGGGGTCCCTAGGAGAGATAGTAGTCAAAGTGTACACAGCTTCAGTTAGACAGCATGATTAAGTTCTGGAGATCTATTACAGAGCATGATGACTATAGTCAATAATAACGCACTCTATACTTGAAAATGGCTAAGAAAGTAGATTTTAAAAGTTCTAACCACAAAAAAAAAAAGTGATAAGTTTGTGCGGTGATGGATAGCTTAATAAACTTGATGAATAACTTAATTAAATCCATTGTGGATTTACTCATTCCAAAATGTATACATATACAAAAAATGACACTGTATTCCATAAATACAATGAAAATATTTTTTAAATAGATGAAAGAAATTTTTAAAGAGGTACCAAAAATTCAGTAATCAAGCTAAATAATATTTAATGTAATAAACTAAAAATCAATATCAAACAAATATGTAACAAGGAAAATATCAAAAATTTAAATATAAGCAGGTTACTCTGGTTAATTTATGACCTGGTATCATTGTGTAACTGGAACAGTTGTTTGTTATCAACTTTCTTTTCCCAGGTCTGGGCAGCAGTCATCACTCCCTGCCCGGCACATTTATGAGAGTTCACATGATTTGAAAATTTATTTGGCAACTCAGATTTACTACATAAATATATCTATTCTATAAGCATATATATAATACATAAAGGTATATGTGCATAACACATTATACATATATATAGGTCTATGTAGGCATACTTCATTTTATTGCACTTCACAGCTACTGTGTTTTTTTCAAATTGAAGTGTTGTGGCAACCCTGCATTGAGCACATCTATTCGTGCCATTTTTCCACAAGCATGTTCATGTACTCGCTTCATGTCTGTGTCACACTTTGGCAATTCTCACAGTAGTTCAAAATTTTTCATTATTATTATATCTATAATGATTGTCCACGATCAGTTACCTTTGATGCTATTATTGTAATTGTTTTGGGGCACCACAAACTATACCCATATAAGACAGCAAACATAATTAATAAATGTTTTGTGTGTTCTGACTGCTCTGCCAACGAGTTGTTTCCGCGTTCTCTTTCTCTCTCAGATCTCTGAGGAGACACAATATTGAAATCAGGTCAATTAATAACCCTACAATGTTCTCTAAGTGTTCAAGTGAATAAAGAGTTGTATGTCCCTCACTTTAAGTCAAAAGTTCTAGGGCCCTTAAGAATTATGCTAACTCTACTCTGCCTGTGTTCCATTAATGAAAGTCATAAGTCAAAAGCTACAAATGATTAGCTTTAGGGAGGAAGGAATGTCAAAAGCTGAGATAGGCCAAAAGCTCAACCTCTTGTGCCAAACTGTTAGCCAACTTGTAAATACAATGAAAAAGTTCTTGAAGGAAATTAAAAGTGCTGCTCTAGTAACCACACATATGATAAGAAAGTGAAACAGCCTTTTTGCTAATAGGAAGAAAGTTTTAATGGTCTGAACAGAAGATCAAACCAGCCACAACATTCCCTTAAGCCAAAGCCTAATCCACAGCAACGCCCTTTTTTTGATTCTTCAAAGCTGAGAGAGTTGAGGAAGTGCAGAAGAAAAGTTGGAAGCAAGCAGAAATTGGCTCATGAAGTTTTAGGAAGGAAGTTGTCATCACAATATAAAATTGCAAGGTGAAGGAGCAAATTTTGATGAAGAAACTGCAACAAGTTCTCCAGAATATCTACTTAAGAGAATTGATGAAGGTGGCTATGCTAACAATAGATTATCAATGTAGATGAAACAGCCTTCTGTTGGAAGAAGATGCCATCCAGGACTTTCATAACTAGAAGTCAATGCCTGACTTTGAAGATTCAAAGGACAGATTGGCTGTCTTGTTAGGGGGTAATGCAGCTGATGACTTTAAGTTAAAGCCATCTCTCATTTGCTATTGTGAAAATTCTAGGCCCCTTAAGAATTATGCTAAATCTTCTCTGCCCTTGCTCCATAAATAAAACAACAAAGCCTGGATGACAGCACATTTGCTTACAGCATGGTTTACTGAATGTTTTAAACTCACTGATGAGAGCTGCTGCTCAGAAAAAGAGATATTTTTAAAAAATATTACTGCTCTTTGACAATATGCCTAGTCACCCAAGAGCTCTGATAGAGGTGTACAAGAAGATTAATGTGGTTTTCATGCCTGCTAACATAAAATCCATTCTGCAGCCCATGGTCAAGTAGCAATTTTAGCTTTCAAGTCTCATTTTTTAAGAAATACATTTCAGAAGGGTTTAACTCCCACAGATAGTGATTCTTCTGATGGATCTGGACAAAATAAGTGAAAAACTTTCTGGAAAGGATTTAATGCCATTCAGAATATTCGTGATTCATGGATGGAGGTCAAAATATCAACAAGAGTTTAGAAGTTGATTCCAAACTTCCTGAGTAACTCTGAGGAGTTCAAGACATCAGGGGAGGAAATTGCTAAAGATGTGGTAAAAGTAGCAAGAGAACTATGATTACAAGTAAAGCCGGAAAATGTGACTAAATTGCTGCAATCTCATGAAAAATGTTAATGGATGAGAAATTGCTTCTTATGGATGAGCAAAGAGAGTGATTTCTTCACATGTAATCTATTCCTGGTGAAGATGTTGTCAATGTTGTTTTAATAACCAAAGGGTTTATAATATTACATGCACTATGTTGATAATATAGTGGTGGGATTTGAGAGGATTGACTCCAATTCTTAAATTATACTCTGGATAAAATGATATCAAACAGCATTGCATGTTACGGAGAAATCTTTCACGAAAGGATGAATCAGGTAATGTTATAAACTTCATTGTCTTCTTTTAAAAAATTGCCACAGCCACTTCAAATTTCAGCAACCACCACTTTGACCTGTCAGCAGCCATCAACATCAAGGCAAAGCTCCCCACCCACAGAAAGATTATAACTGCTGAAGGTTCAGATGATCATTAGTGTTTTTAACACTAACGCATTTTTAAAAGGAATTAAATATATTGTATTTTTAAACCCAATCCTATTATACACTTAATAGATTTCAGTGTAGTATAAACATAACTTTTATAAGCATTAAGAAACCAAAAAAATGTATGTGATTCGCTTTATTGCTGTGGTCTGGAACCAAGCACACAATATCTCTAATTTATGCCTGTGTGTGTGTGTTTCTCTAAGGGCCTATGTATAAGGAGATGTATGTTGTACACACATTATATACATAGGATACATATATAGAGAGTCATGTATTATATATTATATATATCTCTCTATATATGTATCTTTCTATCTCTATCACTCTTTTTCTCTCTACTTCAATATATACATGTCTTCCTATATATATGTATATCTCTATATTTACTCCCATAGCATATATCTCCACGTATATATAAATTCTCACATACAAATTTACCTAAATATATCTCCATATATATCACTGTTCACACAGATATAGACAAAGTTCTAATGTATATTGTGTGTGTATATATACATAGCACATACATGTATGTGTGTATACAGTCATGTGTCACATAATCATGTTTTGATCAACAACAGACCTCATTTATAATCTTTGTCTCATAAGATTATAATAGAGCAGAAAAAATTCTATCACCTAGTGACATCATAACTGTTGTAACTAACATTTCTAGTTCAGTGGATTACTGAAGTGTCTGTGGTGACGCTGATGTAAAAAAAACTATTGAGCTGCTTAATTATATAAATGCATAACATATACAATTATGCATAACATAATACTTGACAATGACAATAAACGACTCTATCACTAATTTATGTATTTACTCTGTCATACTTTTTATTGCTATTTTACAGTGTACTTCTTCTACTTATTAAAAAATAGTTCCATAAAATAGCCTCAGGCAGGTCCTTTAAGGGGTACTCCAGAAGAAGCCATTGTTATCATTGGAGATGACAGCTCAATGAATGTTATTGCCCTTGAAGACCTTCCAGTGGGACAAGATGTGGAGGTGAAACAGAGATATTCATGATCCTGACTCTGTATAGGTTTGGGCCAATATGTGTGTGTTCCATCATCTTTTTTAAGGAAAAAAAAAGTTTTAAAAAAACAAGAAAATAAAGATAAAAGCATAGCTTATAGATTAAGAATATAAAGAAAGAAAATATTTTTGTATAGCTGTAAAATGTGTTTGGGCTTTAAGACAAGTGTTATTACAAAAGGTCAAAACATTTTAAAATAATATATGCTGTAAAAGTTGTAGTAAGCTAAAGGCTAATTTATTATTTAATAAAGGATTTTAAATAAATTTGTATATCCTTGGTGCATAGTGTTGATAAAGCCTACAGTAGTGTACAGTCACATCCTTGGCCTTCACATTCACTCACTACTCACTCACTGACTCCTCCAGAGCAACTTCCAGTCTTACAAGCTTCATTCTTGGTAAGTGCCCTATACAGGTATACCACACTTTCTATTTTATATTCTATTTTTACTGTACCTTTTCTATGTTTAGATAGGTTTAGATACACAAATAATTACTATTGTGTTATAATTGCCTACAATATTCAATACAGTAACATGCTATACAGGTTTTAGCCTAACAGCAAGAGGCTACACCATATAATATAGGTGTGTAGGATGCTATATCATCAGGTTTTTATGAATACACTCTATGATGTTCATACAATGACAAAAATTGCCACTGATGCACTTCTCAGAATGTATATATGTCATTAAGCAATGCATGACTATACTATGCTGTTTACTTATTCATTATAATTAGTTTCTACTCTAAATTGTAAATACTAAAAGACCAGGTTTTTAAAGGAAATATCTGATGTAGCTCAGGCATATAAGCTATGTCTGCAATTTCACAGACCTAGTAGGTGCTACTAAATATTGGTTGAATGTTTATTGAATATATGTGATAGACATTAATTTTGATTGATTTTTAGGGTACATAGGCTGTCATGTATTTTCAGTTCTGTGTTATACTAGTGATTCTTTTTATCTAATACCCTGAAGTTTTAACTTTATAGCTAATCTTGGTGAGAATTATCAATCATATATGTGTGAAAGTGTGTGTGTGTGTATGTGTACATATGTTTGATAATGCATAGTAGTTATTCAATAAAAGGAAGATGATTTATGGTATAATGTACTTGGACCAAAAGGATGAAAAAAACTTTGTAATAATTTTCTTTTTTTTCAGATTTTTTTGAGGTGAGATTCACATAACATAACACAATTTTAAAATGAACAATTGAGTAGCATTGAGCACCTTCACAGTGTTGTACAGCCATCACCTCTATCTAATTCTAAAACATTTTAATTACCTGGAAAGAAAACCTTTTAAACATTAAGCATCTTTCTTCTCTCCAGTCTCTGGCAACCACCAATCTGTGTCCTGTCTCTTATGGACTTATCTGTTCTAGATATTTCATATAAATGGAATCATACAATATGTGACCCTTTGTGTCGGGCATCTTTCACTTATCATGTTTTTGAGGTTCATCCACATGGTAGATGAATCAGTACTTCATTCCTTTTTTATGGCTGAGTAATATTTCATTCCGTGATATACAACAGTTTGTTTCTCCAGTTATTCATTGATGGGCATTTGAGCTGTTTTCATTTTTTGGCTATTGTAAATAGTACTACTATGACCATGTACATATATTTACTTGTTTGCATTCTTTGGGGTATGTACCTAGGAGTAGAATTGCTGGGTCATATGATAATTCCATGTTTAACTTTTTGAGGAGCTGTCAAGCTCTTTTCTTCAGTGGCTGCACCATTTACACTCCCACCAGCAATGTACAAGAGTTCAAATTTTTCCACTTCCTTGCCAAAACTTTTTATTTTCCATTTTCAAAATTATCATTCTAGTGAAAGTGAAGTGGTACTTCACTTTGGTTTTAATTTGCATTTCCCTAATGACTAATGATTTTGCACATCTTTTCATGTGCTTGTTAGTCATTTGTGCATCTTAGGAGATCCAAATGTTGTTATTTTTTAAATTTTATTCAGATACACATTCTTCAGATTTTTTTATTATATATATTGTTTCATTAGGATTTGGGGGACAAGATGTTGCTTGGTTACATGAATAAGTTTTTTAGTGGTGATTTCTGAGCTTTTGTTGCACCTGTCACCTGAGCAGTGTACACTATACCCAATGTGTTGTCCTTTATCCCTCACTCTCCTCCCACCCTTTTCTCTGAGTCCCCAAAGTCCATTATATTATTCTTATGCCTTTGCATCCTCATAGCTTAGCTCCCACTTATAAGTGAGAACATATGATGTTTGGTTTTTCCATTCATGAGTAACTTCACTTAGAATAATGTTTGCTACCCAAGGTTGCAGTGAGTGCCATTATTTCATTCCTTTTTATGACTGAGTGGTATACGTAAACCACAATCTCTTTATCCACTCATTAATTGATGGGTATTTGGGCTGATTCCATATTCGTGTGATTGTGAATTCTGCTGCTATAAACAGGCATGTGCAAGTATATTTTTTGTATAATGACTTCTTTTCCTCTGGGTAGATACCCAGTAGTGGAATTGCTGGATCAAATGGTAGTTCTACTTTTAGTGCTTTAAGGAATCTCCACACTGTTTTCCGTGGTGGTTGTACTAGTTTACATGTCCAACAGCAGTGTAAAAGTGTTCCCTTTTCACCACATCCACACCAACGTCTATTTATTATTATTATTATTATTATTATTATGGCCGTTCTTGCAGGAGTAAGGTGGTATCACATCGTGATTTTTATTTGCATTCCCCTAATCATCAGTGACATCGAGCATTTTTTCATATGTTTGTGTCCATTTGAATATCTTCTTTTAAGAATTGCTTAGTCATGTTCTTAGCACACTTTTTGTTAGGAATGCTTAGTTTTTTCTTGCCGATTTTTTTGAGTTCCTTGTAGATCTGGATATTCTTGGTTGGATTGCGAAGATTTTTTCACATTTTGTGAGTTGTCTATTTACTCTGCTGATTGTTTTGTTTGTTTGTTTGTTTTTGATTTTGATTTTTCGCTGTGCAGAAGTTTTTTAGTTTAATTAAATCCCATCTCTTTGTCTTTGTTTTTGTTGCATTTGCTTTTGGGTTCTTGGTCATGATGTCTTTGCACAAGCCAGTGTCTAGAAGGATTTTTCTGATGTTATTTCTAGAATTTTTATGGTTTCAGGTCTTAGATTTAAATCCTTGATCCATCTTGAGTTGATTTTTTTATAAAGTGAAAGGTGAGGATCTAGTTTCATTCTTCTACATGTGACTTTCCAATTATCCCAGCACTATTTGTTGAACAGGGTGTCCTTTCCCCGTTTTAGGTTTTTGTTTGCTTTGTTGAAGTTCAGTTAGCTGTAAGTACGTGGCTTCATTTCTGGATTCTCTATTCTGTTCCATTTGTCTAAGTGCCATTTTTATACCAGTGTCATGCTGTTTTGGTGACTATGGCCTTATAGTATAGTTTGAAGTCAGGTAACATGATGCCTCCAGGTTCATTCTTTTTGCTTAGTCTTACTTTGGCTATGCGGGCTCTTTTTTGGTTCCATATAAATTTTAGGATTGTGTTTTCTAGTTCTGTGAAGAATGATAGTGGTATTTTGATGGGAATTGTACTGAAATTGTAGATTGCTTTTAGTAGTATGGTCATTTTCACAATATTGATTCTACCTATTCATTAGTATGGGATGTGTTTTCATTCGTTTGTGTCATTTGTGATTTCTTTTAGCAGTGCTTTGTAGTTTTCCTTGTAGAGGTCTTTCTCCTCCTTGGTTAGTTATATTCCTAAGTATTTTATTTAATTTTTGCAATTATTATAAAAGAGGTTGAGTTCTTGATTTGATTCTCAGCTTGGATGCTGTTGGTGTATAGCAAAGCTATTGATTTGTGTACATTAATTTTGTATACTGAAACTTTGTGAATTCATTTATTAGTTCTAGGAGCTTTCTGGAGGAGTCTTTAGGGTTTTCTAGGTACACAATTATGTCATCAGCCAACAGCAACAGTTTTACTTCCTTCTTACTGATTTCTATGCCTTTTATTTCTTCTTTTTTATCTGATTGCTCTGGCTAAGACTTCCACTATTACATTGATTAGAAGTGGTGAGAGTGGGTATCCTTGTCTTGTTCCAGTTCTCAGAAGGAATGCTTTCAACTTTTCCATGTTTAGTATATTGTAGGCTGTGGGTTTGTCATAGATGTCTTTTATTAAAGTATGCCCCTTCTATGCCAATTTTGCTGAGGGTTTTAATCATAAAGGTATGCTGGATTTTGTCAAATGCTTTTACTGCATCTATTGAGGTGATCATGTGATTTTTGTTTTTAATTCTGTTTATGTGGTGTATCACATTTATTGACTTGTGTATGTTAAACTATTCCTGCATCCCTGGTATGAAACCCACTTGATCATGGTGGATTATCTTTTTGATATGCTGTTGAATTTGGTTTGCTAGTATTTTGTTAAGGATTTTTGTATTCTTATTCATCAGGGATATTGGTCTGTATGTTTCTTTCGGGTTTTTTTGTTTGTTTGTTTGTTTGTTTGTTTGTTTGTTTTTTCCGTCATGTCCTTTCCTGGCTTGGGTATTAGGGTGATACTGGTTTCATAGAATGATTTAGGGAGGATTCTCTCTTTCTGTATCTTGTGGAATAGTGTCAACAGGATTGATACTAATTCTTCTTTAAATGTCTAATAGAATTCAGCTGTGAATTTGTATGGTCCTGGACTTTATTTTGTTGGCAATTTTTAAATTACCATTTCAAACTTCCTGCTTGTTATTGGTCTGTGCAGAATTTCTATTTCTCTCTGGTTTAATCTTGGAGGGTTGTATAGGAATTTATCCATCTCCTCCAGGTTTTCCAGTTTATGCAAATAAAGATGTTCATAGTATCCTTGAATGATCTTTTGTATTTCTGTGGTATCTATCATAATGTCACCCATTTCATTTCTAATTGAGCTTATTTGGATCTTCTGTTTTCTTTTCTTCCTTAATCTCACTAATGGTCTATCAATTTTATTTATCTTTTCAAAGAATCAGCTCTTTGTTTCATTTATGGTTTGTAGTTTTTGTTGTTTCAATTTCATTTGGTTCTGCTCTGATCTTTGTTTTTGTTTTTTTTTTTTTCTTCTGCTGGATTTATGTTTGATTTGTTCTTGTTTCTCTAGTTCTTTGAAGTGTGACCTTAGATTGTCTATTTGTGCTTTTTCAGGCTATTTAATGCAGGCATTGAAGGCTATGAACTTTCCAGTTAGCATAGCCTGTGCTGTATCTGAAAGGTTTTGATAGATTGTTTCATTATTATTGTTCAGTTCAAAGAATTTTTAAATTTCCATCCTGATTTTATTGTTGATCCAATGATCATTTATGAGCAGGTTATTTAATGTCCATATATTACATGGTTTTGATGTTTTCTTTTGGAATTGATTTCCAATTTTATTCCACTGTGGTATGAGAGAGTACTTGATATAATTCCAATTTTCTTAAATTTATTGAGGCTTGTTTTGTACTCTGTCATATGGTTTATCTTGGAGAATGTTCCTTATGCTGATTAATAGAATTTATATTCTGCGGTTGTTTGGTAGAATGTTCTGTAAATATCTGTTAAACCATTTGTTCTAGAGTATAGTTTAGATCCATTGTTTCTTAGTTGACTTTCTGTCTTGATGACCTGTCTAGTGCTGTCAGTGGAGTACTGAAATATCCCATTATTACTGTGTGCTGTCTATCACATTTCTTAGGTTTAGTACTAATTGTTTTTATAAATTTGGGAGCTCTAGTGTTAGGTGGATATATATTTAGGATTGTGAAATTTTCCTGTTAGACAAGTCCTTTTATCATTGTATAATGTCTCTCTTTGTCTTTTTTAACTGCTATTGCTTTAAAGTTTGTTTTGTCTGATACAAGAATAGCTACTCCTGCTCACTTTTGGTGTCCATTTGTGTGAAATATCTTTTTCTGCCCCTCTATCTTAAGTTTATGTGAGTTCTTATGTGAGTCTCTTAAAGACAGTAGATACTTGGTTGGTAAATTATTATCCACTCTATAATTCTGTATAATTTGAGTGGATAATTTAGGCCATTTACATTCGACGTTAGTATTGAGATATGAGGTACTGTTCTATTTATTGTGCGGTTTATTGCCTGAATAACCCTTTTTATTATTTTGGGGTTTTTTTATAGGTCCTGTGAGATTTATAGGAAACTTTGTAATAACTTTCTGTAGAAAAATGCAATGTTATTTTCTCAGTTGAAAAAAAAATTATAGAAATAATTAGTTTCAATCTCTATGTAACCTTTCCTTCAATTTTCTTAAAATAATAAGATACGTAAATCATATGAGTCTGATGGTATTTAAGCTGGTATTTTGGACTGGTAAGTGTCTGATTGCCTGTTATAAGTAAAAAAATATAAATCATAACTGATTGTCTTAAGAAAGATATTTATACTAAGATTATTGCATTATTTTATCATTTTTATAGGCAATAATACAAACATGATCAAATCTGCTCATTACTCAAAATAACTGTATAGCTTTCCTCCACTGTCTCAAGACCAAAACTGAAAAGCTATTGCATGGCTTCTGCATATTTAGCTAAAACAACGTGTTGCTTTCTAAAACACATCAACCATGCTGAAACTCAGAAGCCTTTGACTATACTATTGTTCTGTTTCTTTGAAATATTTACTGTGGCAAACCTCATCAGTAGTCTCCCCAAATCTACTTTCTCTTTGTCCAGATCTTTCAGTCTCCACTGCAGTTAAGTACAGCACGGGATGAAGTTCTGTGAGACAATGAAATGCATGCCACTTCTAAGTCTGGCATACAAATCTTCCACAAGCACTCCTCCAAGCTCTGTTTATTCAACTGATGAGAACAACTTCATAAAGGGTTAATATTGGAAGTCATGCATTAAAAATTCCAAATAGCCATTAGTCTGAGTATGAGAATAGTTGTATAAAGAAGACTTCCTTGCTGTAAATTAACCTGCTCTGGATGTACTTATGAAAGAGATAAACTTCTTGCTCTACTACCATTGAAACAGAAATAGATGATATTGTTATTGGATTTTTTAGTGTGAACATTATCAGGATAAACATGAAGTCATTTGTGTTAACAAACAAACAAAAACTCTTCTGACAAATAGAGCTACGTAAGAGTGTAAAAGGAAGGTTCTCGTACCTGTATGCCTGATAACAAAACCATCACAAAAGACTTTGTAGAAACCACAACCTTGCACAAAGGCCACTGTAACCTTACAAAAAATGCTGGGAGGACATCTGCCCAGCAACTGCCTATCTAACCTCAGACTTGTGTCACTCTTATTGATTTGTGTAGCCAAGGATAATCATTTCAAAGCAATCACATAGTCCTTGTCATTTTTCCTTTCCTTGTCATTTTCCTCTTTGTCTTTCTTTACCTTCCTGAATACATAATTTACTCTGGCATGTGCGTTCTCATTGCAACATCCTCTTAAAGAATAAATATCTCCTTTTTTTAGGGAAACTGTCTCTGTTTGTAATGTAGGTTTACATGAGCTTATCCTAATATACTGTTAAGAAATACCAAATACCTACATCTATTAAGTAGATGTCTTCCCTGACTTTTACCTAACTCCCAAGGCAGAACTGGAGTTCTCTTTTCCCACTGAAACAGCTACAGTTATTCCCCAGATAAATTACAACATTCAATGGTAAATATTTGCATATTTGTCTTCCTCTTACTATTGAACTCTTAAAGGATGAGGATTTAATTTTCTATTCTCAGAGTGTCAGATACAGAGTATCTAGAACACTCTAAATCCTGAATATTTATTGCTTTATTAAATTAATACATAAACAAATGAATCAATGGCCTCAGAAATAATACATACCTAATTCTACTCAGCAACACTTTTCAAAATTAAAATATTAGTTCATTGAATCTTTAAAAACTGCAAAATGCCTCCTACATACTTCTTATTTTTTTCTCTCCCTCTCTTTCTCCAGTCAAATACCACCACCACCAACAACAAAACAGAATCTTCACAGATATATCCATATGAAAACAATGTCTTTTTAGAATCCAGATGTTCACATTACAGATTATTAGGGACTTTCAGAAGCTCATCTTGTCAAATAAAGTTTGCATTTTCATAACATTCACTACTTAATATAGACCATAGTGAATGTAGTAGAATACAAACTCTAATAACAATTGTTATATTCAAAATGCCATTTTTCTCCTTTAGTTACAAATGAGAAATGCTTTATTTTTTTTAATTTATTTATTATTATTATACTTTAAGTTCTAGGGTACATGTGCATAACGTGCAGGTTTGTTACATATGTATACTTGTGCCATGTTGGTGTGCTGCACCTGTCTCTTATACACATCTAGATGTGTATAAGAGACAGTATTTATATTGGAAGCACACATCAGTATGGTAAGGACATAGCCTTCAAAAGGTCAGTTGTTATTGTGTACAAGGAAACTGTAATAAAATTGCATTGCTCATTCACTTGTAGGGGTTAATTAGTTAAATCTGAAATGCTACTTAGTAATTTTCACACAAGTCACATAGTTCAAGTGCACACAATGCAAAGCAATTACACAGCAGTGAAAATTTGACAAAGGAGAAAAGCAAGATCAAATTCAGTAATGTCTACCTCTTTCTTCTAAAAATAATGTAACTTTGGCTCAAAACATAGTCTCCTGACTATTAGATTACTTTATATTGGAAAACAGAGTATCGAGAGAGAAAAGAGAAAAAATGGTATATCAAGAAGTAGAACTAGCAATAACACCTACTGAATTATTTGGTTCCAGAACATTGTAAATGTAGCAAAACAGTAGAACTATAAGAAAATGAACATATGGAGTAAAAACATTAGCAGATAAACGCTTTTTCTGTCTTGTGCTTTGAAAATTTTTAAAAATCTCCATTAGTTCTATAGAGTAATTGTGCAATATTTTTCAATGATTTCTTTTCAATTGTCCTCTCTAATACTTAGAATTTCAACAGTCTAGTTTTATATCAAGGGATAACATGATTCAACAATTATACATCTATTTATTATCACTCTTTGTCTCCCCCATTTTAAAATGCTTACTTTTCCTGGTGGCTTGCCAACATTTCCAATTCCATTAGAATGCATTATTTCAATACAAAAGCACTCTTTTAGTTTGCTTATAATGAATGGGAATATTTATAGGTGTACTTTTCTTAAATGGCATGTTTTTTATAAAATTTACATTTGAAAGAATTGTTTTATAAATTTACATAACTATTGCACATATATAATTTTCAATTTGCTTGAAAACAATATATTTAAGCAAGAAGAGAATAAATATTTACTTCATCTAGACTGTACAATAAACTCTGAGTTTCTATTGCATTAGGGTAAGACCATGGTATAAATAATCTTATTTTTTAACATATTATTGAAGTATATTGTGTTTCAATTCCACAACATATATAATTTCTATTTGGTGGAATTTAGTAAACTTCAGTATGACTTCACATTGTTGGATGTTAAAAGAATAAATATTTAATATTGTTTCTTTGATTGTTTATTTGGAATATCTATTACCAATAATCAGAGTTGGTTCCTTCTTTCCTTACCTATATTCTTTTTGTATTTTTCCCTCAACAAAGGAGAAGTACTATACAATATAGAAATTTTAAGTAGCTCCTAATATTTCTAGATATAATCTCAAAAGCCATTATCTTTGAAGTTACTTACAGAAATAGTTTTTAAATTTTTAAGTACTTTTCAATGAGTGAATAAATGAAAAAGAAATACTTAACAGGAAATATTTAAAATAGTAAAATTGGATTGTCTGACTGCTGTGCCTCCACAATTTTCACCAAATTTATTAGTTATCCTATAGTTATCTATACTTTCCTTTAGCTAGCCTTTACTAACTTTATTTCTTGAACATATGCAATCGACATTGGAAGTAATTCTAAAAGCATTCATGCCAAGAGTGAGAAGCTAGCTTGAAATTAGGACTTTGTTTCAGTTTATCTACATCCAGCCAGTAACCATATACATTCAATAAATGAATTTAAAGCAATTCTGGGTCTATCCAAAATTTAGGGACACCATTAACCCCTACTTTTTATTTCCAAGACTGTCAACAGAACATTCCATGAAGAATGTGTCCCAGAAGAAGACATCTGACGAGAATCATAAAAGTTGAAATAGCATGGCTATTAGGTTCAATTATAAAATCTGATTGATGAGGAAAGAAACAGGAAGTTTACATATATAAAATGGATGTGAAGAGATAGAGTTAGAAAAACATAGATTAGATGTAAATATAGATGAGATTTAGAAATAGACTTAAAAGAATGTATAAGTACAGATAAAGATGTAGATACTAATTCAAAAACAACTTGTTACCATCTCTCCAGTTTCCATGAAAAGAGAAGAAATATCTTTGGGTCTTGGTGAATTGGGGAGAAGAATCTGAGCATGCTCAACAGACCCTCTTCCTCTTATTTCTTCTGGATCCTGTCTGTGCAGAGAAAAGCATGTGTTCACCTTGGATATTTTCTATGTGCCAAGAGTGATGACTCTGCCTGGGAAATGTGAATGCACAGGCAACTCAGTGAATAAATGAATCTCATTACAAGTATTATAAACTTTATATCCCAGTCCAGTCTATCACTAGTAAAGCTAATAGTTCAACTTATAAGTTTGGAGAAACTGACTCTTAACATGTTTTGCACTCAGCTGTGTTGGAGGGATGTTATTTATTGTCCCAGAAGATAACCATTTTGAATTCTTATAATACATAAATATATTATTTTCTTAGAAACAAAATAGAAATATATTTCCTGTCAGTTTGCATACCAAATAATGCTTCACATACAATATAGATGTTCTAACAAATATAAAATGACCCACTGGGTAAGAAATAAAATTAATTATTTTCTTGGGAAATACATTTTTTAAAAATTCTGAATGTACTATGGCATCTTTGACTAACTTTATTGATTGAAACTTTTCACCTATTCTTTGTGACACAGCTAAGTACTGGGGCAGGGGACACCCCCAATCCGAGACTTATTAATTCACAATATGTCCTATATAAATAAAACCCTAAATAAAATTTATTTCACCCATTAGCAGGACACTATGTATTCCATCCAACCTCTGATTAAAAAAATAAAATTTTAGATGGAAAAAAAAGAACTGATACGATGTGTAAAGCACTGTTTTTGATACTAAAGGACTCACAGAATTGCCTAATCCAAGATCCCCTCATTCTAAGGGTTGAGAAAAATTAAAACAAAAATGATTTCTCATCTGTCTATCTGTCTGTCTATCTATCTATAATGAGAGATGTAAAAAAAATTGGTTGAATGGTATGAGAACAGATTATTCTCTCTTCAGAAATATTAAGGCAGGACTTTGAAAGACAAATAAGACTTCAACGGTATATAAATAGAAGTACAGAAAATAATACTAGCAAGCCATAGGTCAGTTTCATTAATGTTAAATACTTTATTGCAGCAACTACCAATATTGAGGGGTTACGTTGGAAAACTACTAATATATTGGAAAAGCTAGTTGGACTTTGTGTCCCGATCGAGTCACTCCTATACCATGCAGTTGACATTCTATAAAGCAGATCCCTGAGTTCCTCTCCTCACACAAAAGTTTAAAGAGAGAACCATCTGAACTGGTTCATATTATGGTATTCTCAACTTGCTTAAGTTTCTCTTGGTCATCCAAACAGTGTCATCCAGGACGCATTTATAATCTCATTATGGCTGACAGAACTCACATTCCATGGATGTCCTATCACATGAATTTCACACATCTGCCAAACAAAGACTTTACAAGCTTGCCTTCCTTCATAAAACACTTCGTAAAATATCCACTTACTCTTCTCCTCCCCCTCATTGTTTCTTATTCCCTCTCTCTCTGTGCTTCAAGTGTATTTGCTATTTTCTTTGGTTTTTGTTTGTTTTTGGTCCTTCATGACAAAAGACTTTTGTCAAAACTGGGAACTAACTTTTGCTTTTTGCTATATCCTGAGAGCATAATAAAATAATAATATATAATAGGTATTACATTTACACATATATTTGCCTTCAGAGTTATTATGGCAACAAATGAATGAATGCCACTTCCATAGAAGTCTCAATCCAATGACTTACGAATCAACTTCAATCAAAAACCATTTTTGAAAAGGCCTTAATTATATCCTGCAAGTATTGAAGAACAATACAATTTTATTTAGGCAAGTAGTTGTTTTAAACTTCTGAAGGCCTAAAGATCCTTTAGAACCATTAAAATCCGAAAGAGCGAAGGGAACTGAGGAAGAACAAAGCTGGAGGCATCAGATTTTTCTATTTCAAATTATATTACAAAGTTGTAACAATCAAAATAGTTTTTGGTTCTGGAATGAAAATAGACACACGATCCAATGGAAAGGAAATAGAGTCCAGAAATAAACCCACACATGTAGGGTAAACAAATCTTTGATAAAGTTGCCAAAAATACACAATAGGGAAAGATAATCTCATCTATAAATGGTGTTGGAAAAATTATCCACATGCAAAAGAATGAAATAGAAACTTCATCTTATACCATACACACAAATCAACTCCAAATAGATTAAAAACTTAAAACATAAGACTTGAATCTGTACAACTCCTGGAAGAAAACAAAGGAGGAAAGCTCTTTTAAACTGATCTTGGCAATGGTTTTCTTTGGATATGATATCGAAAGCTCAGGCAACAAAAGCAAAAATAAAGAAGTGGTACTACATCAGATTTAAAAGTTTCTGGGCAGAAAATCAACCAATCAACAAAACTAAAAGGAACACTAAGCAATGGGAGAAAATATTTGCAAACTCTATAACTGACAAGAGGTTAATATCTAAAATATATAAGAAACTCCTGCAGCTCAATGGCAAAAACAAACAAAAAAGATCAAACAACAATGGCAACAATAAAATCATCCAGTTAATAAAAAAGCAAAGGACCTGAATAGATATTTTTCCAGAGAAGATATAAGAATAGCCAAAAGCTGTAATAAAAGGTGCTCAACACCACTAAGTATCAGGGTAATGCAAATCAAAATCGAAATGATATATCACCTTATATCTGTTAGAATAAGTATTTTCAAAAAGTCAAAAGATAACAAGTGTTGGCAAGAATATGGATAAAAGGGAACCTGTGTACACTATTGGTGGGAATGTAAATTGGTGCAGCTGCTATGGAAAACAGTATGGAAGTTCTTCAAAAAAATAAAAATAGAACCACCATATGGTCCAGCAATCCCACTTCTCGGTAAATATCCAAAGGAAATGAGATAGCTATCTCACAGAAATATCTGTACTCCCATGTCCATTGGAGCATTATTCACAATAGCTAAGATATGAAAATAACCTACGTAACCATCAATGGATGAATAGATACGTAATATGTGACACACACACACAAATACTCTTCAACCTTTTTTAAAAAAGAAAATCCTGCTATTTAGACAACATGGATGAACCTGGAGGACAGTATGATAGTGAAATAATCCAGACAGAGAAAAATGAATACTGTATGATATCATTTATATGTGGAATATAAACAAGTTGAACTCCTAAAACAAGAATAGAATGGTGGTTACCAGGGTCTAGGAGGTGGGAGAAATGGGGAGATGATGGTCAGAGGACACAAACTTTCAGTTTTCAGATGAGTAAGTTCTGTAGCTCCAATGTATAGCATGGTGACTATGGTTAATAATAACATGTTGTATACTTAAAATATGGTAAGAAAGTAAATGTAAATGTTAGCACTCACACACAAATGTTATCACACAAAGGTAACTATGTGAAGTGATAATAGTGTTAATTAGCTTGATTGGGGTAATGATTTTACAATGTATATGTGTATCAAATCATCACTTTGTATACCTTAAATATATATGATTTTTGTTAGTCAGATCTCAATAAATCTAAAACAATTTCCCAGAGGCTATCCTGCCCAACTACTACTTCCACTTCACTTTATTAAATGTTAAAGTAAAAGGTTTGCTCTTTATACAAAATATTGCCAGTGTTAGAGCCTGATGAAGAATATAACCTAGGATTCTTCCACCAGATCCTTGGGGAAATCCTGTCTATAAGGATTATAAAAATCCTGTTTATAATACTTAGAAGAGTATTATTTAGAGTTTTTAAGCTATAACACATGCTATCTTCTATGTAAATTTTGTAGTTGGATCAAGCTGTGGCATCAGAGAACTCTGAAGTAGGGTCAGAATGATTGGACTATTGATGAAATTGTCCTAATTCACTTGTATTTTGTTGTAATACCATTGGCCTTATATACTGAGTCATAAGAAATGTCATGTGTAAGTCACTGTTGTATTTCATTTTGTGAACATTACCAAATCATTTTTTATTATATTACACAGACCATCTTTATGAGGCTTTCTCAATGAGAACCTCAAGCGTGACGACTGTTCACCACCCATTTGTAACTCAATACTGTGAACAAGTTTTACTACTTATAAAAATGAGCCAATCCCTCAACCATCCTAAATAATGAAACTCAATCAAGATGAAATAGGTAATCAGAATAATCTTATAGTTATTAAAGAAATTTAATTTATAATTAGAAAGGACAAAAGGAAGTAATACTGAGGTTCAGATGGTTTCACTGGAAGATTTTAACAATGATTAATTTTTAAATCATATTTGATCAATTTGAATGCCACAGTTATTTTTCTCACACTAATATCCTGTTTGTAAACTATCATCTTGATTCTTTTCGTATTTGTACAAAGCTTTCATACAATTTTCATCTTTGCATGAAAGACACAGCAATATATCTATGTCTGGGATACAGTGATGAAAATTTTCATACAAATATCAAAAATTTTTTGCTTTCTATTTCTATGCAAAATGTACTTTCTAGGTTTTTAAATGTTTTCAGGAGGAAACAAAATATTATGAAATGAAATTTAATTTATATTCATTTTTTAGTGGGTCTAAAACTTTTCTCACTAATTTGTTTCCCAAAAAAATGGTACTAGAGCTTTGAAGAGTGAACTGTGGCATATCTGAGAAAGTCTCTCCATTGAACTAAACAACTATCTAATAGGTGGAGCAACTAGGCACTACACTTTCATTTCAAATACTTACATGGGTTTAAGAACTTAAATGGCTACAAAGGGCAAAAAAAGGATAAGTTAATGAAACATGCTTAGAGTCATTCTCATGTCATGAATAAAATGAATAAATGCATTTTAAAAATATGACATAAGAATAGAAATATGGCAATACTTTGTCTCATTTTTTCTTAAAGTAAGTAGTCTTTCCATTTACCTTTCACTTCTGCACCATGAACCATGAGTGCATAGAACTACTTGTTTACTTAATATACCCACCCAAGGACAATTCTTAACTGATAGTTTGCCTCAGTGCTGGGAAAAGAAAGTTAGGAGAGACAGAAATGTGATGCAGACAGACTCAGTCCCAGTTTATTGTTGTCTTCATGAAATGTGGACCCAATTATTGCCAAATGTTACTATTATTCAGGAGGGTCCAGAACCACACACATTTTAAATGAAATGCACAGTATGAAAATTTGCACCATCCAAAGCAAACCTTTCTGTGTCTGGGATACAGTGGTGAGCCTACATATGACCTCTACGTAAGATATTCATCTTTTGTCCCCTGGAATTTAATGTTGTGAAGGAAAAGTCTAACACATCCTAATTTTCCTTTACATCATTTGTTATTAGTACTTTTCCCCTGCCAAGACATTTGTATAGTTTAAAAGATACTATGAAAATTCTAAATGTTTGGATGTCTAGGTTTGAATTCCTTTATTCTTTTTCCATATACGCTGTGAGCATGTTTTACTTATAAATTTGACTTCAACTCTAGAATAGTTTTTCACTGTACTATTGATTTTTAATTGTTTATTCTTTATTAATTTTCCAGTTTATAGGTAGTTTCTGCAGACACTATCTTCTATCATATAGCTGTGATCTCTCTCCATATTTTTGCCTTTGTTCAATTCCTCTGCACATTTGGAGAGGTTCCCAGTGTTCTCATATAAAACATAGCTCTTCCTTAGCCATCCTTTTTTATACTCTTGCCTTGATGGAAATAAAATTGGAGTATTTCCTGGGCTAGGTAACTAAGGCAGGTAAGACTACAGCTATGTTATATATGCACACATACAATCATAGCTATCATATATATTCTACATACAGTTAGATAGGAAAATATAGCATACTAAAGAAATATAAGACAAAAACAGACTCTGAAATCTGCACTGTCTGTTTCACTTTCCCTATCCCTAAATGCACAAAACAGTTTTAAGATCTTTTTAGAATTTGAGAGAAAATGATAGTCTAATGTATCCATCACAATCAGAAAGAATGCAGACCTTTTTAAAAATTTTGCAACTACAGTAGAGTGCTTAAATGGAGCAGTGGCTTACCTTCTCATGTGGGAGAAGAGAATGAAGAAGGGAAAAGGAGATAGCCAGGCCTCCATCTCTGTGCAGAGCCATCTGTCTCTCACTAGTCCGAAGACAACAAAGAAAAAGGTGGAAGAGAAGAGCCAAACTACAGTGACTCATTCACTAAAAAGAGAGCCCCATTAATGATCTCAAATTTCCGATAGCAATTCCTTTTTCATCGCTGGGGATGAAGAGAAAGATAAGGGACTGTTATTTATTTATTTATTTATTTATTTATTTATTTATTTATTTATTATTATACTTTAAGTTGTAGGGTACATGTGCATAACGTGCAGGTTTGTTACATATGTATACTTGTGCCATGTTGGTGTGCTGCACCCATCAACTCGTCATTTACATCAGGTATAACTCCCAATGCAATCCCTCCCCCCTATCCCCTCCCCGTGATAGGCCCCGGTGTGTGATGTTCCCCTTCCCAAGTCCAAGTGATCTCATTGTTCAGTTCCCACCTATGAGTGAGAACATGTGGTGTTTGGTTTTCTGTTCTTGCCATAGCTTGCTGAGAATGATGGTTTCCAGCTGCATCCATGTCCCTACAAAGGACACAAACTCATCTTTTTTTATGGCTGCATAGTATTCCATGGTGTAACAGGTGCTGGAGAGGATGTGGAGAAATAGGAACACTTTTACACTGTTGGTGGGATTGTAAACTAGTTCAACCATTATGGAAAACAGTATAGCGATTCCTCAAGGATCTAGAACTAGAAGTACCATATGACCCAGCCATCCCATTACTGGGTATATACCCAAAGGATTATAAATCAAGCTGCTATAAAGACATATGCACACGTATGTTTATTGCGGCACTATTCACAATAGCAAAGACTTGGAATCAACCCAAATGTCCATCAGTGACAGACTGGATTAAGATAAGGGTCTTTTTAAAAAAAGATACTTTAGATTCCTATTCAGAGGAGATACACTGGTTCTAATGCAGTTTTTATTGTTTCATTGCACTCTAATTCCTAGTAAGTCCTTTTCTTATATCATTCACCTCACCTCTTTTTAAAAAATATTTTGGATGCCTATCAAGGATTTCTAAATTCATCTAAATCTGATTTCTTATTATCTCATCTTATATGTCATTTTATGGAATCTGCATTTTATTAAATTTTGATGTCAATAATCTTTCAAAAATATTCTCCTATGTCCTAGGAATAAACCATTTTGACAATATCTTCTTCCTCTGTTTCTTTGGGCTATATGTTGCTTTCTTTATTGCATTTGATCATGTGTATGTTTGCATGTATTTGCTAATCTTTGCATTTTGAAACTTATTCAAGCCATAGTACTGGATTCTCAAGTACTGTAAGTGTGATTTTCTTGGATTTGCATCATTTAATATTTATTAATATATTAAATATTCATTGAGAGTCTATTTTCATAACATGAGAAATCATTCCATTTGATTGCTGGTATAATTCTCCTCTCAGGTACCAATTTTATTGCTCCCAATATGGCTCTTAACTTTGGGTAGTAATAAGCAAAACTTGCCAAACTGTGTTTTCCTTTTGCTTTTTTCTTTTTTTTCTCTTCGAATTCCTGCGCAAACCAACTTTGGATATATCCTTTGTGATCATTTCTAAATCTGATATTTGCCACAGCAGAGAAGGCACCACAAAATGTATCTGAAATTTCATGCAGGAAAATCATGCCCTGCCCTAACATTAACACCAGGAAATATTTTACTATTTTCAGTAAAATGTTTTCAGACAAATTTCAGACAAATTCATTCAGACACCATTATTACATCCCTAACTCAACTCCTAATGGCTTGGTTATTGTGTCTCTTGCTTTCGTACACAGCTGACCTTGAATACCACTACATCACATGACAAGAGTTTCCAAGGAACCCCACTCCAAGGCTGCTCCAACATTCCCTCTTGCCTATAGCACTCAACTTTTGGTAGACTCACTCAGTTTGATGTTGTATCATTTTTTGGATAGAAAGGTTCTATAATATTGGTCCAGGAATAAAAACACATTTTCCTCAAAGTTAGAGGTTTTATATATATATATACACACACACACTCACACACACATATACACACACACATATATATATGTATACACAAATATATACATAAATGTATATAAAAATATATATATTTAAGGTGTACAAGCACAATTTTGCTACACAGATATTTTGCCTAGTAGTGAAGTCCTTGCTTTTAGGGTATCCATCACCCAAATAATGTATATTGTACCCATTAAGTAATGTCTTATCATCCGCTCCCCTCCCACTGCCCCACTCTTCTAGTCTCCAATATCTCTCAGTCCACACTTTATGTCTATGTGTAGATATTATTTAGCTCCTGCTACTAAGTAACAATACGTGGTATTTGTCTTTATGTTTCGGAGTTGTTTTGGTTAAGATAATGGCTTCTAATTCCATCCATGTTGTTGGAAAGGACATGAATTCTTTCTTATGACTGAATAGTATTCCACTTTGTATATATACATTTTCTTTACCCAATCATCCGTCGATGGATTTTTAGGATGATGCCACATCTTGGCTTTTATAAGCATAGAAATGGCTTGATAAGCATTGAAGTGGAGGTATCTTTTTGGTATAATGATTTATTTTCCTTTGGGTAGATACCCAGTAATGGGAATGATGCATTGAAGGATAGTTCTATTTTTAGTTATTCAAGAAATCTCCATACAGGCTATACTAATTTACATTCCCACCACCAGTTTATAAGCATTCCCTTTTCTCCTTATTCTCACCAATGTCTGATATTTTTGTCTTTTTAATAATAGCTATCTGACTGGTGTAAGATGATATTGCCTTGTGATTTAATTTGCAATTTCTCTGATGATTAATGGTGTTGAACATTGTTTCATGTGTTTCATGGTGATTTGTATGCTTTCTTCTGAAAAATACCTATTCATTTTTTTTTTTGCTCACTTTTAATGGAATTTTTAAATGTAATATAAATTTATAATTTATTCTTAATATTTCTTATTGACATTTGTGTGTAAATACAGGAGATTTAGCATTTACCATTAGAATTGTTTTTAAAGGTTGGAAAAGAGTGGCATCTTTTCCCTTTCTAGTATGAAAATATTGTGACACATCTATAGGTATCATGTAGATTTTCCTAGAAAATGAAATTTGCTGGCTTGTTAAATTTTGGAGAGGTTTGGGAAGGGTACATAATCACCCATCCATCTTCTTTTCCAGATTCTGAACCAACTGAATAGACAGAAGGTACTAGTAGAAAATTTTAGCGTTATCTGTTTTATCATTGGTATAATTGGATGCTTACACGTGGCATGGATTTAAGGCCAAAATGCATTTTTCTAATGTTACCTTCTCACTGATTAAAATTTATTCACCTAGGCACAGAAAGGGCAGCCAGACAATTCAGGGCTTTCCTCAGGTGGGTAGGGATTGTAGAAGCTCTCTGCCTAGGATATGGAAGTACCACTAGGGAGAACTTATAGACATTATCAGAAAACAGAAGGCAGCTTCGTGGTAAGCAGGAGGACAGACAACATTAGTGTGAAGTCAATGACTGTCGGGGCCTCAGCAGTACACTCCACCTCATCCTATCTGGAAGCCTGAAAGTGTTCTTTCAAGAGAGGTTGGAAACATGAGTAGAAGAATCATAAACATTTTCTCCAAAATATACTTTGTCAAATTGTCTTTTGATATAGTTATGATTATGTCCTCATTTTAAGGTAGCAAGAAACCCTCAGAGTAGACCATTCTGCCAGCGGAAAAGAAGCAATGAAGAGCTCCTGGCCATACGTATATAGAATTATGCCGTGTGACATCCCTCACTTTTAGTCAGTGTTCCCACCCTTCTCATCATACTTCCTGTGTCTCAGAAATTGTCTCTTTCAAAAAATGTACAAGCTTCCTGTTGAAACATACATGTACTACGGTGTAACTCACATTGGAAGAGGGGATCTTTATTGTGATGATTTAACACCATTTATAATTTGTGTATTTGAATGTAGGCTTGCTTTTTAATGTTTTTGTCCTATTGCAAAGGACTAGAAGGAGTAATTTAGTTTATTCACCTGACAACTTCATTTATAATGTCATTATGTAAGTATTAAATCATTGATGAGTAAATAAGGTTGAGTTGATTTGACTAGGGAAAAAGACAAAATTATTTAAATGTAAAGGCTATGACAGCATGTGCTATTATTTTTAGTACATATACTTTGGCTTTATACATTTTTCAAATTTCAGGAAAATACTTCAAATGCATAAACATTTTCTATCTGGGCAATTGTTTATTTTCCCATTTCAAGTGACAGTCTACTTCATCTTAAACAAGGAGATTGGCCCCCTACCAACTGATTACCCCAATGGAACCAAATTCGATGACCAAAAACATAATGGAAAAAAGTTGTGAAGAAAAACAAATTCATACCTATCTTCCTTTCACAAAGAACAATTGTACCTAAGGAATTAATACATTTTAATGAAATAAATATGTTTTTCTATGTTTGTGTGAATTATGATGCTGATAGACGCATGCACTTTTATAATATAAACAGAAACTGCACTCATGTTGCTGAATGCTGACAGGAAAGGAAATGCTATTTAATCATTGTCACAATTAACAAATTTTTACTTTTAAAATTTTAACAAATATTAGTGGATATGTTCATGTGTACTTGACATCCTTCCATTTCACTCAATAGAACTTGCCCTTTTAATCTTATCTCCTTTCCTCTATACTCTATTACTCTAGAAATGGACTATGTTTCACCCCTGGGAATAGTTTCATGATAAAGTACTGGATTATAAAAACAAAGTGGCCCTATATTAAATAGATTGTGTGGTCTACCCAAAATGTTCTGTGCCTGGTTATCCCTTAAATACCTACAAACAAAAAGACATCAAGCAAATCCCGCTTTAATACCATTCAAATGTTATTCCATCAGTATTATGTAAACAGTGAACTGAAACCACCAAAGCAATGTAGCACAGTAGGATAATTCAAAGGTTAGCCTTAAATACATCGTGTTGTTACGAAATGATGTCTCACTTTAGCATTAAGGTTACATTCAAATTTACTTAGATTCTTATGACACATTTTGGTTTTTGAACCTAAATTTCATTTCACATAACTTAGTGTTAGCATTTTCTTATTCACTTTTTATTTATTTATCATTATATGCCCAGAAAGGATTATAATATATGAACATCAAATGCTGAAATGCCTCACTCCCAGTGATGCCACTGACTGCTCCAAGATGCCTGCTCCAAACTAGAAACAGCATTCCACCTCTTGACTTCTGAATTATTTAATACATTTTTTGAAAATATATACCACATCTTTACCATAATGTTAGATAGTTATAGTGTCACTGTTTAGTCATTTCTGCAGTATGTCTCTAGTGTGCAGTTTCCTTTCATAAATACAAAGATCAGTAAGTTCTCTGTGTGAGATGACCCAGGAATGGAACTTAACTACTATGTCAGGGTAAACACGTGTCAGGAATATCAAAGACTGTGGGAAACACTTAGATCATATACTCCCTCAGACAATTCGAATGCCAACACTGAAAATCAACCCCTGAATCTAAAAATTTAAAGAATAAAATGATAATGTATTAATAATTTTGGACAAATAACTCTTTAAACGGAGATTAGGCACTTCGCCAGAATCAGAGTTGAGGCCGAAGCTTGGACTTAATTATGTACCTTTGATCTCTGGGTCTACCATCCTTTACTTTTTCCCTAGGAACTCCAGTATGACCTGCAAAATGCTTGTGCAACAATAACTTTAATATATATTTTTTTAAATTAGCAAAATGTTTTGCCAGCCCACATATTTAAGGTTGCTACTACTGGCTAAATGCTCCTTTGCGGAATTAGAAATGGGTGTTCCCACTTTGGGAAGCCGAGGCGGACGGGTCACTCAGTATCAGGCGTTCAAGGCCAGCTTGGTCAACATGGTGAAATCCCATCTCTTCTAAAAAGTAGAAAATAGCTGGGCGCGGTGATGCATGCCTGTAATCTCAGCTACTCCAGAGGCTGAGGCAGGGGAATCACTTGAACCTGGGAGGCGGAGGTTGCAGTGAGCCAAGATCGCTCCACTGCACTGCAGCCTAGGTGACAGAGCTGGACTCTGTCAAAAAAAGAAAAAAAAAAAAA
>NW_012105165.1:2067435-2081760 GCF_000951045.1 Mandrillus leucophaeus
CTGGCTAAAACCCATGCCTGGGGAGTCAGTGCTGGAAGAAAGTGGTAGAGTCGGCATTTGAGGCCAGATCTATACTTGATGTGCTGCCCTCTACTGCCCCCTACTGGTGATGCTGAATGCCAGATTGCAAAGGTGTCCTGACATTCTCAAATGTGCTGGACAATGTCCTCCACCGGGCTGGGCACTGCTTGTGGCTCTGACACTAACTGGCCCTGGGACCTTGGGCCAGTAGTTCTCTCTGTTCATGGTGTCCTGGGCAGGCATGGCTGAGCCCTGCCCACAGGTGGGTTTTGTTTCACTGCCATGGGGGTTGTAACAAAATCAAATCTGACAGTCACGGAGGTGGTACAGTCTCTTGTGTGCCACCCACTGACCGTCTCCTATTTTCTGGGAGCACCTGCTCCACACAGGAAGTTGCTTATCTGGTCCCTAAAGGCAACAGTTTGCTGCCCACCCTGGACAATTATAGATTGGGACAGAGTGGTCAATGGGGGCTCCCCAGAGAGCATCCCCTCCCCACTGCCCCCATGACCTGGCCTTCCTGAACTGCAGAGGTTCCCAAAGTGGGACAAGGTCTCTAAGCTCATTTCTGCTGGTATCTGTCTCACTGGTAGCAGTGACCCTGGGGCTGAAGTAGTGTGGGGACTAGGACCCCTGTTGGGCCAGGCACTAACTCCCTAGGACCTGGGCCACAGAGAGACCCAGGGAGCCATGGGAAGAGGACATGGTGGTGGGGTTGACAGCCATTCACCAGCCAATCTGGAAGGACCTAAACATATGACAACCTGTCCAGCTCTCCCCATGGAAACCGGTTGAGTGGCAGCCTTGCCTGCTGGCCTGCTCTGGTTTCTACCCCTGAAACAGGGGGGCAGAGCTGATCACAGCACCCTGAGGCTCCCGAGAGGCCCCTCCCTGCTGGTGCCTCTCAGCCACAAGGTCTCATGTCCTGCCTCCCAAGTCTGTCCCAGCCCCTTATCCCCCCATGGGAAATGGCAGCACCCCATTCTCCCTCCCATCCAAGGTGGACACTGTACCTGGCCACTGCCTCTCCAGAAATACAACTCCCGTCCAGCTCCCCTCTGTAGGGCCCAGTGGATGCCCTGATGGACTCATTCATTCATTCATTCATTCATTCACTCACTCACTCAGCCAATCCAAACAGCACCTACGCTGTGCCAGGCCCTGGGATGATGCAGTGACCAGCATAAAGCCACTGTTCCCGTGCAGCCAACATTCTCCTTGCAGAGACAGACAATAAAACTAAGTGGCACCCTGAACTGCCAGGAAGCAGCATGTACTGGGGAAGAAGAGCCAGCAGGGAGATGGGCACTGGGGGCTGGTAGTTTATGTAGACAGGGCCTCCATGGGAGGTGCTGTTTGACCAAGGTCTGGGTAAAGTTGGTGAGATTGGTGGTGATGCCTGGAGAGGGGTGCACTGGGCAGAAGGGATGGCACAGGCAAAGGCCCTGAGGCAGGGACACACCGAGGGCCATGTAGACAGAGAAAGGAGTGAGCAGGGGGAAGAGGGATGCAAGGGGCCACCCACCCAGGATCTCACGGGCCACGGCAAGGGGTGAGGAAGTCACCATTAGGGAAATGGGAGCCACTGAGGGTTCAGAGACAGGGAGGATGAAATCTGAGTCAAGGAGGTAGGGAAGAGCAGGCAGGAGGCTGGAGTCCCTTCCCCATGGAGGAAGGAAGTTCCAGCACCCAGTGGGCCAGGGCTGCAGAGCTGAGGTGTCACCACCCTGATCCCAGGTCACTGTGTGCGGGGAGGGGAGGGGAGGGGAGGAGAGGAGAGCGTCCTAGGGGCGGGCGCGGTGGCTCCTGCTTGAAATCCCAGCACTTTGGAAAGCCAAGGCAGGCGGATCTCTTGAGTCCAAGAGTTTGAGACCAGCCTGGCAAAAATAGTAAAACCCCGTCGCTACTAAAAACAGAAAAATTCACCAGGGCGTGGTGGCCCAGGCCTGTGGTCCCAGCTACTCAGGAGCCTGGGGTGGGAGTATCGCTTAAGCTTGGGAGGTGGAGGTTGTAGTGAGCCGAGATTCCACCACTGCACCTCAGCCTGGCCACAGAGGGAGACCCTGTCTCAAAAGCGAGCAAGCAAACAAACAAAACAAACCAAAAAACGTGAAAAAGGGCGCCCCCCCACCCATGGGAAGGTGAATTAGAAAAAAAGCATAACTTTCCTCAGGAATCATGCAATCATACTTAAAGAACTTGTTTAGAGGAACTTTTGGCTTAACCCTGTGCAGGGCACGATTTGTATGTTCATGGTTGACCTGAATCTATGTATCTTAAATTCACTTTCTTCACAAAGCAGTGAGAATAAAGTTTTACTGAAATATAAAAGTGCTATATTAGGTGAGTGTTCTCATCACTGTATTTGTCACTTGCTTACCACCTGTTTTCTTTAAACCTTAATCCAGTTATCTTTTCTTCCGTGTGCATTTGGACTAATGTTCAGTGCCATGAGGCACTTTGGGCTAATGTTCAGTGCCATGAGACAGCATATTATGAAAATTAGTATTTACAACCATTTTTATGAGTGTGCTACCAATATGTATTTTTCTAATTGTCACCGAAAATTTTGCATAATCTCAATGATTATGTAAAGGCAAAATGAAATGTTGGTAAAAATTTTCAATAGTTCAATTATTTCTCTATTGTCAATCCAATATACAAGTATATTTCCTTTTAAATGAGCCAAACTGATAGAAGCCAACGGATGGAATTCAGCAGTTAAAATTTCTTGTAAAAATATTTTGATATTTTGTCTTAATTTTTCTCTACAGGAGATTTTTATGCCTTGCCAGGATCTGTCATTTTGCGTTAATTGAGCAGTAGACATTACTGGGATTCTCAAGCTTTTAAAAAATTATGAATACATCAAGATTCATTTAAACTTTTGTTATCAGGTAATTTAAACATATACCACACTTTTAAAGCTTTAAAACAGATCAAATACTACAACTATCTCATCAGGATATAATAATCAAATGATATACAAATGTTAAGCACTTAGAACTGTATTTGGCATTAAGTAATAAGCACTCATTAAACAGTAGTCACTACTAACATCCTTTTATTCACAAAAAATCTAAAACTCACAAAATGTGAGAAGATTTTTGTTGATGTGATAAGAGGCCAGTTTACAATAAAGTTTATCATCTATATGAAGTCATCTGGGTCTTGTACCTTTTACATTTTGGTGTTAGGAATTTGCATGAATGGCAAAGCTAAAGAATAAATTTCTCACTTAAAGATTTAGTTTAGAATAAGCAAAATATACATGCTGAATATTTAGAGGAAACAGTCAATAATAGAAGGAAAAAATAAAAGTAAGTGATGATACATGGGCATCTGGAAGAAGAAAAATATTATGTTGTTATTAATAGATTCCTTTTAAAAGTATCAGGTTTGTGTGCTGCCTTTTCAAAACCCACACACTTTGAGTGTTAAGAGGAGGAGTTGTTAGTACTGAAGTAATTATAACAAGGGTGTAAGTTTCTGTAGGTGGAAGACAACTTATTCTAAGGAGAGACTTATTTTAGACTGAAATAATATTCTATTGAATTTAAGGATTTAGGCAAGGCTGAAGTTCTCTCTGCAATGTATTCTGCAATGTAAGAATAAAAATGTGCTTCATATTTGCACAGTGGCAAATTCTCTCTGTTAAACATGAATGTTAAGTGAAGCATATCAAGAGGCTAAACTTACCTTGTGAACTGTGTCATAGACCTTGCACCCCTTGCAAAAGGTGAAATTTCATCATTTGCCTTTGTGCATTTACTTGCCTAATATCTTTATTATCATAAAATTGCGATACTCTACAGCCTTTAATTTAAAACTCTCAGCTATATAACTAATTTTTACAGAGAATCATCTTTAAAAAAAAAAGACAGGACTGTAAGACCTACAACCCAATAATTTATTCTCAAGTTTCATTCTGGAGAATAAGAACTTTAGTGCGATGATTTGAAAATTTCCTATCCATTTCTCTTCAGAACTAAAGAGATCTATACCCATAGCTAGTATCTAGATTTTGTATTTTCAAACTCTTCTATTTTGTTAATAATATTACATATTGAAATTTATCCTATTCCAGGATTATTGAGGAATTAGGTTTTTCAAACGTGCATAAGTGCACTTTTGACATATGGATTGACCTTGAGGTGTAGAAAAAAGTCGTTGAGAGGTGTTTGCTAGGTAATTCCAATTGCAAAAGAAACTGGTTATATAATTGTATAAACTTATTAATCTTTTCTCATTCTAATTGGAATTTGGCCCACTACCATGTAAGGTACAAGGAGTTCTAGACCAGGTTCTGAAACATAAGAATTCAATAAATATTAATATAATTAATGAATAAAAGTAGATGCCCTAGAGGAGACTCTTTATTCAAAAGCAGGACCTCTGACTGTTAATATGGTTTAATTAAAATGCTCAGGCTCAATGTTGGTATTCTTTCCTCCATCCATAGCCATCCTCCCACTCCACTATCATGTTAATAAATGAAAACACTGATATATTACCAGACACTAATCTATGAATTTTACATACATTAACTCGCATCTTCTTAATAATATTATAAAGTAGATGTTCTATTTACGCCAGTTGAGTTAGATGAAGGACGTGAAGCACCAGCAAGATAATTGACCTACCGTAAGTTACAGGGGCTCATAAGCAATTAGTCAGGATCAGAACACAGAATAGCTTCACGGCTGTGCAAAACACCCTGCACTGTCCCACCCTGACTCCTAGCCATGTTTGATGACAAAATGTCAAATCTTGCTCTTTGTGGAAAATTTGCCTAAAGATACAGAGAAATTATCCTGCCTCCATCCCATACTCTCCACCCGGTCACATTTCCCAGATCATGGGCCTAGAAAGGCAATCTTTAGCTCTTTCAGAGTAAAGCAGGCTAATAGAGCAAGCCTGCAGCCTGAAAAATTTTGATTTCACTCTTAATAACATACTTAATTATGTTACAAATCTAACATTTTATTTGACTTTCCCAGATTGAAGTTCAGATTCAATTAATTAAGCAATATGTAAAAAAACAAAACCAAACAAACCAAAAACAAGACTTGAGAACTTAGGGGATGTGATTCCCAAGTGCCTAAGTGGCAATGTTTCCTGTGTATCTGAGGCTCAAAAATTTCACATCAAGAGAGAGGTGCTGGCTTTCAAGTGCTGAGTGACTATACTTGAATCACATGGCAATTCATTCCCAGATCCCAAATCATCACATATCTCCAGAGAAATGTAGGAGATGAAAGCACGGGACGGATTTACACACTCAAGGGGGCTCATTTAAGACCTATCCCAAATGAGGATGGAGGAGTATCCAGAAATGATTCCCCAGGATACGCATGCTTTGGTACTATGATTTCCTTACCCGATTCCAAATCTTGCACATCAAAACAACAGAAAGATTCATAAATGCAGAAAAGCTCATTGGCTGAATAGTGATGGCAGAAATGAGGACATATTTGGCTGGAAAGTGTTTAAATCCTTGTGATCTCAGAGCTCATAATGTGTACAAACCCAGAGACATCATTAACCACGTACAGAGTTGTGCTTCTGTAGTGGCTTCTAACATTGAACATGAGAGAGCAAGACCCCTTGGAAATGAACAAAATCCACCCCTATGTCCCACACCTAATGTCAGGACAACCAAAAGGCATGAATGGATGTAGAAAGCAACAGTACCGCAGAGCTTAACTTATTGACCATGAATTACTCTCTGGTATGTAAGAAAATTATATTCCTGGAGACAGCCTCTGAGGTGGTTTTAACCTAGAAACTTTTCCAGAATCTTCTGTAAGCCCCTGCTTTAAGGCAGGGGCTCTATCTGTTGAGTATTGCTGCTTCTGCTGCTGTAACAAATTACCACAGCTGTAGTAGCTTAAAATGACACCAATTTATTATCTTAAAGTTGTTATGGTCTGTAGTTCAAAATGGGTTGGCAGGATTGTGCTCCTTCTAGAAACTCAAGAGGAGACTCCAATTACCTGTCCTTTTCAACTTCAGGAGGCTTCATGCATCCAATGACTCATGATCTTTTTCCTCCATCTCTAAAGACAACAGAGATCTGAATTCTTCTGACACTGAATCACTTTGACCTCTACTTTTAACAGTTTCTTCTCTGGTCTTAATCCTGCGGCCTCAATTTTATAAAACCCTTATGAATACATTAGGTCCACTTATGTAATGCAGGATAATCTCGCTATCTTAAGATTCTTAATCACATCTACAAAGTCCCCTTTTGCCATGAAAGGTAACTGTGATGGTTAATATTAAGTGTCAACCTGATTGAATTGAAGGATGAAGAGTATTGTTCCTGGATGTGTCTGTGAGGGTGTTGCCAAAGGAGATTAACCTTTGAGTCAGGGGACTGGGAGAGGCAGCCTCACCCTCAGTTTGGGTGAGCACCATTTGATCGGCTGCCAGTGCAGCTTGAAAAAGCAGGTGGCATAAGCTGGCTTTTGCTGAGTCTTCTGGTTTTCATCTTTCTCCTGTGCTGAATGCTTCCTGCCCTTGAACATCAGACTCCAGCTTGTTCAGCCTTTGGACTCTTGGACTTACACCAGTGGTTTGCCAGGGGCTTTTGTGTCTTTGGCCACAGACTGAAGGCTGCATTGCCAGCTTCCCTACTTTTGGGGCTTTGGGAATTGGACTGAGCCACTACTGGCTTCCTTGCTCCTTAGCTTGCAGACGACCTAACTTGGGACTTCACCTTGTGATCGTGTGAGTCAGTTCTCCTTAATAAACTCCCTTTCATATATACATATATCCTGTTGGTTCTGTCTCTCTGGATAACCCTGACTAATGCAGTAACATAGCCAGAGGTTCTGAAGATTAGGATGAGGAACATTTTAGGCAGAGAGCCATTATTGTACATACCATGGAGGCCCATAATAGGGAAAGAAACTATAGTTTTTTAGGATGGTTTTCTAAAACTTCCGTTATCCATGGAGGCCTGAGCTAAAATTTGCCTCTTGTTTTTCTGTGATCACAAGGAAAATGTTTACTTTTTATTAGAGGCCAAGGGACAGTTTATGGGCAAGCGTTATCTTCTTTTGGAGGAGTCTGGAGGTGGAATGATTATTACTCATGTTTAGGGCACATGGAAGTTACTCAGTGAGGGAAGGAATTAGGGCTCAAAATGACAGTAAGTACCAATTTCCTCCTTAGCCTGCTTTAAGGTCATTTACATTTGTCACAGGATATTTGACCAAGCTGTTAATTGCTATCTCCATTGACAGATGATACTCCAGTGGAATGAAAGGAAATTTTGCCCTCACGTCTTCTAAGTTTTGGGCTTTTAGTCTCAGGGATTGTAAATGACTTTGTGTTTCCTGTGCCCCCCTCCCTTAAGAAAAAGTTATTAGGCACTTAAACAGCTTGATCCAGGTTTTCATTTTAGAAGGAAGTTAGCTGGATATTCTGGAAAGGGCAGAAATGATGTCTGGTGTGGGATATTTCTGGATTGATAGAGAGGTTTAAGGTTAGCAGCGCTGGATCTTGAGGAAGGGAAAGTGGACATGATTTCTTCCGTCGTCAATAACTATTGTGGTAATGCCTCAGAAGGCTGCTGGGATTCTGAAGGAGTCAGTTGATGTGTTTGCTGGATGGACTAAGCATCAAGTTCCTCTGTATCTCCTAGACTCCCCTAGAGGTTGCCAAGAAAGGAGCCTTGCATTGTGAGAAATTCTTTGGACATTGGTGACAGAAAACACAATTCAACTGAATTGAACTATGACTGTGAATGTGTTGACTCATGCAACTGACAAGTCTGAGATGAGAGCTGCAATCAGCTGCAGGGGGTTGGTGGCTGTACTCTCATAGGATCTTAAACGCCTTCAACAAGACCACCAGGCTGCCAGTCTTTCCTTCGCCTACTGTTTTTGTAATACCACAGACCTGAGAACAGAGAGGAACATTTGATTTATTTTTGGCTTTTTCAGGATGAGACAGATTTGGTACCAACACACGTGGATGATGGTTGTTCTAGATGGTTCATGAGTTTCTGAGAGCTCAGCTCTTCCCAAGATGTTCTCCTTTCTATTTTTTGCCTTGGAGATCACAAACCACGCTCCAGACTTTCTCCCAGGTCATAAGGGTATATTCTGACCCCAGCTCTTTCTGTTATATGTTAATAGAGTCCAATTCTTTCTCAACATGCAACTCCCTATAAACCTTTGAAGTCATTTTGCTTAGAAAAATAGGAGAAAATGAAGTGGAAAATTAGAAAACCCTCTACCTAGAAACTTTAGAGTGAAATATAAATTGGTACATGTAAATAGTTATTTGTTAAATACTATCAAAGCATAAAATATACTGTTCAACTTCTAACAGTGTAATAGCACATGTACATGAAAATATACTTACAATCATATTATTACAGCATCATCTGTAATAGAATAATGTGAAAATTAGTTGAATATCTGTTGGCACATCCTTACAGTAGGATGTTATAGAATTATTAAATAAATACACAGACTCAAGTTTTCTGTGATATAACTTTTCAATAAACATAAGAGACTGCAGATTAAATTGTATGACATTGTTTCTTTTAAATAATAAATAATAAAATAATGCTTATTTTAAAATGATTGCTTTTAAAAATATGTATGTTTTTTATGTTGCTGCATATAAATATAAAAATATGTATGTTAACAGAGATAAAGAAATGCCTGTTTGGATTTACAATGAAGGTGATAATTGTACCCACCAAATGTTTAAAGGTAGTTGCTAATAAAAGCAAATATATTTATATTTCATTTAAATTTTATTTAATTAAAAATAAATAGTGGGAGGTCAGGAGTTTGAGACCAGCCTGGACATTATGGCGATATCCCATCCCTACAAAAATTAAAAAAATAATAAAAATAAACTGGGCATGGTGGTACACACCTGCTGTCCCAGCTACTAGATGAGAGGATGGCTGGAGAACCAGAAGCAGAAGTTGCAATGGACTGAGATAGTGCCACTTCGCTTCAGCTTGGATTACAGAGAAAGACCCTAACTCAAAAAATAAGCGTAAAATAAGATACAACAACAAAATAACAATTAAAAAAATAGTGGACTTCTGGGTGATTCGCATCACCCAGATGACGTTTCTCATTTGATGAGGAAGACATGGGTGCAGGGTTTAAGGCATACCTATCCTATCTCAACTACAGCAGCCTCAGCATAGAAATAGTGAAGCTAACAACAACAAGCCACATCTCCCTGAAAGTTTATCTTATGTAAAACCTATAGGAGTGACAAGGTAAGTGTGTGTTTGTGTGTGTGTGGGGGGGGGGCGGGGGGTGTGTATGTAGTATGTATCTTCCAGCTTTTTCTTTTTTCATTTTGTCTGCTTTCAGTGTGATTTTTCTCCCAAGGCTCTTTGTGAAACCTATTTAAAGATAGCGGTCACTGCTAGACATACTCCCTGATCTGTCAACATTGCCCTCTTCTGTCCCTACAAGTTTCACTGCCAACCCCTGTTCCTAATACCAAGTACTATCACTTTCTTTGCTGATACTGAGAATCTCCTAGAATCACCTATGTGGTGCTTTGTTATCTGGAGTTCTTAGTGATAGTCTTATGCTATATCCTGGGCTGTATGTGAGAAAAATGTTAATCTTTTATGTTGCATTCTTCTAGAATAGGTGCTAAACTTTAATGTTCTGATGTTTTACAGATATTTACCTACAGCCTCTTCTTCTGTATTTCAAACATGAGCCCATGTGATTGCTAAGCTGAGAAAAGTTGTCTAACAACAACAGAATGTATTGAGAACAACAATTACTTCCCTTAGAATAACTCTTCTCCCAAAAGAGTTTTTGATTCCTCATGAAAATAGCATGCATATTAAGAAAAATATCCACTAATATTCTGGAAGGATTATTAGATGTCAGGTATTGTTACAAGTGCTTTACATATATTCACTCATTTAATCTTCACAATGGTTTGAGGTGTATAGTAGAATGCATCATTTTCATTATGATAAAAACCATGTGATATATTTCAAGCCATTCTATAGAGCAATTTTAATACACGTTTTACTAATATTTATAAGCATTGTTCTCAAAGTTCCTAAGTTAAAGTTTAAATATACAGACCAAGCTGAGTCAGAGTATCAGTTACTTTATCCACCAAAGGTTTACAATAAAAAACAGATTAATTTTAAAGCAAAATTCTATTTTGATATACAATGTACATAATAAGGTAGGAAAAATTTATAATGTAAGAAAAAACACAAATACTAAAGACCATACAAGTACAGTCTGAATAAAGTACAAATTGAAATGGGAGTTACTTATGAAGAGGCATATTGCCAAGTTCTCTCTTGTGATCTTTGAAGTCAGCCTCATAATTTTCAGTTACTCATATCTATTCTCCCTTTCCTACATCAATTCATGGTCTAAATCCTAATGTACTTCCTTTGATATCCACTCCTACTGCTTTATTAATTTCCAAGCTGCTCTAAGCGTCCAAGGACACTTAAGTTGGCCTTGTCCCCAAAATACCTTTTCTACTCCCATAGAGAAAAGGTTTTATTCTTTCAATCCACTTCAGTTTAATTTTGGCTCCCAGTGATCCAGATACCTAAGAACTTAAAAACCATACCAAACTGAGATTTTGCACTCAACAATTTCTTTTTTTACTTCCTTTTTTTAAAATTACACTTTAAGTTCTGGGATACATGTGCAGAATGTGCAGATTAGTTACATAGGTATACACGTGCCATGGTGATTTGCTGCACCTATCAACCTCTCATCTGCATTAGGTGTTTCACCTAATGCTATCCTTCCCCTAGCTTCCCATTCCCTGAGAGGCCCTGGTGTGTGATGTTCCCCTCCCTGCGTCCATATGTTCTCACTGTTCAACTCCCACTTATAAGTGAGAACATGTGATGTTTAGTTGTCTGTTCCTGTGTTAGTTTGCTGAGAATGATGGTTTCCAGCTTCATCCATATCACTGCAAAGGACATAAACTCACCCATTTTTATGACTGCATTGTGTTCCATGGTGTATATTTGCCACATTTTCTTTATCCAGTCAATCACTGGTGGGCATTTGAGTTGGTTCCAAGTCTTTGCTATTGTGAACAGTGCTGCAATAAACATACGTGTGCATCTATCTTTATAGTAGGATGATTTATAATCCTTTGGGTATATACCCAGTAATGGGATTGCTGGATCAAATGGTATTTCTAGTTCTAGATCCTTGAGGAATTGCCACACTGTCTTCCACAATGGTTAAACTAATTTACACTTCCACCAACAGTGTAAAAGCGTTCCTATTTCTCCACATCCTCTCCAGCATCTGTTGTTTCCTGACTTTTTAATGATTGCCATTCCAACTGGTGTGAGATGGTATCTCACTGTGGTTTTCATTTGCATTTCTCTAATGACCAGTGATGATTAGTTTTTTTTCATATGTTTGTTGGCTGCATCAATGTCTTCTTTTGAGAAGTGTCTGTTCCTATCCTTCGCCCACATTTTGCTGTTTTTTGTTGTTGTTGTTGTTCTAAATTTGTTTAAGTTCCTTGTAGATTCTGGATATTAGCTCTTTCTCAGAAGGATAGTTTGCAAAAATTTTCTCCCATTTTGTAGATTGCCTTTTCCCTCTGATGATCGTTTCTTTTACTGTGCAGAAGGTCTTTAGTTTAATTAGATCCCATTTGTCTATTTTGGCTTTTGTTGCCATTGATTTTGGTGTTTTAGTCATGAAGTATTTGCCCATGTCTATGTCCAAAATGGTATTGCTAGGTTTTCTTCTAGTTTTTATGGTTTTAGGTCTTACATTTAAGTCTTTAGTCCATCTTGAGTTAATTTTTGTGTAAGGTGTAAAGAAGGGATCCAGTTTCAGCTTTCTACTTATGGCTAGCCAGTTTTCCCAACACCATTTATTAAATACAGAATCCTTTCCCCATTGCTTTTGTCAGGTTTGTCAAAGATAATATGGTTGTAGGTGTGTGGCATTATTTCTGAGGCCTCTGTTCTGTTCCATTGGTCTATATATCTGTCTTGGTACCAATACCCTACTTTTTTGTTTACTGTAGCCTTGTAGTATAGTTTGATGTCAGGAACCATGATGCCTCCAGCTTTGTTCTTTTTGCTTAGGATTGTCTTGGCTATACGGTTTCTTTTTGGTTCCATATGAAATTTAAAGTAGTTTTTTCTAATTCTGTGAAGAAAGTCGATGGTAGCTTGGTGGGGATAGTATTGAATCTATAAATAACTTTGGGTAGTATGGCCATTTTCACAATATTGATTCTTTCTATCCATGAGCATGGAATGTTTTTCCATTTGTTTGTGTCCTCCTTTACTTCCTTGATCAGTGGTTTGTAGCTCTCTTTGAAGAGGTCCTTCACATCCCTTGTAAGTTGGACTCCTAGGTATTTTATTCTCTTTGTAGCCATTGTGAATGGGAGTTCACTCATGAGTTGGCTCTCTATTATTGGTGTATAGGACTGCTGGTGGCTTTCACACATTGATTTTGTATCCTGAGACATTGCTGAAGTTGTTTATCAGCTTAAGGAGATTTGGGGCTGAGATGATGGGGTTCTCTAAATATACAATCATGTCATCTGCAAAAAGAGACAATTTGACTTCCTCTCTTCCTGTTTGAATACACTATATTTTTTTCTCTTGCCTGATTGCCCTGGCCAGAACTTCCAATACTATGTTGAATAGAAGTGGTAAGAGAGGGCATCCTTGTCATTTTGCCCATTCAGTATGATATTGGCTGTGGGTTTGCCATAAATAGCATTTATTATTTTGAGATACATTCCATCAATACCTAGTTTATTGAGAGTTTTAACATGAAGGGGTGTTGAACTTTATCTAAGGCCTTTTCTGCATCTATTGAGATAATCATGTGGTTTTTGCCATTCGTTCTGTTTGTGTGATGGATTACGTTTATCAATTTGCATTTGATGATCCAGTCTTGCATGCCAGGGACGAACCTACATGATCGTGATGGATAACCTTTTGGATGTGCTGCTGGATTTGATTTGCCGGTATTTTATTGAGAATTTTCACATCAATGTTCATCAGGGATATTGACCTAAAATTTTCTTTTTATGTTGTGTCTCTGGTATCAGGTATCAGGAATCTGGTATCAGGATGATACTAGCCTCATCAAATGAGTTAGGGAGGAGTCCCACTTTTTCTATTGTTTGGAATAGTTTCAGAGGGAATGGTGCCAGCTCCTCTTTGTACCTCTGGTAGAATTCGGCTGTGAATCCATGCTGGTCCTGGACTGTTTTTTGGTTAGTAGGCTATCAATTACTGCCTCAATTTCAGAACTTGTTATTGGTCTATTCAGGGATTTGACTTCTTCCTGGTTTAGTCTTGGGAGAATATATGTATCCAGGAATTTATCCATTTCTTCTAGATTTTCTAGTTCCTTTGCCTAGAGGTTTTTATTGTATTCTCTGGTGGTAGATTGTATATCTGTGGGATCGGTGATGATACCCCTTTATCATTTTTTATTGTGTCTATTTGATTCTTCTCTCTTTTCTTCTTCATTAGTCTGGCTAGCAGTCTACCTATTTTGTTAATCTTTTCAAAAACCAGGAGAAGTTCCCCAACCTAGAAAGGCAGGCCAACACTCAAATTCAGGAAATACAGAGGACATCACAAAGATACTCCTTGAGAAGAGCAACCCCAAGACACATAATCGTCAGATTCACCATGGTTGAAACGAAGGAAAAAATGTTAGGGCAGCCAGACAGAAAGGTCGGGTTACCCACAAAGAGAAGCCCATCAGACTAACAGCAGACCTCTCCGCAGAAACCCTACAAGCCAGAAGAGAGTGGGAGCCAATATTAAACATTCTTAAAGAAAAGAATTTTCAACCCAGAATTTCATATCTAGCCAAACTAAGATTCATAAGCAAAGGAGAAATAACATCCTGTACAAATGCTGAAAGATTTTGTCACCACCAGACCTGCCTTACAAGAGTTCCTGAAGTAAGTCCTAAATATGGAAAGAAAAAACCAGTACCAGCCACTGCAAAAACATAACAAATTGTGAAGTCCATCAATACTATGAAAAAACTGCATCAACTAATGGGCAAAATAAGCAGCTAGCATCATAATGACAGGATTAAATTCACACATAATGATATTAACCTTAAATGAAAATGGGCTAAATGCCCCAATTAAAACCCAATTAAATGTAACAGACTGGCAAATTGGATAAAGAGTTAAGACCCATTGGTGTACTGTATTTAGGAGACCCATCTCACACACAAACACACACATAGCTCAAAATAAAGGGATGGAAGAATATTTATCAAGCAAAAGGAAAGCAAAAAA
>NW_012105165.1:2083505-2086495 GCF_000951045.1 Mandrillus leucophaeus
GCGACAGAGCGAGACTCTGTCTCAAAAAAATAAATAAAAAAAAAATAAAAAAATAAAAAAATAAAAAAATAAAGCCCTGCTGATGAGTATGGAACTTATCCAGAAAAAAAATGGGAGTTCACAAGGGTTGTAAATGCAGGATACGTCTGTGTTCTTAAATAATTTTAGCTAAAGCAACCACTACTGAGTAGTTATGTGTCATAAAGAAGCATATAAATACTAGAAAAAAATAACTGTTTTTTATGTCAGTTACCTGAAATTCACTCTACTCTTTTGAATTAAATTTTTGAGTACTCGAGGGAAGAATAACATGATAATTTCTTCACAGCTAATGACATGAATTAATAAATCAGAATAGATATCTGAACAAAAGCTTTCCTGAAAAGAATATAGAAGATATTATTTTCAGTGAAAAGAAATAAACATCTACACAACAGAGAATGTTACTTAGAAGAACATATATAGGGAAAGCACCACTGAAATGTCCAGGCCAGGAATACTGACTCCAAGCAATTAGAAAAAATACACTTCTGTGAGGTCTATAATGTATCAGTCACAGTCTCAATAGAAAAACTGTGGCCCACTTAAAAAGTCATAAATAAAAATAATTTAATGAAGGGCCTACGAATTACTGTGGGTTGAATCATTTTATCCTCTCCAGAATTAATGTTGTAACTTAATTCCCAGCGCAATAGTATTGGGGGTGGTGTCACCTTTAGGGGGTGATTGAGTCATGAGGGGTCTGCCCTCATGAATGGTATTAAGTTTCTTTACAAAAGGTCTTGACAAGGGAAGTTTGCTCCTTTTTGCCTTTCCAACTTGTGCCATGTGAGGACACAGTGCTCTCCCCTCTAGAGGATGCAGTGTTCAAGGCACCATCTTGGAAGCAGAAATGACACTAAATCTGCTGGCAACTTGATCTTGGACTTCCAGCCTCCAAAAATGCGAGAAATAAATTTCCATTCTGTATAAATCACACAGTCTCAGGTATTCTGTTACAGCAGTACAAAATAGGCTAACATATATACCTAGAAATTAAGGGAATAAATATCAAATGAAGAAAACTCATTCCAGTTCTAAACTTGAAAGGGAAAATGGAGGAATGATATTGCTAGAGCCCAGAGAAAACTAGAGCCATGGGAGCAGGGCTGCGGCAGGAGCTGGAGCTTTGAAATGCAGCCATAGTGATGCAGCAGGAAGGGAGCTAGATAGCAGAGCATAAATATACAGTCTCTTAGTCTCTTTTCTTTCCCACATTTTGATCTCCCTGCTCACATTTCCCACTGGTGAAATTCATCCAGAAATCAAGAACAAATAGAGCCTGGGTGACCAGTCTACAGAGGCCAACCTTCAGGAACAAGAATCAGGGCAAAGAAGGGCAGCAAGAATTGGAAAGTCGAGTGAAGAATTAAGCAGCAAAGAGGAGAGGAAAGGGGGACAATGAGAATAGGGACATGAAGGAGGAGTGAAGGTCACCACAACCAAGTCTTGATAAGTATGGGCCCTTAGCACAGACTGAAGATAGGTTGAAAAGGAAACGGTATTTCTCCTCTTGGATATTTATGAAATACAAGCAGATTAATACATTTGTTTGGATTGTCATTTGCTTATTTAGATAAATTACTTCTTTTGTGTATTAATAATATTCAAAACAACAAAATAAAAATAACTTTACAACATTTTCATTTTTAGCCTAAATGTTACTCATTTCTCAAAATGGTTTTGTAATTTAGTAAGAAGACATGTAAATTTCAACTTACATATCATCATGATTTTACCTACAGTCTCAGTTCTTCAAATAAAATCTGTAATTTTCAAAACTCACATACCTAATGCATTCTAGTAATTCTTTTGGTTATTCTGATATGTTTTATTAATGCTCCCAGATAAATCAGATAATATGTTATTATTTTAACCAAGGACACAATACAAAAACAATTCAGGTAAATATTGTTCTTATTTGGTACCAGGTGACAGACAAGTTTTATGTAACTCTGGAACTAGTTATTTATGCTTATAAAATATTTTAATGCAGAAGCAATTAAATTGTTAGTCAATCTGTTCATTAATTCACTAATTCAGAAAATATTTACTGCATAACTACTATGGGTGAGTACTAATTGCTAATTAAAATATCTCTCCCTCTCCTCTCTTCTGTCTACCTTCATTTCTATCTCTATCACTAGCTCTAGCTCTAATTTATCTCTACATAAAAATACCCTAATTGTAGTGGCTTAAAATATTGAGTATTTAACATATATATGTAGAACATAAAATAATCTTTAAATGCAAGTTAGAAGTGAAACAAAATAAAAACCTAATATAATAAAAGCTATGTCTTTGATGAAAATGAAACCGAATACTGTAAGTATGATGTCCTGAAGTTCCTTTTTGCCCTTTTGTCTTTCACAGCCTTGGTAATATCTACGAAAAATTATTTTTCACATTCATTAGGCCAAAAACCTTGTGATCATCTTCGATGCCTGCTTCTGATAACCCCACATCCAGGCCAACCACAAATTATTTCAGCTCTGCATTTAAAACATATTCAGAATTCAACTACTCCCTCCTCCAGCTAATAGCTACCACTCTGGTAGAAACCACTGTCGTCTCTCTCCTAGATTATTGTAACAGCTTCCCGGGTAGCATCCCTGCTTCTTTTCCTGTACCCCATTTAGTTTATTACAAACCATTATAATAAGTTATCAGTTTATTCAGATTATGTCATTTCATTGCTCAAAAATTTCTAGTGGCTTCCTATCTACTTAGGGGAAAAAACAAACTCCTCACTCTCACCTATAAGACCCTGCATGACTAGGCTCTCTTCACTCTTGTTTTATCTTCTCCTTCTCCTTTTCCCCTACAAAAAAAAAAAAAAAAAAAAAAAAAAAATTTTTTTTTAAACAATGCTTCAGGAAAAATAGCTTCCCTGATGTTACTTGACTATACATGCTCCTACCTCAGTTCATTTGAACTCACTTTGCCCTCTG
>NW_012105165.1:2087465-2089036 GCF_000951045.1 Mandrillus leucophaeus
ATAAAACAGACTTCAAACCAACAAAGATCAAAAAAGACAAAGAAGGGCATTACATAATGGTAAAGGGATCAATGCTACAAGAAGAGCTAACTATCCTAAATATATATGTACCCAGTACAGGAGCACCCAGATTCAAAAAGCAAGTTTTTAGAGACTTACAAAGAGACTTAAGACTCCCACCCAATAATAGTGAGAGTCTTTAACACTCCACTGTCAATATTAGATAGATCAATGAGACAGAAAATTAACAAGGATATTCAGGACTTGAACTCAGCTCTGGACCAAGTGGACCTAATAGACATCTACAGAACTCTCCACACGAAATCAGCAAAATATACATTCTTCTCAGCACCTCATCGCACTTACTCTAAAAGTGACCACATAATTGAAAGTAAAATACTCTTCAGCAAACGCAAAAGAATGGAAGTCATGACAAGCAGCCTCTCAGGCCACAGTGCAATCAAATTAGAACTCAAGATTAAGAAACTCACTCGAAATCCCACAACTACATGGAAACTGAACAACCAACTACTGGACAAATAATGAAATCAAGGCAGAAATAAATTAGTTCTTTGAAAGTAAAGAGAACAAAGACACAACGTACCAGAATCTCGGGAACACAGATAAAGCAATATTTAAAGGAAAATTTATAGCACTAAATGCCCACAGGAGGAAGCAGGAAAGATCTAAAATTGACACTAACATCACAATTAAAAGAACTAGAGAAGCAAGAGCAAACAAATTCAAAAGCTAGCAGAAGGCAAGAAATAACTAAGATCAGAGCAGAACTAAAGGAGATAGAGACACGAAAAACCTATCAAAAAATCAGTGAATCATTACTACTTTCTAAATTGCCATTATTTTGTGTTTCTTTCATCCATTTACTCCTTTCATCATCTTTGTTAGATTTCTTTCCTGCCCAACTTTAATATTAAAGCCAAATACATCAATAATAAATTGTTAGTAACAATGTAGAAGTCCCTGTTTTCTTTTATCAACTTATTTTGAATTTACTTAACTAACTTATTTTGCATAAGTTTAATAGTTCAAGGATTTGTTGAGATTATAGAGAGAATTAACATGTGGTACCTGTCCTTGGTAAGGTCAAATGACATATTCAAATACAATCTTGTTAAAATTATTACTATAGAACATCTTGTGCTTTATTATAATTATATGTGCTAAATATTTTTGAGTTATTATAGATGAAATTATTTTTTTCTTCCCACCATAATCAAGGAAAGCATCATAGAATAGAGACCAATTGGTCTTAGCTTTGAGGAATAAGTAAACATTTATTAGATAAAGAAATTTCCAAAGGAATAAGAGGAAAACAGAACTAAAAATGGGCTAACAAAAGTCATAGAAAGTCATAAACTCATGGGCTCTTGAGAGACCAGAGATTAAAGCCCTAGGCCGGGCGTGGTGGCTCAAGCCTGTAATCCCAGCACTTTGGGCGGCCGAGACAGGCGGATCACGAGGTCAGGAGATCAAGACCATCCTGGCTAACACGGTGAAACCCCGTCTCTACTAAAAAACACAAAAAACTAGCCGGGCGAGGTGGCGGGCGC
>NW_012105165.1:2091846-2099040 GCF_000951045.1 Mandrillus leucophaeus
GCTTCCTATCTACTTAGGGGAAAAAACAAACTCCTCACTCTCACCTATAAGACCCTGCATGACTAGGCTCTCTTCACTCTTGTTTTATCTTCTCCGTCTCAAAAAAAAAAAAAAAAAAAAAAAAAAAAAAAAAAAAAAAAATTCTTTTTTAAACAATGCTTCAGGAAAAATAGCTTCCCTGATGTTACTTGACTATACATGCTCCTACCTCAGTTCATTTGAACTCACTTTGCCCTCTGCCTGCAATAATTTCAATCATTTGTGTATCTATATGGCTAACTGCATCACTTTCTTGAAGTATTTAGTTGAAAGTCACCTTTCTTGTAGGTCTCTTCTGACCATCTATGAGAATTTTAAACTACATCCCTACAGTGTAGTGACTTAAAACAAAAACTCTCACAATTTTTGTTTTAAAAATTTATCTCTCACAATTTTGTTTTAAAAAATTATCTCTCACAATTCTATGAGTTGACCAGGTTCAGCTGGGCAATTCTCTTTGGGAATTTTTCACATGGTGTGTAGTCAAATGTGTCAACTGAGAGCTGCAGCCATCTGAAAGTTTGAATATGCTGGACATTTGAGGCTGATCTGGCAGTTGAGGCTGGCTAGTGTCTAGACGTTCAGCTGAGCTCTTGATCAAAGGGCTTTATGTCTTCTCCATGTGATTTGGGCATTTTACAGCATTGTTTCTTTTAAAGTTGCTTTTGGGCCCTAGTAGAGAATGAACATTTGATCATGAAATATCAGTGGGTTACACAAACTGAGCTACTTATCATAAACTCTATGTTGCATACAAAGATAAATGCCCTTACAGCAGAACTAATGTAGAAACGTTTTCCAAGGAAACTCTTGGAGTCAGGATCTGTAGCAGCTGCCTATGTCTTCGATTTCCCACCTATTCTAGGGCATGATCTAACAGGGTCATGCATCCATATTCATTAGAGGGATCTCAACTCTGAAAATGTGGAACTTTATACAAGATGAATGGAAAACACCAGACCCTCCCAAGCTATAGTCAGCTTTAAATACAGATCAAGAATAAAATAGCAATATTTTGTAGCTTATCCATGGCTCTAGCCCTTTTAGGTCACTATTTATGGCTAAAGGGTAGAGTAACTAGCCCTTTCTTTAGCATAATAGGAAGGAGCTGGGTCCAAACTTTGCAATTTATTAAGATATTCCTTGGCCAACTTCCATGAAGCCTTGAAGGAAGCCAACAACTTCTCAGGGAGGCCAACTATCAAGTGATCAGTCTTGGACAAATTAAACTTTATATCTCAAATAGGTGTTGACTGAGACTTTATTCCATAAGTAAGCTCAGTCTCAAACAGGTCTGAGAGATGTGAATTATATGGCTCCCTCTTCCTTATTCTTACTTCGTTGTTATCTTTCTCTCAACTCTTATCTGTGTCTTCATGGGGAGTTCCCTGAATTATTTGAGTAATTCTAGCTGCTATAAAATAAAACCCAAAATTTAAAGTTTAACATAATAGAAATGTATTTCTCACTCTTGTAAAGTACAAAATAGCTATTTATGATTGAATAGTTCTGTCCACCAAGCAAGGACACTTGTTGTTTCAATCTTCAATATGTTGCTCTGCCTCTTCAATATGTGGCTGTCAATGCTACTGTGGGAAAGAAAAAATACTTGTGGAATGACTCAAAGAGTTTCTTTATCTAACTGGTCTCCATGTAGCATACATCAGTTTTATCTGCACTCTACTGACCAGAGTTCTGTCACCTGCCCACACCTAACTTTGAGGAAGACTAAAAAAGAGGACCTAAATGTACATCTATGAGGGACAGAATACGGGTTTTGTGACTAATGAACATTCTCTGCCACATTTCCCTCTGACTAGTTACCTGACAAGGGGGAATAAAGAACAACAAAAAGCATAAAAACAACAGTAACAACACAAAAAAATACTTTAGTTTTTTTCCACAGATATCCTTGAATTACATGATGGTAGTGACTGGCAGTGGATGGCTGTGCTGTTCCAGAATCATTCAGGGGTGGCCCTCAAAGATATAGAAGAAAAGACATTCTCTTAGGGATAATAACTTGGAGGTTATGCATCTCTTATTCACTGGAAGGAAAGATAACATGTAGGGAATATCAAAGGGATAAATAATTTAATTCAATAAATAGAGAAGTAAGAAAAAAGTGGAGAACTTGTAAAATAGGTATTTCTAGAAGAAATTTATGTTTATATATCTCAATATGACCCATATCTGCCAATAGTTCCTGTTCCCTGAGATAGCCATTTAATAGATGACCTAGCATGTCTTACAGCATGGACAGTCCAGTCAATCTTTTTTCTCCAGCCATGACAATGCTTACTCTAACTTTCATGAACAGAATTGCAAAGATGGAGGGATGAAGTCTTTACAAGGCTCAATAATATATACTTCCTTTTAATTTGCCACAACAGCCCAGCCTTACCACTATACTGGTGGCAGATTGATTTCCTAAACCGTTTCTCTAATGAATGGATAGGACAGAAATTATTATTCACTAAAATATACAAAGTAATGATTTATATTTGTTTTCCTTCGTCTTCAAGCTTCTGCCTGCATCATCATCCACAGACTTTCTAATTACTTTACTAATAGTCATAGTATCCCATATAGCATTGCTTCTCAAGAAAGAAGTCTTTTTTAGGGATAATTAATTAAGGTGATGTGCTGATTCTTAAAGGTTTTACCATGTTTTCCATAACGTGAATACAGCTATCCTTGTAGAATAAATGGAATGATCTACTGAAAACCAACTTGCAATGTTCATTGTTAAAAATAGGATCTTATGAGATGGGATGTGATCCAACAGGATGCAGTATAAACTTTGAACAAGTGGCCATTATATTTATATAATACAATCTTTCACTATTATACCTAATGAACTACTAGCAAATGTCTACTTCCTGTCTATGCTGAATTCAGATGTTTTAGAGCTTTCAGCATTTGAGAGAGAAAACTTCCACAAGGGGTCACAACAACATTTTCATTGAATTCCAAGTTATGATGTTGTTCTGCCATTTGGGGGCTTTTCATACCACTGAACCAGCAAAAAACGGAAGATTTTTTAGCCGCAGTGATGATCCTAATTATCCAGAGGAAACAGTTTCTCCTGTATGGGGTTTGGAAGCCCAGGGATGTTCTAGAACACTTTCTACTACTCTCATGTCCAGCAAATTCTCAACTTTCTTTTTTCTTAACTAAACTTCTTCTTCTGAGAAGAAACTCAGAGAAACCAGTACTTTTATATATAAAGAACATTAACTTGGATGCAAGCTGAGGAATAAATAATAAAGAAAGAAAACTATAAATATAATTGATAAGTCATATAAAGAGTTGTAGAGCCAAGAACTATTGTAGTTGATCATATTTTCTCCCTAATTGTTCTATTTATATGTACTTAACTATTCTCCTTGCTCAATTTTTCTTCTTTTTTTTTTTTTTTACTGAAAAATAAGCTGTCTTATTGATAGCTCAGTTAATTGAGTCCATGTATTGTATGCTTTCAAGACAGGGTTGAATATGAACTAGAGAAACAATCAAAACAACCAGATATGAAAGCAGTGACTTGATAAGACATAAGTTTCCCCTTTTGGAAAGAGTTACCATGTCTTACCTTATGCATGTATAGTTGTACTATGTGAAGCTGGGGCATGATGATTGTATTACTTTGTTTTCTTGCTGCTGATAAAGACATACCTGAGACTGGGAAATTTACAAAAGAAAGAGGTTTAATGGACTTACAATTCCACATAGCTGGGGAGGTCTCACAATCACGGTGGAAGGCAAAGGGAAGCAAGTCACAACTTACATGGATGGCAGCAAGTAAAGAGAGAGCTCCTGTAGGGAAACTTCTGTTTTTAAAACCATCAGATATCATAAGACTCATTCACTATCATGAGAACAGCACAGGAAAGATCTGCCCCCATGGTTCAACTACCTCCCACCAGGTTTCTCCACAACACGTGGGAATTGTGGGAGTTAAAATTCAAGATGATTTTGCTATTCTGTTATCTAGAGAAGTATGCATATAAATACTGAGAAGTCAAAAGAGTGGATTATAGACAATACTTCAAATTGTCTCATTCAATACCATTTTAGGACCTCAGGTCAGACAGATACAAGATTTTTCAGATTCTTTGTAGCCAGAATTTCACATGCGATTTAGCTTGTTCCAAGCAAATATTTCTCCAAGACAATATACACAAGACTTCAAACTGAAGTTGACATGTCCAGGGGTATTTGTTCTTTTATGACTATGAGGATGTACTGTTGGTTCTTAGTTTCATTGATTGGTAAGAGAATATGGTATGCGGGAACAACTCTGTGATTTGAGTGGTTATTGTGCTGGCTGTAGGTTCTCCAAACTTATTTTCTACACATCCTACAAACTCTGTGAGCTACCTTATGCTTTATAGATTATACATTGGACATTATAGATGACTTGGTCATATGTAACAAAAGTACAAAGAATAGCATGGAAGTAATCACCAAATATAGAATATATAGTATTTTAGGAATGGAGAAAGAGAAATGTGATAAGAAAGTGGTAAATAGGATCTTCGACTAAATTGATACATACTATATTTATTGAGCTGCATACTGTTTATGTCTATTGCAACACTTGAGCAATATCAGAGTGAAGTATAACATAAGAACAAACCTAGTAAACACAGAGCATTCCAGGAAGAAGAAACAGTACAGATCAGAGGTGGCAGGAATCATGTTTGTTCAATTTAGGAACAATATTGAAGCCTGTGTGGCTGGCATGTACTGAACTAGAAAACAAAGTCAAACCAAAAGGCCAGATCACATAGGGCCTGTGGGTCAAAACAAAATCTTTTAGATTAATGCATAGTGTAATGAAAACCCACTTCAGTATTTTCAGCAGAGGAGCTTCTTGATCTGACAATTGTTTTTAATGATCACTTTGCAACGGTGTAGAGAGTATTACAGGGAGCCCTTTGGAAGGCAGTAGCAGTATTCCAAACTAGAGATGATGGTAGCTTGGAGTTGGGTAATGGCTGCGGAGATGGTAAGAGCTGGGTAAATTCCTGTATATTCTGAAGATATTCCTCACAGAAAATGGCACTCAAACTAAAGGGAAATAAATAGTTTAGTCAAAATACAGGATTGGAATATTGAGATATTCCCTACCTCAAGAGAGGATAAAATTTAAACCAAAGCAAACTGCAGATGAATTAAAAATTCAATGCAACCCCTATCAAAATACCAATGATGTTCTTCACAGAAACAGAAAAAAAATCCCAAAATTTATATAGAACACAAAAGACACAGAGTAGCCAAAGCAATTCCAAGTAAAAGTAACAAAGCTAGAGCCACCACATTACCTGACTTCAAATTATACTACAAATTTATAGTAGCTATGACAAAATGGTACTGGCGTAAAAACAAACATATAGACCAGTGGGATAGAATGGAAAACCCATCAATAAATCTGCACATTTACAGCTGACATGTTTTCAAAAAAGGGTGCCAAGAACATACATTGGAAAAAGGAGAGTTTCTTCAATAAATGGTTCTGGGAAAACTGAATATCCATATGCAGACTAGACTCCTATTTATCACCATATACAAAAATCAACTCAAAATGGATTAAAGACTTAAATCTAAGACCTGAGGCTATGAAGACGCTAGAAGAAAACATTAGGAAAGGACTCAAGGGCATTGGTCTGGGCAACTATTTTTTGAGTAAGACCTCAAAATGATAGGCAACCAAAGCAAAAATGAGCAAATGGGATCACATCAAGTTTAAAGGCCTCTGCATAGCAAACGAAATCCTCAACAATTTGAAAAGACAATTCACACACGGAATGGGAGAAAACATTTGTAAACTACTCATCTGACAAGGGATTATTAACCAGAACATATAAGGAACTGAAACAATTCAATAGAAACAAAAATCTGATTTAAAAATGGGAAAATGATCTGAATAGACATTTCTCAAAAAGGAAAACCATACAAACAGCCAACAGGTATATTTTTAAAATTCTCAACATTACCAATCTTCAGAGAAATGCAAATTAAAACTATAATGAGACATAATCTCAAGTCAGTTGAAATGGCTTTCATCCAAAAGACAGGCAATAACAAATGCTGGCGAGAATGTGGAGAAAAGGGAACCCCTCCACAATGCCGGTGAGAATGTAAATTAGTACAGCCATTAAGTAGAACAGTATGAAGGTTCCTCACAAAAGTAAAATTAGAACTACCATATGATCCAGCAATCCCATTGCTGGTTATATATTCAAATAAAAGGAAATCAGTATGCTGAAGAGTTATCTGCCTCCTGTGCTCACCGTAGTACTATTCAAAACAGCCAGGATATGGATTCAACCTAACTGTCTCTAAATGGATGAATGAATAAAAAAAGGGGTAAACATACACAATGGAATATTATTAAGCCATAAAAAGAATACAATTATGTCAAATACAAAAAACTGGATGGACTGAAGGATTTATGTTAAGTAAAATAAACCAAGCACTGAAAGGTAAACATTGCATGTTGTCAATAACATGTGGGACCTAAAAAAAATGGAAAGAATGGAGCTAAAGAGTAGAATGATTTTTACGAGAGGCTAGGAAGAGGAGTAAGGAGGGGAGAATAGAAAGGGGATGGTTAATGGGTACAAAAATACATTCAGATAGACTAAATAAGATCTAGCATTCACTAGAACCATATGGCAACTATAATTAACAATAATTTATTATATATTTCAAAATAACTAAAAGAGTGGAATTGGAACATTCCTAGCATAAATGATAAATTCTTAAGGCGATGGATATCTCAATCACTCTAATTTGAACATTACTTTGTATGCTTGCATCAAATTATCATGTGCACTCTATAAATATGTACAACAATTGTGTACCCGTAATAATTAAAAATTTAAAAATAAAAAGTAAAAGATTAGAATACAAAGCAGAAAATTATAAAACAACACTTAAGATAATATGGTTGCATAAATAACTGATTTAGAGTCACAGAAAAATTTTCTGAGCAGAAATACAATAACAAAGGAAAAGATTATCACAGAGAAAATACCTAAAGTAAGAGTCAAATGCCAAATTTGTGAAAACATCTGCAAAACTTGAAATGTTAATGTGCCTAGTTACAGAAATCAGTTCTGATTTACTTGCTGAAACCCCCCGCACCCC
>NW_012105165.1:2099270-2144391 GCF_000951045.1 Mandrillus leucophaeus
TTTTCATGTTAATTCCATGGCACAACCATAACCTTAGAAAATCCAACTAATTACATGTCTTCAATTCATCAGTTGAGCATTTCAGGAGAAAATCACTCACACATTAGGATAGGTATAGCTCACTTTCATCATTACCCACAACAAATAATCATGCAATAGTAAATACCATTATGCAGTTCGTTCTTCAATTAGCAATGTATTAACAACTTTTATAAAAGAATAAATCCAAGCATATGGATATAGGGCAGTATGAAGCCATTAACAAATTCATTATCCTAGCCACATGTTTTGCTTCCAGTGTTCGGCTGTTGTTAAGAGGAAGGTGATGAGAAATCGTGTATCCCTAAGTATTACTTCAGCAAAAATCCTTAGACTCGTGGAAATATGGGTCAAAGAGCATAAAATTTTTAAGGCTGCTTCTGAATTTCACAGTTTTATTCTCTTTCACAGAGGTGGGCGAGACTTCCCACATTACTTTTTGACATGACTTTCTAATTTATAGATAAAAAATGCTATTATCTCAAGTTACTTTGCATTATCTCAATTACTAATTATGTTTAGTATTTTGCATGCTTATTACTCATATTATTTTAATTTGATAGTTTTTAATTAACAAATATTGCCTGATTTCTATTGCTTTGTTTACTTCAATAAGAATGAGAATTTTCAAATATTGAGAATGCTAAAAACATTGAGAAAAGATGTGATTATTGCTTCTCTCATACATTTATCTACTTTACAAATTCTTCTGCTAAAAATGTTTTACTTATAATTAGAAAAAATACTCTTTAAGGAGAAATTCAGTAGGGTTTCTTATATAAAGAAAACATTCTTTTGCCACTTTGTTTTTGGTGTTGCTATTATTAAAAATTTGGAAGGTGAATTGAAAAATTAACCATTTAAAAAACAGCAATTGCTAAAACATAGTGAAGATTTTTATATAAACTATAAAAATATAATCCTTGTACAAAATTCAAATTATTTAGATGTTATGACTATGTCTTGCATACAGTAAAGTAGGTCCCTTATATTTAAAGAGATTGGTATTTAAAAATTACAAAAACATATATCTATTAATTCCTACTTATATATGAATTCATATATATATATATGGCTTAACTAAACTTCAAGGTACTAAGAAACAAGAATGAAAATGAACTCATAGAAGAAAGTTCACAAAGCAAGCAAGAAAAAAGAGTGCTTAGCCTCAACTTAGAATTGCAAAAAGAATAGAAAGGGAATATATAGTTTCCACCTTTGCTCAGGTTCTGTCTCTTAGTAATGTCATATAATTCTTGGAAACAGCCTGACAAGATTACGCAACACAAATTCCCTCATGTATTATTTCATTGCTATTTGGGGTAACCAAATCTTACAGACTGTCAGCCAGCACGACGGTTTAAAAAGGACATTCCACAGTGAGTTAGAAGCTTCCTCTGACTTCACTATTCTATTCTGGACCTTCTGAATGGGCTGTCAGTTTGAAGGTTACTAGACTTGGAGATAATTTTGAGTATAATACAAAGCCTGTTAGATAAACAAAACCTCTTAAAATTTCACTTTCCTCTAAAACTTGAGATATTGTTACCGAATTAGATTCAATATTGTGACTTGTGTGTTTACTAAAGATACATAAATAAATATACATTTTTATTAACACACAGATATGTATATGGTTTGTCTGTTAACACTATAGTTGCTTTATAAATGTATTGCATTTGTAAATGTTTTGGTTCCACCATTTTTCTTTTCTTTTCTTTTTTTTGAGACATAGTCTCGCTCTGTCACCCAGGCTGGAGTGCATTTTTTATTCTAAATCTCAGCAATTCATATGTTGACACCTGGCAGATACGGTTAGTTTTTAGAGTGACAAACATTTAGTAGCTAGGACAGCTGGATCTTCCTAAAGTCTGCTAAACTTATCATTGACAGATTTTGCTTTGTCAATCGTAAACCAGACACAGTCCCAGGATTCATTCTCCATTGTACCATTCTAAAGAGATAAATTATTGTTTTTTTTTTTGTAGCATAGTCCTAAAAATGACTAAATGAACTCATTTTAAAATCTTTTTTAAAAATATCACAACAAAAACCAGAACCTAGAAGTATGGAAAACCATTTAAAGACTTACTTATAATTATCAAATATGTTCTCCAGGTAGGAATACTTTAAGTAAATGCAACAAAGGCAATTTATATTGTCCAAAAGCATGAAGAAAATCTCTGACCTAGATGACACAAATTTTTGGTTTTGGAGTGCATTGCATATTTTATTTTCTCCCCAGCAAATATATTTTCCAATTACATCTTTAGGCTATTACTAATATAGATTTGCATCCTTTAGCATATCTGCTTGTTGAAAGGGCTAGACAGATGGGAGGGACAGACAGACAATTTTTCATTTTCCACTTCTTTCTTTCCTTCTCTAATCTCTCTTTATCCTCAAACCTTTCCTTCATCTTTTCCACTCTGTTTATATCCTTAGGTTCAATCTTTTATTCCTCTTTCATTCATTTATGTAAATATTTTCTACTTTATCTAAGGAAAAGCTTTCTACCTTCTGACAACATCTCAATCCTTGTTCCTTTTCAGTCAAACTGTTTTCTGTGCTTTATTAACAGTTTAGTGTCACACTGATCAACTTTGAGGGTGACATGTAACATGAATCTGACGACAGCAGTGAATACTTTAAATAGTGAATAAACACTACTAGAATGCAAGTTGCATGACAGTAGGGATTTTATTTTATTAAAAGTATATTCCTGGGCCAGGTGCAATGGCTCAAGCCTGTAATCCCAGCACTTTGGGAGGCCAAGACAGGTGGATCACAAGGTCAGGAGATGGAGACCATCCTGGCCAACATAGTGAAACATTATCTCTACCAAAAATACAAAAATTAAGTAGTTGTGGTGGTGCTCATCTGTAGTCCCAGCTACTTGGGAGGCTGAGGCATGAGAATCCTTTGAACTTGCGAGGTGGAGGTTGCAGTGAGCCAAGATCATGCCACTTCACTCCAGCATGGGTGACAGTGGGAGACTCCATCTCAGAAAAAAAAAAAAAAAAAAAAAAAAAAAAAAAAGAGAGATTCCTAATGTTTTAAAAGTTCCTAAGGTATGTAGAAAAAATATCAGCAGAGTAGGAGAAAAAGGAGTTTCAGATTTTGGTTGTTTAAAATGGTCCAGGATTGGGTCTTTTGATGATGCCAGGTTTCCATTAAGCGACCGGGGAAGTACAAACAATGTTGACAAATGTTATACATGCTGTATGAATGGGTGTCCTAGCATGGGAACTCTTAAATCTGTCTAAAATAATGATAAAGATGTCACGGGAAAAATAATATGTGAGTTGCATCTTGAAACATGAATAGAAATTCATTGGCTATAGAAGGGAGAGGGGCATACCAAAAAAGGAAAAAGCAAATACATTATGGAATATTGGAGGAGATTTTTCCTGATGCATGAGGATTAGTAAGTGGTACTCCCATTCTCTATTGCCAAAGTTCACTGAATTCCAGCAGAGAAGACCTGCTATAATCTTCTTTTCCTTGCCCACTTCTAATTATATGGGGGAAAGATGAGATTAGGTGGTTATGGTGGTGGTAAAAGTCACTGAATTTTTAGATGGGTGGCAATGAAGCTTCTTGTATTCTCCATCTTGAAGATGTGGGAATGTGAGAGATTCTTAGGAAGAGTAGAAGCTGTGGAAGGAACCCACCAGCAATCTCCAGACAGCAAAATGAGTTTGCTCTCTACAAGGAGAATTGCAAACTTCAATCCAATGAAGTATAGAAACATAACTTCTCTCATCCCACAATCTTCCTTTCTCCCTATCCTCAAATATGGGGATGTGAAATCTAGAAGAGGAAAGAAAGTAAGGCAATAAAAGAGTTGAATTCTCCACTTTTCCAAGCAGAAATTTGGTTTACATTGAGTTTGGATACCAGTTTGGAATAGAATATAAGTTTAGAGATTAAACTGGAATCAACTAATTTTAAAAGCAGAAAGTGACTATGTATTTATATAATCTGACCAAAACAGCATGTTACTGGTACGAAAGCAGACACATAGGCCAATGGAACAGACTACAGAACCCAGAAATAAGACTGCACACCTACAACCATCTCATCTTCAACAAACCTGACAAAAACAAACAAAGTGGGAAGGATTCCCTATGCAATAAATAGTGTTGGGGTAGCTGGCTAGCCATATGCAAAAGATTAAAACTGGACCCCTTCCTTACACCACATACATAAATTAACTTAAAATGGATTAAAGACTTAAATGGAAAACCCAAAACTATAAAAACTCTGGAAGGCAACCTAGGCAATATGATTTAGGGCATAGGCATGGGCAAAAATTTCATGATGAAGATGGCAAAAGCAATTGCAACAAAATCAAAAATTGACAAATGGGATCTAATTAAACTTAGAGATTTTAGACAGCAAAAGAAACTTTCAAGAGGATAAACAGATAACCTACATAATGGAAGAAAATTTTCACAAACTATGCACCTGACAAAGATCTAATGTCCAGAATCTATAACAAACTTAAACAAATTTACAAGGAAGACAACCAAACAACCCCATTAAAAAGTAGGCAAATGACATGAACAGACACTTTTTAAAAGAAGACATACATGTGACCAACAATCATATGAAAAAAAGCTCAAAGTCATTGATCATAACAGAAATGCAAGTCAAAACTACAAAGAGATACCACCTCACACCAGTTAGAATGGCTATTAAAAAGTAGAAAAGAACAGATGCTGGAGAGGTTGTGGAGAAAAAGGAGCACTTACATATTGTTTAAGAGAGCGTAAATTAGTTCAGCCATTGTGGAAGACAGTGTGGTGATTGCCAAAAGACCTAAAGACAGAAATACCACTCAACCTAGTAATCCTATTACTGGGTATATACCCAAAGAAATATAAATAATTCTATTATAAAGACACATGCATATGTATGTTCATTGCAGCACTACTCACAATAGCAAACGCATGAAATCAACTTAAATGCCCATCAATGATAGACTGGATTAAGAAAATGTAGCACATATACACCATGGAACACTATTCAACCATAAAAAGAATGAGATCATGTCATTTTCAGGGTCATGGATGGAGCTGGAGGCCATTATCCTTAGTGAACTAATGAAGAAACAGGAAATCAAATACTGCATGTTTTCACTTATAAGTGGGAACTAAATGATGCGAACACATAGACAAATGCGGGGAACAACACAAACTGGGGCCTATCAAAGGGTGGAAGGTGGGAGAGGGGAGAAGATCCAGGAAAAATAATTAATGGGTACTATGCTTGGTACCTGGGTGAATAATCTGTACAGCAAACCCCCGTGACATAAGTTTACCCATGTAGCAAACCTGTACATATATCACTGAACTTAAAAGAAGAGTTAAAAAAAAAGAAGGTGAAATTTTACCTATTTTAATTCGGGGCAATGATTACGAGAAATATAAACTGGCCACAATCATATTCTTAATTAATTGGAATTATTCCAAAACTGGTATGTTAAATATTACATAAAAAAGCAAACAGATAAAAATAGGACTAGAGCAGGCCTATTCCAAAGAGAGTAAATACTTTGAAATGACTAGAAATCAGAGGATATCCTTGAGAATCCTGAGAGATGAACCAAGAAAGCTGGACAAGACCTTTTATTCTATCTTTGGAATCTGAATTTTATATTTCGGTGGAGAGTTCCTGAAAGGTGTTAAGCGTGCAAGTAATATGATCAGATTTCACTTTAAAAATATGTAATGTCTGACAAATTTATTTTCACTAGCGTGAGAAACACACATTTACCCATCCAAACCCAAGTGATGGACTTGGAGACACGAAGAACAGTGGAAGTGAGACTTTAATGGAGGTCTTACAAGATTGGTTGTCCGGTAGGCAGGCACACCTGGGGCAGTTACAGTGGATAATTTATCTCCTAGCACATAAGTCCCTCCCCCAGTTCCTCACTGGTCGAGTATTATGGGGTTACAATCTTCCCAGAGGTTGCCTACATTTCACTATCCCCGCTATAAAGTTATATCCCAGTCCCCTTCCCTGCTTAAGTTTCAATTTCCCAATGACAAAACTTTCTTGCCTTTTATGGGCTGACCCCTCATGTACATTCTGCTCACTTATCATGACCTTCTAGGTGCATGAGCCATGCGGTTTGTTACATCCACTGGCTGGCTGCCAGTACTTAGATTTATCATGCCTTAAAAATTGACCATTTTAAATATTTTTAATATATATTGTTATATTAAGGCATATCTTACCTATATACCTTCAATTTTTAGGTGATATATAGGTAATATATTTTGGACAATAAATAATATAGCATTTATTGTCCAAAATGGGAGCACTTTTGAGAATAAAAAGGAAAATCAATAATTATGCTGAGGAAACATGGAAACTAGACCTATTCTTAGAAAGCTGGATGTCTGGTCACTACATATAAGAGCCAAGCAAACATAACAAAGATGACCGTTAAGTTTGTACTACAGCAATGGAGAACCAGTGTTTTGTTTTCTACCAAAACAACACTTGACTAAAACTAATGATGTATGAGAACTTAAAGATATAAAGAAATCAGTTTAGTATTCTCCATTAAAATCTAAGAGGGCCAGAAAGGCCTGAATAATCATGACAACATTGAGAAATCAAGAAAAGATGGGCCAGGCATGGTAGCTCATGCCTGTAACCCCAGCACTTTGGGACTCTGAGGAAGGAGGATTGCTTGAGTCCAGGAGTTTAAGAATGAGACCAGCGCGGGCAACATAGCAACATAGAAAGACCTCATCATTAGACACACACACACACACACACACACACACACACACACACAATCAAATTCTGTGGCTAGTAAAATTGTGGTGGAATCAAATAGAACTTAAGAATTGTTATAATTTGACCTAAACTTGTATTGGTTGTGGATTTAAAGAAAAGGGGATGAATTGGGGAGATTTAATTGTTCAGTGTTACATAATAATATGGGCTTTTGGAAACCGTAAGTTAAAGTTAAACATTTATTTACCTTTTCCCTTTTCTTATTCTTTGTTTTCTCTTCCAGAAGTTATGGGACTTCTCAAAGCCTTAATTCAGTAATGCACATTGTGAATCTCTAAGTGGAGAATATATTATTTTGAAATAAAATATTTCAAATATTTTTCTTGCTACTCTTATTATTACCTATAATGAGATTCCATAGAAAATATTTTTAATTGAAAAGGAAAATAAAGTACAAAAAGCAAAAAGATCGAATGGCAATTCTAAGTCACTAATTAGTTTGTGTCAAAGCAAGATTAGTTCTCAGGTAGTTCAATATTTCAATTTTTTTTTTTTTTTTGATGTGGAGTCTCATTCTGTCACCCAAGGTAGAGTGCAGTGGGGTGATCTCGGCTCACTGCAATCTCCCCCTCCCGGGTTCAAGGGATTCTCCTGCCTCAGCCTCCTGAGTAGCTGGGATTACAGGTGCATTCCACCACGCCTGGCCAATTTTTGTATTTTAAATAGAGACAGGGTATCACCATGTTGGTCAGGCTGGTCTTGAACTCTTGGCTTCGTGATCCACCCGCCTTGGATTCCCAAAGTGCTGAGATTACAGGCATGAGCCACCGTGCCCAGCCCAAGATTTCAATTTGATAGCACCCCCATCCCCACTTTTTCGTAACACAGCTGAAGTCATAGAAGTGAATGAGAATTTGAGAATACCAAGTAGAGTGATATGAGAGTGGAGAAGCCTACAGGCTAAATTATTGGGAAAGGGCACATATTGGGAAGAAGAAAGTAATGTCTTAACACAAGACTAATGTAAAATCTATGTGAGAAAAGTTTCAAGAAGTAATATAGAATTAACTGAGTAAATCATTTTAGAAAACTAGACAAGAAGAAAAACTAATTAAAGGACACAACACTAGGGGGTGTAGGAGTGGATAATTTGTAGTTAGTATAGGAGAATGCATAGCATGGTAAACTGAAGGTTCAGAAGATGGATAAAAAATTAGAGGGTGGGTGGAGGTCATATACACTAATATCAAATATTATTTTTATAATCCAATGGTAACTAATAGTCAATGACTCTTCTAGGAAGGGTCAAGCAAGGCAAACAAACACACTAGGAACTTGTCCTGATATAACCTAAATGTTAAATATATGTAGCATCCTATATATGCATGAATTCAATGAATGTATGAAATATATATGTCATTTATGGGATTGTATATACACATATATGCATATACACAATCATCACCAACTTGGAAAAAAATTGTGTATGTGTGTATATACACAGATTATCTGTGTGTATGTGTATCTATCTATATATAATTTTAAAGAAAGAAACACTTTTTCTAGCTTTCAAAATGAGTATTATGAATATATTTGTAGACATATGTGGAAGAATAAGTGTAGAAATAAATAAAAATGCATGCAATAGGAATTAACCATCCATACAAAGATGCAGCCAAAGTAATAGACAATTTAATCAAGAACATAGCAAATAGTAGGACAGAAAGGAATTATGAAGTTCAACAAGCAGCAATAAGAAATGGCTGAGATGAGACTAGGAGGAAAGTGAAGCTTGATTAAAATTTAACAGTGTAATTCAAAAAGCTATTCATCACTGTTGAATAATTAAATTTTGCATGAATGAAATATATTATGGAAAATTAAGACAAACATCTTAAGCAAAAAGTGACATTTCTATAATTAATAATTAAAATAAATGTAATAATGATAGATAATTTAATTATGTGTATTCAGTAAAATATTACTATATTAAGTTAATCTAGAAATATCTGCTATTAAATTTGTGTCTTTACTTTCTTTAATTTATTTTAAATCCCATTACCTATATGTTTTAAGAATATTACACAAAGTATTCTTGCTATTTTTCATAATAGTCTGATATTTCTGTATTCATACTCATTTAGATTCCTCCAAAACTCTTAAATTTTCTAACCTAAGATCTACAATTTTGTTCATATAATTTAAAGTTGTCTAGCAATAGACAACATAATCTAAACATAGTCTTTTCATTTACAAATCAGTACTATACTTAGTATTACAATTTATTATCTAATACATAAGTAATGACAAAATAGTTTGGTTGAATTAATATCAGTGATGCATTGTCATATCATAAGTTTCAAAAGAGCAAAATAAAAAAAATTTTCTCTCAGTGCCAGGCTGGGAAAAAACGATATATGTCACGTTGGTCTGTCTCAGGCATACTTTCAGTCAATGAATACAGAGAAAATTACATCCATTATAAGGTAGAATTAACTTTTCCAGGCATTCCTGGTGTTTATTACATGAAATAGATCTCTAATGTCCTATTCACTGCTTACCTGAAAATAATTCATTTGAAATTAACATATCACACTTGTCTTCTCCTTGGATCAATTTCCTATTAGTATAATTTATTTTATTTATAGACTACCATTAATAGATTGAACTCTTATTCTAAACTGAAGATTCGCACTGTAATTCATATAAATATGCCTGTATTTTCTCACATAAACTCGAAAATTTCATTTTAATGACAATTAAGTTTTGTTATGAGCTCGTAAAAGATTACAGGGGCTTTTTCACTAACACAATTCAATTTATGTTTGGTATGTTTAGAAAGTGAGAGAAGACCAGATTGATAAAATAAATTTTATAAAAGCAAAAATAATCTTTTAATATTTTTACAGGGAAAGGGAGTGTGAGAGAGAAAGAGATACTTTTATCATATATAAGCTCAGCTATAGTTAGGACACTGACTGTTTTAACCTGAGGATACAAAAGAAAATGACATAGTCTTTGTTCCTAAAGTTATTTAAATTCGATATTATTTTTAGAAAGAAAATATACCAAGATCTGGATAGTCATAATAAGCTTTCGTGATAGGTTAAACTTGAACCAATAACTTAACCTATAAACTGATATACTGTGGCATGTGTATGTACACTCAACACCAGTCAGTCTACCTGTGAACACTGGAAGTTGAAGTCACCTGAACGTGAATGACCTCTGAAATTTTTAATGCCAATGTACTGTCTCCAGTCAAACACTTCTTTGTGTCTTGGGATTTTTGAACTTCAACTTTATTAAAATTTCTAAAGAAATAGTCTAAGTGAAGCAATGTAATACTTAACATAGTTGTTTTTAAGTGTTTACTAGAGTTTCTTTGGCATTTTCGCAGGTAGTATAATTACTGAAACCCTATGGCTTAATTTTAAATATTGACTTGGCCATTTACTAACTCTTTAAACTGCTTAGCCTATCTGAACTTGTCTTCTTACTTGTAAATTAAGGATTATAATAGTAACTACTTCGGTAAATGGGCTTAAATTCTGTAAAACCCACAGAAGAAGACCCTGCAAATAATTAGAATATATCCTGAATATTCACTACTATTACTAGTACCACTATTACTTGTACTAGTGCTACCACTAGTAGTACTAATATTATTACTACCTAGGAGATTATTTGCTAACATCAGTATCAGCAATATAACTCTTCATTCTTGAATACTTAGTACACTTTTACCTGGAAATCATTTACTTTTTAAGGTTGAATTAATGACTGTTGTCTCAACATACAGTTCTACCATCCAGGATTAAATGAATTGATTATCATTTTAACTAGCACCTTAGTGAAGGTAAGAATGTCTTACTTAGCTGTATGTAGGAAAAAAACTAAAGCAATGGTTGCTTAAGAAAAAAATATGTATTTTTAATAGAAGAGCAGAGATCATTAGAAACCTAGATTCCTTACGTCTTTCCTCTATTGCATACTTTGTATAAAGTTTCCATCCCCCAGTTTCTTTCATGATTCGAGATGGCTGCTAGAGTTTGAGGTAAAAGTCTTTTCACTGAGCAAAAGGAAAGGGAAGTGGAGCAAGACCCAAACAGCGTCTATCTTCTGTCTGAGTAGCACTTTAAAGAAGTTCTACAAAAGTGTTAGCATCTGCATGTTTATTATTTACTTGTGAAATGCAAACTACTGTTTATTATATAGAAACTCCATATGCTTGGATCTAGTTAATGTAGAGGTCAGTGATCTCTCCCAGAAGATGTTTCAATTGTACCTTGAGAAAGAATTTAAACTATTATACTATGAAAAGTCTAGAGATGTTAAAAAGTACAGAATAATACTCAGAAAATAATTTATAACTAAATATTGCCAAAGGATGTTGAAGACCTACTGAGAACTAATGCTAGGAAAATAGTGTGCTGCTAGGGTAAGAAGATATTTGCAATCTAAGGTAGAATAAAATAAAATTTATCATTTCTAACATGAATTGGGTACTTACTGCAAGTCATGCACTTACAGTGGTCCACAGAGGAGATATACTATTCACATGTTCAGAAAGAAAACAAAATGACTACTGCTTCTAAGAGATTTTAGTGACCACCTAAAACCTCTAAAGTGTCAGTCTCAGCATCAGGAAGTGAATGGTAAAGTCAGCATCAGGATCAAATATAGGAGCTCTAATTCAAGAGCCATCTTTCTTATTGGCATTTTTAATGCATAAACTGCTCACAATTTTATTTTCACAGTACATTGTAGGTCTTTTTGAAACATTCAAAATTTTAAGGAAAATTTTTAAAGTAAAATTGTGAAAGCAGATTGAGAAATAGGAGAGATAAGTGTTTAAAGGCAGCAAAGACATCTAAAATATTCTATTTAATTATTCATTCATTTATTCATTGATGCTAAACATAGTGGGAATATGTAAGGTGTGTCTCCTACTTTTTCTGAGGCTTACACTGTAGTGAACTTACATACATAAAATAGCAAAGAAACACACATTGGTCAGGCATTGCTAAAGAATAGGTCTTTTTCCAAAGTAGTGTTAACATGAGGGCATTTTTTATCCCTAATAGAACTTCAAACTGAAAACTTGATTTCTGGTATGTCTCCTGGCAGAAAGAAAGGAGATTTGACTGTTTCCCACTAAGGTTAAAGAACATAAGATACTTAGGAAATTGAAATTCAGTACAAAGTATAATTGAAACAACATATGCTGACAAACCAGATTCATTTTAATATAATTTGCTATAACAACTTATTTCTTTTTTAACATTTGGGAAGATGCTTGAGCAACAGATCCCAGACTATAGGAACTGATTCAAACTTGCTTCAATTATATTTTCAATATTGTTTCTATAATGAACCCCTTGTAAAACTGATTTAAATTACTATATATTTTCAGGCTCTTTGCATTTTAAAGTAATCACCACCACATAATTGACAATATATATAATAATCAATATTGATACTAAGTACCATGACACCTGAATGGCTACTTCTCTCTCAGCACATTGGGTCTAATACTTTAAAATAACCAGAAAAGAAAATATTCAAAGTATAAAATTAGTTTTAAAAATTACTAACTATTCAAAACCAGGGAAAATAAAGCAAAGGCATTTTAATACTGAACTACAATTCTAACAAACAAAAAAACTTATTTTACTTCATTTTGTCTACTGTATTTTTCAAAGTTCATATATTCTCCCTAAATTCTCTGATACGTAATAAAATTATTTTTCACAATGGTTGAGTTTTTTCATTTAGAAATACTTTCACTAACACGTTGATCAAATCTAGGTAAATAACATAAAAACAATCAGCTTAGTCTTTCATAGCATAAAAATTTGAATACTGAGAGGTGAAGCCAGCTGGACTTCCTGGGTCAAGTGGGGACTTGAATAACTTTTCTATCTAGCTAAAGGATTGTAAATACACAAATCAGCACTCTGTAAAAATGCACCAGTCAGCACTCTGTGTCTAGCTAAAGGATTGTAAATACACCAATCAGCACTCTGTAAAAATGCACCAATCCGTGCTCTGTGTCTAGCTAGAGGATTGTAAATGCACCAATCAGCACTTTGTACTCCCAATGCACCAATTAGTGCTCTGTGTCCAGCCAAAGCATTGTAAATGTGCCAATCAGCTCTCTGTAAAAACGAACCAATCAGCACTCTGTGTCTAGCTAAAGGTTTGTAAAAGCACCAATCAGTACTCTGTAAAAACACACCAATCAGCATTCTGTGTCTAGCTAAAGGACTGTAAACACACCAATCAGCACTCTGTAAAAGAGACCAATTAGCAATCTGTAAAATGGACCAATCAGCGCTCTGTAAAATGGACCAATCAGCAGGATATGGGCGGGGACAAATAAGGGAATAAAAGCAGGTCACCCCAGTCAGCAGCAGTAACCCTCTAGGGTCCCCTTCCATGCTGTGGAAACTTTGTTTTTTAGCTCTTCCCAATATATCTTGTTGCTGCTCACTCTTTGGGTCTGCAGTACCTTTATGAGCTGTAACACTCACCACAAGGGTCTGTGGCTTCATTCCTGAAGTCAGCAAGGCCACGAACCCAATGGGAGGAACAAACAACTCTGGATACACCACCTTTAAGAGTTGTAACACTCACTACATAGGTCTGTGGCTTCACTCCTGAAGTCAGCAAGACCATGAACCCATCGGAAGGAAGAAACTGTGGACACATCTGAACATCTGAAGGAACAAATTCTGGACACATTATCTTTAAGAACTGTAACAATCACCAAAAGCTTGCGGCTTCATTCTTGAAGTCAGAGAGACCGAGAACCCACCAGAAGGAACCAATTCTGAACACAGTACTAGCACTGTACGATTTAGCATTAGGTTTGTTGCATGTGACATGCTTAACCCAGATCTGTCTCTCTCACTCTCACTTTGTATGTATGTGTATATATATATATATAATTGTTGTTATTATTTTACTTTACAGGGAGCCCAGAAGAGCAAACAGTCCCAGACTAATAAGTAGCTCTACAGTGCTGTCAGAGCTGGAGGCTCCTTCTATTTGTTCATTCTGTTATCCTTAACATGTTTTTTCATTGTTATGGTTTCATATCTATTCCACTTCAGTCACCATGCCAACAATGCAGTATAAAAATAAAGGAACAGAGAGAAAAAATAAAGATGTGCCCTTTTCTTTTTGGCACAATTATGATCCTATAATCCATATTACCCTTAACTTGCTTTTGCTGTAATAAAACCATAACAACTGTAATCCCAACTACTAGGGAGACTGAGGCAGGAGGATTGCTTGAGCTCAGGAGTTTCAGCTTGGGCCACAATGCAAGACCCAGGCTCTGAAAAAGAAACAAAACAACAAGATACAACAATAAAAATCATAACAAAACACTAAGAAATCATTTCAGGTCAGTATGTATTTACCACACAAAAACTAATGTAATATTAATGGATGTGTAAATTTGAAATTTTTTTTCATAAATGGAAGCAATGTTACAAGGGAAACACTTGTGAATGTCTTGCATTCTTGTGTGAGTATAACATTAGATAATTTTTTTAGAAATATAATGTCTAGGTAAAGGCATATAATATTTAAAATTTTGGAAGATATTGCCAACATGTCCTCCAAATGTGTTGATTCATAATTCTAACAGCGATGTTGTGTGTATTTGATCTTTTACACACATTTCAAAAATATATATTTTTAAACTTGTTACTGTTACCAATTTTGTAGATGGGAATGGGATTCATTATTTAGTTGGCGTTTATTTAATTATGAGTGAGTTGAGTACTATTTTGAAAGTTTTGGGCCTTTTTTAACTTTTTGTGGTTGAGAGTGACTCATACTTAAAGAACATTCATAATACATTACTTTCATTTCAGGACAAATTAGAATTATTTTGTGCTTTTAGCATAATTATTTACCTTTTTTAGAAATGTAGGACAAAACAACATTTTAACTGTATCTAAGTGGAAATGATGGCAGTGGCGGCCCTTCTAAAGTAGCTGCTGTGAGGATGCCAGTTGCAGCAGGGGCAGCATGACTGAGACTGTGCTCTCTGTAGAACTGGCAGGGCTGGGAACAGATGGGAGCACAGCCCCCTACCGAATTGGCAGGATGGGAGCACTGCCCTCCTGTGTACAGAAGCAGCCACCCAGCCGTAGCTATGGACCCAGATATCTCTGTGCTCTTAGGGGCCCAGGAAGCCTCTGCAGGCTTGAAAGTACCTGCTCCCATTCCCAGCATCCACTCTGGGACAGAGAAAAGTTGTGATCAAGCCTGGGCACTATTGCAACCCAGTCAGGTGTGCATGCACTTAGAGTGGCTCTGACATGCCAGCTCCCTGCCTCCTTGGCACCCTCTGGACTTTGGGTGCTGACAAGCATGGGAGGGAAGCTGAGACAGGGACTAAGGGCAACTTAGGGTGGACCTTCCACTCCTTGGCACAAACAGCCTGGGTGCTATGGATGGCATGTTGATGGCAGGAGGCAAACAGGTTCTTGGGTGGAAAGGGGCAGGTCCCTGGTGAAGCCCCACCTTGAAGCCAGGAACAACCTGAAGCCTGTGGGCTGGGCTGCCAGTTCTGTGGCAGCCTGGTGAAGTCTGCCACATGGAGTGAGAACTTATGCTCCTTTTCCAGGCCTGCCCATGGCTGCCCATGGACCAATCAGCATGCACTTCCTCCCTTCTGAGCCCATAGAAACCCTGGAATCAACCACTCCAACAGACGTCAAGACTACCACTACAGGAAGGTGTTACCCACTTCAGGTTTCCTCCATTCATTGAGACAACTTGCATGCAGAAAGGAGTTCCCACTGCGCATCTCCTCTCCACTGACAGCTGAACACTTACTGGGATGACTTGCCTGTGGAAAGGAGCTACCCACTTTGGGTCTCCTGAGAATTGTTTCGTTGCTCAATGAAGCTCCTCTCTGCTTTGCTCACCCTTCAGTTGTCCACATACTTAATTCTTCCTGAACGTAAGACAAAAACTTGGTAACCACTGAAAAGTGGGACTGAAAGAGCTGTAACATAAACAGGGCTGAAACACACGCAACCACACATACACTTGGATCTTGTGGGTGATGAGAAGGCAAGAAGAACTGTGGCCTTTTGAGGGGCCCAGGCCTAGGAGCTCCCTGAGCCAAGGCTGTGACAACCTCTTTAGGGCTCTCTGTTTCCTGGTGTCTCTAAGCTTCTGGGCACACCGTGTTCCCTTTGTCCAGAAATAGAAGCCACGTGCAGTACACCTGGTCTGGCTGCAGCCTTGTATGAATCCGCACACAGTCCCACAGCAGCCAGCATTCCTAGCTGTGTGCAGTGGCCAGACCCCATGCTTGCTCACCCACACACCCCTCATCTCTCTGCACCAGGCTGGCCCTTAGCAGCTGTGGGACTGAGGCTGGTGGTGTGAGCTGAGCACAGCCTGCCAGGCTGAGTGGGCAGAACTAGTCCAGCAGGCATGAACCATACTCAGGCAGAAGGCACTGCTGACCACAGAGGTTTTTGGCTAGTGAACTGATACCGCAACGATCCTGTGACAACAACCCTCATCACTTGTCTTATCATTGAGTGTTTATGAGTTAAAAACTATTGATTAAACTACTTAATGCTCTGGGCTTGCTAGCTAGTTAGACTTTGGGACAATAGTCAATTCAGATATTGACATTTTTGTATCAATACTTGCAGAAAAATTCATGGTACCATTGTAATATCAATAAACATATTCTAAATAAAGCTGTGTTCATCCATACACATAGAATAACACTTTTAACATGTTTCATTAAGATGCATAAATATGACATCAAAAAGGCATGGCATGTTGGGTAGGTCACAGAGTTTGCAAAAAGCAGATAATTTCAAATTCCAGCTTAATCGTGAATCAGCCACATAATGTGATAAATATTTACTTGTTAATTCATGAATTTTACTTGACTTTCTGTCCTATGAAAAAAAAATTGAGTCAAATCCTTGCATAAATAACTGAAAATTATTTTCATCATTAGGTGTTATTAGGAAGATTTGAAATATTAATATAACAGAATCTCAACAAATATATTTTATGCCACTTTTAGAATGTTTTTTGTTCAATAAACAAAACGGTTCTCCGTTGTCTTCTTTGTGGCATATAAAGTCTGCTGCTTAAATTTCAAAGCTCATCACTATCTTGATTTTTTTTTCTCTCCACAATTTTCTAATTCCTTACTCTGATGTTATCATCTGCATAGACCTTACACTCAGGCAGGAGGAGCCCCATCCATGGGCCCCACAATTAGTGGAATTTGTATGTCAGAAATGCACACACATACAATAAGTTAATGAAAAAACATTTGTACACATCTCTCAGTAAGGAAGGCAGTATTCAGCCTTAGAACATTGCAACCCGTGATCGTAAGTGTTTGCTCTCATGCTTAATAGCATTCATACTCCAGTGAATTTAATGTACACTCCCTTCACTTATATTTTGAAAACAAAAAGCACTGCATTCAAATGCTCTGAAAGTTTATAAGTCAGAGATAGACAAGGTGAATTGCAGTAAGAATTTGTGCAGTGTTGTCCTTATTTGAGCAAAAGACAAATAAATAGACTTGTCAAATATTTCCTTTCGAATGGCGTGAATGGAATATATTCTTGCTTAACAAAGTGCCATTTCCCAGTATTGTCCAGCATCTAATTTCTGCCTTTTCTTTGTGTTTCAGTCTGTGGTTTAGGGGCTTCTCACAATTAACAATATATTCCCAACAGTCGTTTGGCAGCTGAGGAACATTTTGTACCTAAATACTTTCATTATATTTGTATAGATGTAGGTATAGACATAACATGAACAAAGCATGATACTGATTATTTACATGGGTGACTAGATAGGTACTGAACATTAAAATAGTGAATCATTTTATTTTTGTAAAATTATGTTTAAAGTTTAATTAAATTTTTCAAAAAATATACGTTTTAGAATTTCACCTACATTCAAATAATTTTGATATGTAAGTTAAAATGTTTAGACATAAATATGTGAGCTCTATTTGAACTGTTTCTAAAAGTCTAGCAAATATCAAGGACAGATCTGTTTAATACAGGATATCCAAACTTTTGGCCTCCGTGAGCCACATAGAAAGAAGAAGAACTGTCTTGGGCCACACATAAAATACACTAACACTAACAATAATTGATGAGCTTAAAAAAAAAAGTCGCAAAAAATCTCATAATGTTTTAAGAAAATCTATGAATTTGTTTTGGGCTGCATTCAAAGCTGTCCTGGTCCACATAAGGCCTGCAGGCCATGGGTTGAAGAAACTGTGTTTAGTTCATGTTATTTATGCTTCCTAGATTGTAGCAACCATTAGGAGCAAGTATTTCACTGATCAGAATTGTGGTATTACTACTTGTGCTTATGCAAGTGGGCTTCAGGTTCAGATGGAAAAAAACAACAATAAAATTACAGGATGAAGTGATAGTAGCTATCCTTGGTGAAGCCATGTATTTCATTAAAATGTACAGAAATCTGTACCCTTTTATCACTGTTATCTCAAGGGTACTTAGAATCTTTACTTGAATTGGCAGAGGGACTACTCTGGTTTACCTATGGTGGAAAGCTTATGTATGTATGTATGTATGTATGCATCTATCTATCTATCTATCTATTTACCCAATAACTGGTTGAGAATTTTGAATGTGTGTAACTAAGGGAAGAATCTGGCCTTCCTGGCTCAAGAACTATTAATAGTAGTGGACTGAAACCCAGTGAGGGAGTGTTAAAGTTTATTCAGTTATTGAGAGCATGTAGCCTCAATCACCTTTGCCTTTGTGTCTTTGTTTTCATCTCTCAACTTTCACCTTCTCTATGAAGCAGCAACAGAAGTCACAAATGTGGTGCAGTGTGGGAGTTCAGTCAGGCCGCTGGGAAAAAATTTTAAAGATAGTTATAAGAAATAGACGCGAACCTTCTTGGAAGACTGAGGGGTTTGCATAAACTCCAGTAATAGATAAGGCTGAAGGCAGCCTAATCCTTACCTTGAGTTAATAGCTTAGGGTGCAAATACAAAAGAATGTAGAGTAGTTTATCTAAATAGTTTGTTTACTCACGTGGTCCTAAGATCAGCCTTTGATCAACTACAGTGCATAATTGCTCTCTACTCAGGAGGTCTTAATGTTAATTACCCTCTAGTGGTGTTTACTCAAGACCTTTGTCATTTAATCTATACTGAATAAATGTGAGCTTTGCTGGCTGATGGGGCCCTGGCTGACACTCTTTACAGCACCCTCCTTGGCACAGGTAAGTGGCCCAGACTCTGCTGGACTGACAGACAAAGTATCTGTGTCAGTGTAGGTTATTCATCCATCCTTAGGTCAGGGTCTGTGGGACAGACCTCTACAGTGTGAGGTAGGGGTTGGGGGGCACAGGTTGTTATAAAGTCCTTATTTGCCTGGTTGAACTCTCTCTCTTTTGCACTACTATTAAAATTTGCACTTTAATGCAGTGAATATCAAAAACTTTATTTCTTTTTCTAAAAAGTATTATTTTGGTTAAATTTTGAGTCATCACTATATGTCAAATGTTCTGTTATAACATTTTCTGAGGAATCCTGCTAAAAATTAATGAGCTAAAGTTACAGGCCCTAAAGCTAAACTTCTTGAGTTAAATTCTCAGTGCCTACTCTTGCTAACCTCTCTAAGTCTATATTCCTCATCTGAGAAGTAAAGACAATAATAGCACCCTCCTCAGAAGAGAGTTGTGAGGATATTTGAGTTAATATTTATTAGATACTTAGAACTATGCCTGATATATTGTAAGCACTCATTAAGTATTATCTACTATCATTATTACTCTGCTGTAATGTTGATTACTTTTCCTTGTTGGTTGGTTTCCTCTTTTCTGGATATAGTCTGAAGCCAGCAAATAAGTTTAATTATTATTATTATATTTTTGCAAACAAGGGCCGTGTAGTTAAATCCATATGTTGTGGCTTAAATGTTCCTCTCCCTCCAAAATTCCTATGCTTAATCTTATTCTCCAATGCAATAGTACTAAGAACGGAGTCCTCTGAGAGGTGATTAATGAGGTCCTGAGAGCTCTCTCCTCATGAGCAGGATTAGTGCCCTTATAAAAGAGGCTCTAGGAAACCCTTTTCCCCTTCCACAGGACAACACAGCAAGAAAGTAACATTTATAAAGCAGAAAACACTCATCAGATATTGAATGTGCTGATGCCTTGATCTTGGACTTCTCAGCCTTCAGAACTGTGAGCAATTTCTGTTACTTATAAGTTACCCAGTCTATGATATTTTGTTGTAGTAGCCCAAATGACCTGAGACATCATACACATCAGTCTGATTTAGCTATTTACACATTTTAAAGTTAGATATATGGAAAAGTTAGGGTTAAATAGCTACTGCCAGACAACACACTCACAAAATACTACTTATGAATAGGACTTTCACATACAGCCACAGTAATAAACTTTTCTATAACAGCCCTAACATTTAAACATTCATCTTTTTATGAAGAGTGAATACTGAATTGACTTTTCAAGACATTTTTTGCAAGAAATAAAGTATAACTGTTAATGTCCTAGAGATTTAAATATCCTCAGCGTACACTTTAAGTGATTGTTAAGATATGGGGGAACATGAATTGACTATATCATTACATGTAAATGGTACCCCCTTTTGGTTGATAAACCTGAACTAATATAATCTAAAATAATGAATTGTAAAACAAGGGAATGTTTTCCTATTAGTTACATAATGTATTTAATATCATTTATTGATAGCAACTTGAATAGATTATACTGTTTATATATTATTAGATAACACTTGTAAGGCTCTGAATTATAAAACTAATGGTAAATTTTGTCAGCTCTTAATTTTTTGGCAGACCACAAGTGCATTCAATAAATTAAAGAGTTACTAGCATAATAAAAATTGAAGGCATCATTGATATGATTGTCACATTAATGTATTTGTTTATAATAAACTAGAAATAATTATGGAATGTTGCAGAAAAGTCATCCTTTCTTTTATGTATTTCTTCCTTCTCTTTTATCTATTTCTTTTTCTTAAAAAGTTTGGATATCTTTTTTTTTTTCTGTTTAATGATAGCCTTTGACTTGGAACCATCTGTAGGGTGCACTGTATTTCTGTTATATAGCTCAGTGGGGAACTTTAACACATCCTGTAGGGCACTTAGTGTATAGTATCAATTTGTTTCACTGACAAAATGACTCATTTGTTGCTTTGTTCTCTGTTATCTAATTTTGTCTTCTTGCATTATTGTTTTTATTCAGGTGGTAAATAACAGTTTAGTGTAATTAAAAGTCACTTATTGTCAGTGAAGAATCATACAAATTCTTCTAATGGAAACCTCTTAATGTCTTAATAAAATAATGTACTAATAAAAGACTTTGTAGTTTCCTTTTTTTCACATCAAACAATTCTCAGGCAGCATTTTTTAAGTTTTATTGGGAAATAAGAGTCAAATACAGCTTCTTTTTTCAAATTTAGAGAGAATGATCAATAGTTTCCAACATACAGCTATTCCGTAGATTTGAGTGAGGAAATTTTCAATAAAATATAATAATAGTGCAATGAACGCTCATGTCTCCATCACTTAGTTTCAGCAATGTGTTTCTCTATAACCCACCCACTTTCTCCCACCGGTAATTACAACAGATTATGTAGGAAAAAAACCCCAAAAACATTTCATCTGTAATTATCTCAGCATATCTAAATAAAAGATATGCACATAACTTTATAAACATAGCCACAATTTTATACCACATTCTTACCCCAAAATTGAAAGTAATTCATTCATTAATATTAACAAATATCCAATCATTGTTTTCAGGATTTTATCTGTCAAAATTCAATCAAGATATAAAACAATTATAAAAATGGACTATTTTCATCATACCAAAAAGTCTATGTCTGACTCTTCAAAGTCAAGCTTTTCCTTTACCTACCAATAACTGACAACCACTAATCAGTTTTACATTCCTAGTTTTAGCTTTGCTAGAATGCCACACAGATGAAATCAAATAATTGCACATTTCAGTCTTACAAATTACTCCATAATCATTTGACCGTACGTATTGAGTCTATTTCTACATCTGTTGCTGTTTCCATTGATCTACTTATCGAGATTTACAGCAATCCTCCATTGTCTTCATTATTGTAACGTTACAATAGAGTAAGTTCTTCAAGTATGTTTCTTGTTTTTGATTTTTTTTTTTTTTTTTTTGAGCAGAAGGATATTTTTAGTACTTATTTCCATATTACTTTTAGGAATAGCTTCTCTGGGGAAAAACAAAAACAAAAACAAAAACAAGCCTTTTGGGATTTTTGTATAATATTGAATAGGATTGCATTACATCTACATATCAATTGGGGAAAATTGACATCTCAACAATATTAGGTCTTCGAATTCATGAACTTGATATGTCTTTCTACTTATTTACACTTTTAAAAACAGTTTATCATAAATATTTTGTAGTTATCAACTACAAAATACAAGTTTTACACATATTTTCAGCTATATACCTAGATATTTTCATATTATTTGTTGCCAATAGAAGTGGTACTTTCCAAAATTTTAATTTCTAATTGTTCTTTAAAAGTGTTAAAAAATACAGATGATTTCTAAAAATCAATTTTTTATGTTGTGATGTTGCCAAGTACTTAAGTTTTAGTAGCTAACTTTTTAGATTCTTTAGCATTTTCTATGTAGATAATGATGTCCTGAGCAAAGAACATTCTATTTCCCTCTTTTCAATAGTCTGTAGGAAATGACAATTAAATTTTGTAATAAACTCTTGACCTGATTTCCAAAGTAGTTTTTCCATTTTCCATTTCCACCAGTAATTCTGGGTTCGCTAAGTGAAATTATCTTTCAAATGTTGTATATTCTTTTCTAGAAGTTCTTTTTTTGTTTGTTTGTTTTTTGTTTTTTTGTTTTTTGTGTGTGTCTGAGTCTCGCTCTGTTGCCCAGGCTGGAGTGCAATGGCACGGTCTCGGCTCATGGCAAGCTCCGCCTCCCGGGTTCACGCCATTCTCCTGCTTCAGCTTACCGAGTAGCTGGGACTACAGGCGCCCGCCACCACACGCGGCTAATTTTTTATATTTTTAGTAGAGTCGGGGTTTCACCGTGTAGCCAGGATGGTCTCGATCTCCTGACTTGGTGATCCGCCTGCCTTGGCCTCCCAAAGTGCTGGAATTACAGGCGTGAGCCACTGTGCCCGGCCTGTTTTTTTTTTTTTTTATTATATACATCTTCTTTACATTATGTTTATGCTTACATGTATTTTTAGTAATAGCTATTTGGAAGATATTTTTCATTTCATTTTTTTCCCCAAGGTCATTTTCTGCCTTCTTTCACTATAGATAGCAAAAGTCTAGTTCTGTGCATATGAATGGATGCATCAAGTTTGGAACTGTGAGGATTGCTTCCTAGATCCTATCACCAGTGGAGCTTCCTGATATTCTCTGAGCGAGGAAAAGACCTGGAGACTGCTCAAGCTAAAGTAGAAAAGTGCTCATTTGTCCCTCTAAGTTGGCAGCATTCTCAGGGAGATAATGGGGATAATATAGAATTTTGCATTCAAATAGAGTTCTGAAAAAAGGAGATGTCTCAGGTTGACATTTAGTTTCACTTTGTCATTCTTTAAAATAAAAGTATGAACACCATGTTGTTTTTCAAAACTGGTTATTTACACAATATATTAGGACGAAGGAGGAAAATAATGTCACCAAGTAGATAAGAGGGTGGGCTCTGAGAGTAAATTGGTTTGAAACCAGGCTTGCCTGTTTACCAATTGGTTATGTGGTTTTGGACTGATTATTAACTTCTCTGTGTTTTGGGTTTCTTATCTATACATTAAAAATAGGGGTTTTTTTTCATAATTTTGATAAAATAATACCCAACAAGCATTTGAAATTGCCTGCCTTATAAATGTTTTGTTGTGTTTTTTTCAAATAGCATAGAGGTATGCCTCACATAGCAACATATAAACAGAGTGGCTGGCCTGGGCACAACTAAATCCTTTGAAAAACAGAAAATTTTCATGGACATTGGTCATTGATAATGGAGCCTCAAATAACAGAAACCCCCAGCAAGAGGCTTTTCTCTCTATTTCCTGGACTTTTCTCATCACAAAAGGTCAAGATAGCACCTCTCTTTATAAACCTTCAGTGGATAGGAAGCCCAAGAATAGGGAAGAGGCTGAAGCAGGAAGTTCGGTTCTTCTAGGAATTATCTTTAAGCATTTTTTTTTTCACCACCCTCACAAATCTGAACTGGTCACAGTCCAGGTATCAGATTAGCTCACTGATAAGGGCTGAGCTGATGGTTAGTACTGTGGAAAATGGAGAGGAGGAAGGTTAAGGAGTCACCATGTACTGGCAAGGTAGTGGACTTGGTGTAGTTGGAAACTCACTTGAACACAGTGCAAGAAGATTTTATTGAATTTTACTTTTTAAAAGATTTTGCATTAGTAATGCAATAATTCTTTTTCTCCTAAATGTAAAATATCAAATTAGATTTTTGAAATACTGCTTGGTTTTTTGTCCTCTTTTATTACCCTGCCTATTTTGAAGATCTTGTTTGCTAATAACATCCCTGTGATGTTTCTGAGGCTAGTCCTAATTACTGAGTTTTCTCTTAATTATAGGTCAAATATTGGTGCTTCTTCATATGTGTAGTAATTTTTGATTAAGCTCTAAACATTATGTATTACATTTTTGAATGTTTGACTTTGCTATCTTCTTTTAAAAAACGTTAATTTTTGATATGCTGTTGAATTCTTTAAATTCAAACAATAGTATTTTTAAGCTTAATTGTGGAAGTGTAGTGTATTTTTTACTCTAAGGCTAGCTTATGTCTTTTAATAAAGTGTTATCTTTCTGTCCTTTCTACTGAATGCCAGATATCCAAAAAGGTATCTCCACTCTGTCTAGTGAAATGCAAATATTTCTCAGACATGGCTAAGCTCTTGGAACTGTTCAACTTAAAACTTTGTCTGCAATTTTTCTTTGCCTAACCTTGTAGTCTCACTTTATACCTATACAGATTGATATTCAGTCAAAGACTCTAGGGTACCACTATGCAGATATTTGAGAATATTTAACTGCAAGGATCTCTTTTCATAAATAATCAGCCTTGAAATGTATCTGCCTCAGCTTCTCTGACTTCCTATCTGTCTTCCCATCTCACTGAAGAAATTCAGTGAGTCACCTGGATTCTACCATCATTCCTCTACCCCATGTTGAAGAAATTGCAATGCTATATCTAGGTAAACAATCATAGTAAATGTGTACTTAGTAAATTGATGTCATTCTTTCATAGGGATTACATAAAAATATTGTTAGAGGAAATATTTTTAAAGAAAGTGAAGTATGGCTTTTAAATGCTAGATTTGTCTGAATCAGTTAATGCTTAAGATTACTTTTGGTTTTTTGCTTCTCATTATAACTTAAACTTCTTATATGACTTACATACATTCATATATAAAACAATAAGAAGTATGCAAACTAAAATATGTGATAATAGACATTGCCAAGCTATTTTGTCTAATTTTTAAGTTATTCTTTTAAAAATAACCATCCATGTTTTAGATAATTTTGCCTTTCATTATTGCATTTATTTGATATGAATTTTTATTCTTACTAACTATTGAATAAAATAATGAAAGCGTTATTGAATGTATAAATCACCAACGAATCTGTAATATATAGAGACAAATTCATCTAAATAATAAATGAAGAACAGGTTCTACTAATTTGAAATCTGAGAGGAATACTTATTACCAGAATAACTGTTATCAATAATGTAACATATGTCCAAAATATGAAGAAAGATGAAAAGCTAATGGTCAGTTAGTTAAAAAGGAAGCAAAACACTAATTAATCCTTTTGGAATCAGTAAAAGAAAAACAAATCAGGTTAATTTTGGATTATGTATATAGCTTCAATTTCAAAAAGTCTAGATAAAAAGATAAATCTTGACAGTGTCCCCAGTACTTGGCTTAAAAAACATTTTTTCTTTGACAATATTTCAAAATTAATTATAAAAAGACATTAAATTTAGAAATATTCAAGGCCATGACTATATACTTGAAGATGGAACCATGCAAATGACAATCAATTTTGTAGCCCAATTGGTGTCTGAATTATTTGGATCTGCATCATTTCATCTTGTTAATAGGAGACCTAGCCACAGATTGAAGCAATTTTCCAAGTTTCAGTTTGTTGCTGTTATTTTCAATTGACTTACTACCATGTAGATAACTATTTAAACTGGCCATGGAAGAAAAAAAAATGAATGCTTCTACATTTCTCAGCCATCTTCGATCTATAGGCGTGTATGTGACTAACTATAGCCAATGATTGGATTGATGACTGAAATGTCATATACTTCCGTATCTTGCCACCTCAAATATCCTGTGACATACTGTAATTCACATTCATTTCATAGGCAAATATAGAGAAACCAGTGGAACAACTTAAGAATCTACAGCATGGAAGGAGCATGGGGTTTCTGAATCACCACTTGGAATCTGGCTGCCAACATTAAATTAGACTGACCTATGAATGAGAAATATCTCTGTCAACTTTAAGGCTGCCTGTTTCAGCACTGGGCTGCTTTGATACCATGAAAAGAGATCTACTATTTCAGATGATAAAAGTTCAAATTTCAAATATAATGAATCACTGGGAAAATGCAAAAAGAAGGAGCTTTAAAGTTTTACATCAGTTAAATAACTATTGCATATTTAACCTAGTGTTTGCTTCAATGTTGAGAATAAAATAAGAACAAGAAAGAGAAGCATAGCCAAAGAAGTGAGTAAAACACATGTCTTAAGAGAAAGTCCAAATGAATAGAATAATTGACCTATGAAGAGAAGACAGGCTGGTGCGGTGGCTCACACCTGTATTTCCACACTTCAGTAAACTGAGGTGGGAGGAAAGCTTGAGCCCCGTAGTTTGGGACAATCCTGGGCAATATAGGGATACCCCATCTCTAAAAAAGATAAAAAGCCAGGCATGGTTGTGCATGCCTGTGTTTCCAGCTGCTCAGGAGGCTGAGATGGAAGGATCACTTGAGAGCTCAGGAGGTCAAGGCTGCAGTGAGCCGTGATCCCACTATTGCAGTTCAGCCTGGGTGACAGAAGAAAACCCTTTCAAATAAATAAATAAATAAACAAACAAGAAAAAAAGAAAAAGAAAAAAAGAAAAGGGAATAAGAAAGAAAAGAAAACAATTTTTTGCCTTCAAGTGTACACTAGGTTAAACCATCAGAGCATTAACAATAATGAAAACTTCCTTAGCATAGAAAAACTGAGAAAATACTTGAAAAATGATGCAGCCAAAATATAACTAATATACGAATCTAGATTTAAGACAACACTATTTCATATGCCTTGAAAGCAGTCAACAAGCATGGTAAATTTAGGATTTGGTTGAGGGATTACAAGAAAATGTCCAGGGTTTGCTTAAGGTAGAAAATGAAAAGAAGAAAGGCTAAATATGAAGGAACCAAAACATTAGAAAAAGGAAAACTAATAAATTCTAGGAGAGTAGGTGACTGGAAACATTAAAAATAAGAGGTAAAATTAATGAAATATAAAACAAATAAAATGGAATCAACAAAGTCCAGTTCCTTCGTGGTGGGGATGGGGAGCAGAACGTTTAGTGAGATTGACAACTTTAAGTGAGATTTAGTAAGTTAATATGTGAAATTAAACAAATTTATAGTAATAACTTTGAAAGTTTACATAAAATAGATGTCACTAGAAGAACACAGGTTATATACTGACAAGGGAAAACTATAGATTGCAAATAATTCTATAATTGAATTAAATCAATGATCAAAAATTTTCTTTGAAGAAAATTCTAATCTCACATGGCACCAGTAGTGATTTTATACTTCTAAGAAGCCTATTATTCCAGTCTTACACCAATTGGTTCTAGAAAACAGAAAAAGAAGGTACATACACACCGATTGTATTTTTAAGATGTGCATAACCTTGATATCAAAACCAAATAGGGATAGTACGTGAAAATAAATTTACATATAAATTTAACCCGTGGGCATAGATGCAAAAATTCAAGCCTAAATATTACCAAACCAAACTCTACAATGAATTCAAAAGGTATTATAACCCACAGAGATGGGTATATTTTAGGGATATGAGTTTATTTAAAATTAGTGAACTGCAAACAGGGATAGTCTGACTTTCTCTGTTTCTATTTGGATGGGCTTTCTTTCTTTCTCTTGCCTGATTGTTCTAACTAGGACTTCCAGTACTATTTTGAAAGACATCCTTGTCTTGTGCCAGTTTTCAAGGGAAACGCTCCCAGTTTTTGCCCATTTGGCATGATGTTTGCTGTGGGTTTGTCATAGAGGGCTCTTATTATTTTGAGGTATGTCCCTTTGATATTTAGTTTGTTGAGAGTTTTAACATGAATGGATGCTGGATTTTATCAAAAGCTTATTCTGCATCTTTTAAGATGATCATGTAGTTTTTTCTTTATTCTGTATATATAATGATTCACATTTATTAATTTGCGTATGTTGCATCAACTTTGCATCTCAGAGAGAAAGCCTGCTTAATTGTCACAGATTACCTTTTTGATGTGCTGCTGAATTCACTTTGCTAGTATTGTTTGTCTGTTTTTTCTTGACACGGAATTTTGCTCTGTCGCCCAGGCTGGCGTGCAATGGAGTGATCTTGACTCACCGCAACCACTGCCCCACTGGGTTCAAGCAATTCTCATGCTTCTCCCTCCTGAGTAGCTGGGATTACAGGCATGCGCCACCACACCCAGCTACTTTTTTTTATTTTTAGTAGAGATGGAATTTCACTATGTTGTCCAGGCTGGTCTTGAACTACTGACCTCAGGTGATCCACCTGTCTTGGTCTCCCAAAGTGCTGGGATTACAGGTGGGAGCTACCAGGCCCAGCCGACTTTGCTAGTATTTTGTTGACTATTTTTGCATCAATGTTCATCAAGGATATTGACCTGAAGTTTTCGTTTTTGTTGTATTTCTGCCAGGTTTTGGTTATAAGGGTGATGCTGGCTCATAAAATGAGTTGGGGAAAAGTGCCTCCTCTTCATTTTTTTGGAATAGCTTCAGTAGGAATGGTGTCAACTCTTCATATATTTGGAAGAATTCAGCTGTGAATCTGTCTGGTTCTGGGCTTTTTTGACTGATGGACTATTTATTATTGATTCAATTTGGGGGTCGATATTGGTCTGTTCAGGGATTCAATTCCTTCCTGGTTCAGTCTTGGAAGGGTATATGTGTCCAGAAATTTATCCATTTCTTCTAGATTTTCTAGTTTTTGTGAGTATAGGTAGGTATTCATAGTAGTTTCTGAAGGCTATTTGCATTTCTATGGGGTCAATGGTAATATTCCCTTTGTCATTTCTAGTTGTGTTTATTTGAATCTTCTATCTTTTATTCTTTAATAGTCTAGCTAGTGGTCTACCTTTTTTTTTTTTTTTTTTTTTCCCCAAAGAGTCGGCTCCTAATTTCATTAATCTTTTGAAAGTTTTTTACGTCTCAATCTCTTTCAGTTCAGATCTGATTTTGGTTATTTCTTGTCTTCTGCTTGCTTGGGGTTGGTTTTCCCTTGCTTCTCTAGTTGTGATGTTAGATTGTTAATGAGATCTTTCTAGCTTTTTGATGTGAGTGTTTAGTGCTGTAAATTTCCCTCTTAATGCTGCTTTAGATGTGTCCCAAAGATTCTAGTATGTTGTGCCTTTGTTCTCATTAGTTTCGAAGAACTTGATTTCTTTACCCAAAAGCCATTCAGGGGAAGGTTGATTGATTTCCATTTAATTGTGTGGTTTTGAGTGATTTTCTGAGTCTTGAATCTAATTTTAATTGTGCTGTGGTCGGAGAGAGTGGTTGGTGTCATTTTGATTCTTTTGCACAAGCTAACAATTGTTTTATGTCTGGTTGTGTAGATGATTTCACAGTATGTGCCATGTGGTATGAGAAGAATGTATATTCCATTGGTTTTGTGGGGGAGAGTTCTGTTGATATCTATCAGGCACATTTGGTCTAGTTTTGAGTTCAGGTCCTGAATATCTTTGTTAATTTTCTCTCTTGATGATCTGTCTAATACTGTCAGAGGGATGTTGAAGTCTGCCACTATTATTGTGTGGGAACCTAAGTTTCTTTGAAGGTCTCCAGGAACTTGCTTTATGAATCTGGGTACTCCTGCATTAACTGCATATACATTTAAGATAGTTAAGTCCTATTGAATTGAACTCCTTAGTATTATGTAATGCCCTTCTTGTCTTTTTTTGATCTTTGTTGATTTGAAGTCTGTTTTGTCTGAAATTAGGACTGTAGCCCATGTTTTTTTCTGTTTTCCATTTGCGTAGTAGATGTTTCTTCATCCCTTTATTTTGAAATTATGAGTGCCATTTCATGAGAGATGGATCTCTTGAACACAGTATACCATTGGGTATTCCTCCATTATCCACCTTACCACTCTGTGCCTTTTAATTGTGGCATTTACCCCATATACATTTAAGGTTACTTTTGACATGTGTGAATTTGAACCTGTCACCATGTTGTTGGATGTTTATTATGCTGACTTGTTTGTGTGGTTGTTTTTTAGTGTCACTGGTCTGTGTACTTAAGCCATACTATCCCTGTTTGCAGATGACATGATTCTATATCTAGAAAACACCATAATCTGGGCCCACAAGTTCCTAAAATTGATCAACAATTTCAGCAAAATTTCAGGATACAAAATCAATGTACAAAAATCATTAGCATTCCCATACAACAGCAATAGCCAAACCAAGAGCCAAATCAGGAGTGCAATCCCATTTACAGTTGCCACAAAAAAGCATAAAATACCTAAGAGTACATCTGACCAGGGAGTCAAATATCTCTACAATAAGAATTATAAAACCATTCTCAAAAAAAATCAGAGATGACACAAATGAACAAACATTCCATAGTCATGGATAGGAAGAATCAATGTTGCTAAAATGGCCATACTGCCCAAAACAATTTACTGATTCAAAACTGTTTTTGTCAAACTACCAATGACGTTTTTCACAGAACTAGAAAAAATCATTTTAAAATTCATATGGAACCAAAGAAGATCCTGAATAGCCAAGACATTCCTAAACAAAAAGAACAAAACTGGAGGCATCACACTACCCAACTTCAAGCTATACTACAGTTCTATAATAACCAAAACAGAATGGTATTGGTACAAAAACAGACACATAGACCAATGGAACAAAATAGAGAGCACAGATATAAGGCTGCACACCTACAACCATCTGATTTTCGGTGAAGCTGACAGAAACGAGCAATGGAGAAAGGAGTCTCTATTCAATAAGTGGAGCTGGAGTAACTGGCTAGCCATATGCAGAAGATTGAAACTGAACCCATTCCTTACAGCATACACAAAAATTGACTCAAGATGGATAAAGCCTTAAATGTAAAACTAAAAGTATAAAAATCTTGAAAGACAAACTAGGCAATATCATTCTGGATATAGCAACTGGAAAAGATTTCACAGCAAAGATCCCAAAAGCAACACAGCAAAATCAAAAATTGACAAATGGGATCTAATTAAAGAGCTTCTACACAGCAAAAGAAACTATCAAATGAGTAAACAGGCAATCTACAGACTGGAAGAAAATATCTGCAAACTATGCATATGCAAAGGTCTAATATCCAGCATCTATAAGGAAGTTAAGCAAGTTTATAAGCAAAAAAACTAACCACATTGAAAAGTGGGCAAAGGACATGAACAATTTTCAAAAGAAAACGTACATGTGGTCAGCAAGCACATGAAAAAAGTTCAACATTACTGATCATTAGGGAAATGTGAATCAAAAACCACAATGAGATACCATTTCACACCAGTTAGAATGGTTGCTATTAAAAATTCAAAAAAATATCAGATACTGGTGAGGGTGCAGAAAAAAGGGAACACTATATACTGCTTGTGGGAGTGCAAATTAGTTCAATTATTATGGAAAGCCGTGTAGAGATTCCTCACAGAGCTAAACACAGAACTACCATTTGACCCAGCCATCCCATTACTAGTCATATACCCAAAGGTATGTAAATCATTCTACCATAAAGGCGCATGCACATGCATGTTCACTGCAGCACTATTCACAATGGCAAATACATGAAATCAAACTAAAAGTCCATCAGTGGTAGACTGGGTAAAGAAAATGTGGTACATATACACCATGGAATATTATGCAACCTTAAAGAAAAACAAGATCATGTCATTTGCAGGGACATGAATGGAACTGGAGGCCATTATCCGAAGCAAAGTAAATCAGGAATAGAAAACTAAATACTGCAAATACTGCATGTTCTCACTTACAAGTGGGAGCTAAATGATGAGAACACATGTACACAAAGAGAAGAACAACAGACACTGGGGTCTACCTGAGGATGGGGGGTGGGAGGAGGGAGAGGAGCAGAAAAAATAATTATTGGCTTATAATTAGGCTTAGTACCTGGGTGACAAAAATAATCTGTACAAGAAGCCCCTGTGACATGAGTTTACCTCTACAGCAAACCTGCACATGTACAGCAAACCTGCCTATGTACCTGAAACCTGAAATAAAAGTTTAAAAAAACAGAAAAATAAAAATAAAATAAGTAAATAAGTTAACATAATCTATCATGTTAAAATAAAAATAAAATATATCACCTCAATATACATAGAAAAATAGTATTATGTATTGTGCTTGTAAATGATTCGGGGCATATACATTTGATTCTGCTGGGTATATACCTAGCAATAAAATTTCTGGGTCAAAGGGTAAATATATCATCAACTTTTAGGAAATACTGCCAAATAGGAAATGTCTCCTTCCAGTCTGGATACTGTCTTAATTTTAGGAAGAGTTTGAGGAACAGAGTTTGTAATTTTACATTTTCCAATTGATTAATCTTTTCTTTGCGAAGAAAACTTAGTTTTTAAAAAGGTAATCTTCCTCCCTCCCTCCCCTCCCTCCCTTCCTTCCTTCCTTCCTTCCTCTTTCTTTCTCTTTCTTTCTTTTCTCTCTCTCTCTCTCTCCCTCCCCCCTTCCTTCCTTCCTTCCTTCCTTCCTTCCTTCCTTCCCGCCTTCCTCCTTCCCCCCTCCCTTCTTCCTTAGCTTTTTGTTTCTTTCTTTCTTTTAGAGAGTGTAAATATGTATTATTATTTTCCAAGGTGAATTAGAATTGTTGCATTTTCCTTTACAAATAAACATCCTCAAAACCGAACTTCCATTCTGTTGAACAGAAATATTCTAATTGCTGAAAAACTGTGTAAAGGGAGGAAAAGCACAGACAGCAAGAAGGAAAGCAATTGTTTAACATGGGAAGAAACTCTTAGCAGAGAAATTAAGGGGAAGCAGCATTTGAAATGATCAGTTTAACAGTTTTTAACCATTGCTTATGTGAAATGTGAAAATAACAAACCTCCTGTTATGCACAGAGATTAGGCAACCAGATGACACAATTTAACATCATGCTTAAGAGCATGGTTTTAAGAATTAGAATACTTGAGGACAAAACTAGGGTCTTATATGTATTCACCAAGTGACCTTGGAAAATTTTCTAAAATTCTTTGCGCCTTAGTTTTTTCATCCATACTATGAGAATAATAATGCTATATTGATATACTAACCTACATCATGACTAATAATGATATAGTAACCTATATCTTAGGTTACTTAGTGGGGATTTCATGATTAATGCATGTAAACTACTAGAACGATGTCTGGAAAATATGAGTATTTAATAAATGTCATTTCCACCAAACCTGAAATGTGCCTATCATTATTCCTGACACTCTAGCTCTTTCAAAATTCTCCAGCACTGTCCATGCCTCCCAGCAACAAATCTTGAGAAATTAGACTAGTCTTCTAAACTTTTATATTCATTATCCTGAAACCTTATAAATTCCCCCTTACCAGTGGTTTTGGGAAGGCTCCATTGCTGACTCCATTTAAAACAGCTGATAACTCACTTTCATTAATTCATGGATTTTTACTTCATTATTCATCATTATTCTTATTTTCTCCCTGTGGATGTTTGCTTAACACTACTTGTTCCATAATATGTGGGTTTCCTTACACTTAGAATGTTTTCCCACTTTCTAGCAATCAAAAGTCTGTACTTTCTTTCAAGTATTACTCTTCAGGAATACTTTGTCAGCTAATTGTACCTCTTACCAATCCATTATTTTGTTAATAATAATGTGAAGTGCTTACAATGCACTATCACATATTTTTATCAGACATTGTTATGTATTTTGTCACACTATGGCTATAATATCCTTATGAGCAGGAACACTATATATCTGTAAGCCTCATAATAGTCATGATAGTAATTATCAGAGCACTGTAGATATACTCTGTACCTGGTGAGAAATCAGAAGAAGGAAGCATGGATTAGTCTATAAGAAATATTTAATCACGTTGATGATAGTCCTTCACAATGAAACATGCTTCTATCCCATGATAAAAATTATTATGCTGTCAGACTATCATACTTCATGAGCCATTATCTACCCTATTTGCCATCATCTGTGTCCTAATACCAAATATTATTTAGAAGTTATAGCTTCTTCAACTTCCAGTCAACTGAAAAGATACCTGAAAATGTGGAAGCAACTTTGGAACTGGATAACAGACAGAGGTTGGAACAGTTTGGAGGACTCAAAAGAAGACAAGAAAAATATAGGAAAGTTTGAAACTTCCTAGAGACTTGTTGAATGGCTTTGACCAAAATGCTCATAATGATATGGACAATGAAATCCAGACTGAGGTGGTTTCAGATGGAGATGAGGAACTTGTTGGGAACTGGAGCAAACGTGACTCTTGTTATGTTTTAGCAAAGAGACTGGTGGCATTTTGCCCCTGCCCTAGAGATTTATGGAACTTTGAACTTAAGATAAATGATTTAGGGGATCTGGTGGAGGAAATTTCCAAGCAGCAAAGCATTCAAGAAGTAACTTGGGTGCTGTTAAAGGTATTCGGGTGTTTTGTTTTGTTTTGTTTTGTTTTTGAGACAGGGTCTCATTCGGTCACCCAGACTGGAATGCAGTGGCAGGATCTCAGCTCACCACAACCTCCACCTCCCAGGCTCAAGCGATTCTCCTGCCTCAGCCTCGTGAGTAGCTAAGATTACAGGCACCCACCACCATGCCCAGATAATTTTTGTATTTTTAGTAGATATAGAGACGGTGTTTCATCATGTTGGCCAGGCTGGTCTCGAACTCTTGACCTCAAATGATCCACCCACCTTGGCCTCCCAAAGTCCTGGGATTACAGACATGAGCCACCATGCCCAGCTAGCATTCAGTTTTAAAAGGAAAACAGAGCATAAAAGTTTGGAAAATTTTCAGCCTGACAATGCAATAGAAAAGAAAATCCCATTTTCTGAGGAAAAATTGAAGCTGGCTGCAGAAATTTGGGCAAATAATGAGGAGCCAAATGTTAATCACCAAGACAATGGGGAAAATGTCTCCAAGGAATGTCAGAGACCTTTGCAGAAGCCCCTCTCATCACAGGGCCAGAGGTTAAGGAGGAAAAAGTGATTCTGTGGGCCAGGCTCAGGATTCCTGTGCTGTGTGCAGCCTAGGGACTTGGTGCCCTGCATCCCAGCCACTCCAGCAGTGGTTGAAAGAGGCAAACATAGAGTTCGGGCCGTGGCTTCAGAGGGTTCAAGCCCCAAGCCCTGGCAGCTTCCACACGGTGTTGAGTCTGGAAATGTACAGAGGTCAAGAATTAAGGTTTGGGAAACTCCACCTAGATTTCAGAAGATGCGGTATGGAAATGCCGGGATGCCCACGCAGAAGTTTGCTGCAGGGGTTGGGCTCTCATGGAGAACCTCTGCTAGGGCAGTACAGAAGGGAAATGTGGGGTTGGACCACCCACACAGAGTCCCTACTGGGGCACCATCTAGTGGAACTTTGAGAAGAGGGTCAACCTCCTCCAGACCCCAGAATGGTAGATCTACCAACAACTTGCACCATGGGCCTAGAAAAGCCACAAACACTCATCATGAGCTTGTGAAAGCAGCTAGCAGGGAGGCTATACCCTGCAAAGCCACAGGGGTGGAGTATCCTAAGACCATGGGAACCCACCTCTTCCATCAGCATGACCCAAATATGAGACATGGAGTCAAAGAAGGTCATTTCAGCAACTTTAAGATTTGACTGCCCTGCCAGATTTTGTACTTGTGTGGGACCTGTAGCCCCTTTGTTTTGGCTAATTTCTCCCACTTGAAATGTCTGTATCTACCCAAAGCCTGTACCCCCATTGTATCTAGAAAGTAACTAACATGCTTTTGATTTTACAGTCTCGTAGGCAGAAGGGACTTGCCTTGTCCCAGATGAGACTTTGGACTGTGGACTTTTGAGTTAATGCTGAAAGGAGCTATGACTTTGGGGGACTGTTGGGAAGGCGTGACTGGTTTTGAAATGTGAAGATATGAGATTTGGGAGGGGCAAGGGGAAGAATGATGTGTTTGGCTCTTTGTCCCCACCTAAATCTCATCTTGTAGCTCCCATAATTCCCACATGTTGTGGGAGGGGCCTGGTAGGAGATGATTGAATTTTACGGGCACGTCTTTTCCATGCTGTTCTTGTGATAGTGAATGAGTCTCATGAGATCTGATGGTTTTAAAAACAAGGGTTTCTCTGCACAAGCTTATCTCTCTTTTATGGCCACCATGCAAGAAGTGCTTTTTACCTTCTGCCATGATTGTGAGGCCTCCTCAGCCACGTGGAACTGAGTCCAATAAACTTCTTTCTTTTGTAAATTGCCCAGTCTTGGGTATGTCCTTATCAGCAGCGTGAAAACAAACCAATATACCATGCTTTCTCTGAAGGCTCTGGAAAAGAAGCCTTCTTTGCTTTTTCTAGTATCTGGAATTTATCAGCAATTCTTGGCATTTATTGGCTTAAGACTTCATCACTCCAATCTCTACATCATCTTCACATGGCCTTCTCTTTGTGTATGTTTGTGTGTGCTTTCCTTTTCTCATATGAACACTAGTCATTAGATTTAAGACACTCTAATCTGGCATGACCTGAACTTAACTAATTATATCTGAAAATACTCTATTTCCAAATAGGGTCAAATTCTCTTTCTGAATGTATGTGAATTCTTGGGGGACATTATTCAACTCACTACACAACCTTCCCCTCAACTGATGAGTAGACAAAATCTGATATAGCCATACGATAGATGATTATTTGGTAATAAAACGGAATGAAGCAGTAAGTGATGCATACTGCAATGTGGACAAATGTTTAAAATGTTATACTAATTGAAAAAGCTAGGCACAAAATACCACATATTATATAATTCAATTTTTATGAAATGACTGGAATTGACAAATCTATATAGGTACAAATAGGTTAGGGGTTGCCTAGGGCTGGCAGAAAACATGAGGAGTGACTGTTGATGTTTTTGTGCTTCTTATTATAGTGAGAAAAGTGTTCTAAAATTAGATTCTGCTGATTTTTACACAACTCTGTAAATTTATGAAAAACTATTGAACTATACACTTTACATAGATGAATTTATTGTATGTAAATTATGTCTCAATAAAAGTTGTTAAAATATGATAAATTATGTACCTAGATTTGTGCATACAGTTGTTCTTTGTGCATAGAGTTATTTTATACATCTAGAATATGTGGCGACACAGTTTCTCTCTTTCTGCTGTTGATATTAAAGAATTGATGAAACAACATCTATATACATTGAGATTCATAAATATATAAAATCTATCTATGGAAAATTCTCATAATTTATTTCTACTAATTTTAATAGTGGTGAGATTTGTCAAAAAGAATTCCTTTATTTTTCTATATATTTTATGATTTATGTTTTTAAAATTTTTAAGTCCTTTTCCTCCTACATGAGTACAAAGTCTCTCATTTAGTGATATAATCACCTTACAGTTTTTCCCTTTCATATTTATGTTTTTAATTCATCTGAAATTCAAGTCATTATGTGTAATTAGGTAGATATTTAATTTTATTTATCTCCATAATGATATAGTTTTTGTAACACCACCTACTAAATAATGCATGGTGTAATCCCTTTTAAGTGCTGACATACACATGGGTGAATGTCTTAACTCCCTTTTATTTTCAGTTGTTCCAGTCTTAGGCCATCACCACATTGCTTTTATTATTATTATTTCACATTTTTCTTCATCATTTCTCACGTAGAGTAGAGTATATTGTGTTATGTTCCGAGTAGAATAAGAGTTCCAAAGGTTTGAAATTATGGACTCTGGCAATCAGTCCATGGTCAAACACATAAATATGTAATCCATATATATGAATAAACAAAGAACAAATGAATAACAATAACTATTAATAAAAGAACATGAATATGAATTAATAAACATGAATAAATGAAGAATTAATGAATGAAACAACTATCATGTAGAAATTATGTGCCAAATGCTCAGTAAGATACAATGAATTATTGATGTGGTCTTGTAAAATGGCAGCAAATGAATGCATTTTGTAAGAAGCATATAAAATAAAAAGAAACTAAATGGCCATGAGAACAGAGGATGCCATGTAAAGAGGAGAGATTGTACATAGACTTAACCTCCCTTCTAAAAGGAAGGAAGGATAAACCATTACCATTTGATATTATAAGTCAAAATTTAAACATAATGTTTTTAATATTGAAACTGGTACAAGCTTGTATTAGAACATTAGGGGACTGTTGGGAAGGCGTGACTGGTTTTGAAATGTGAAGATATGAGATTTGGGAGGGGCAAGGGGAAGAATGATGTGTTTGGCTCTTTGTCCCCACCTAAATCTCATCTTGTAGCTCCCATAATTCCCACATGTTGTGGGAGGGGCCTGGTAGGAGATGATTGAATTTTACGGGCACGTCTTTTCCATGCTGTTCTTGTGATAGTGAATGAGTCTCATGAGATCTGATGGTTTTAAAAACAAGGGTTTCTCTGCACAAGCTTATCTCTCTTTTATGGCCACCATGCAAGAAGTGCTTTTTACCTTCTGCCATGATTGTGAGGCCTCCTCAGCCACGTGGAACTGAGTCCAATAAACTTCTTTCTTTTGTAAATTGCCCAGTCTTGGGTATGTCCTTATCAGCAGCGTGAAAACAAACCAATATACCATGCTTTCTCTGAAGGCTCTGGAAAAGAAGCCTTCTTTGCTTTTTCTAGTATCTGGAATTTATCAGCAATTCTTGGCATTTATTGGCTTAAGACTTCATCACTCCAATCTCTACATCATCTTCACATGGCCTTCTCTTTGTGTATGTTTGTGTGTGCTTTCCTTTTCTCATATGAACACTAGTCATTAGATTTAAGACACTCTAATCTGGCATGACCTGAACTTAACTAATTATATCTGAAAATACTCTATTTCCAAATAGGGTCAAATTCTCTTTCTGAATGTATGTGAATTCTTGGGGGACATTATTCAACTCACTACACAACCTTCCCCTCAACTGATGAGTAGACAAAATCTGATATAGCCATACGATAGATGATTATTTGGTAATAAAACGGAATGAAGCAGTAAGTGATGCATACTGCAATGTGGACAAATGTTTAAAATGTTATACTAATTGAAAAAGCTAGGCACAAAATACCACATATTATATAATTCAATTTTTATGAAATGACTGGAATTGACAAATCTATATAGGTACAAATAGGTTAGGGGTTGCCTAGGGCTGGCAGAAAACATGAGGAGTGACTGTTGATGTTTTTGTGCTTCTTATTATAGTGAGAAAAGTGTTCTAAAATTAGATTCTGCTGATTTTTACACAACTCTGTAAATTTATGAAAAACTATTGAACTATACACTTTACATAGATGAATTTATTGTATGTAAATTATGTCTCAATAAAAGTTGTTAAAATATGATAAATTATGTACCTAGATTTGTGCATACAGTTGTTCTTTGTGCATAGAGTTATTTTATACATCTAGAATATGTGGCGACACAGTTTCTCTCTTTCTGCTGTTGATATTAAAGAATTGATGAAACAACATCTATATACATTGAGATTCATAAATATATAAAATCTATCTATGGAAAATTCTCATAATTTATTTCTACTAATTTTAATAGTGGTGAGATTTGTCAAAAAGAATTCCTTTATTTTTCTATATATTTTATGATTTATGTTTTTAAAATTTTTAAGTCCTTTTCCTCCTACATGAGTACAAAGTCTCTCATTTAGTGATATAATCACCTTACAGTTTTTCCCTTTCATATTTATGTTTTTAATTCATCTGAAATTCAAGTCATTATGTGTAATTAGGTAGATATTTAATTTTATTTATCTCCATAATGATATAGTTTTTGTAACACCACCTACTAAATAATGCATGGTGTAATCCCTTTTAAGTGCTGACATACACATGGGTGAATGTCTTAACTCCCTTTTATTTTCAGTTGTTCCAGTCTTAGGCCATCACCACATTGCTTTTATTATTATTATTTCACATTTTTCTTCATCATTTCTCACGTAGAGTAGAGTATATTGTGTTATGTTCCGAGTAGAATAAGAGTTCCAAAGGTTTGAAATTATGGACTCTGGCAATCAGTCCATGGTCAAACACATAAATATGTAATCCATATATATGAATAAACAAAGAACAAATGAATAACAATAACTATTAATAAAAGAACATGAATATGAATTAATAAACATGAATAAATGAAGAATTAATGAATGAAACAACTATCATGTAGAAATTATGTGCCAAATGCTCAGTAAGATACAATGAATTATTGATGTGGTCTTGTAAAATGGCAGCAAATGAATGCATTTTGTAAGAAGCATATAAAATAAAAAGAAACTAAATGGCCATGAGAACAGAGGATGCCATGTAAAGAGGAGAGATTGTACATAGACTTAACCTCCCTTCTAAAAGGAAGGAAGGATAAACCATTACCATTTGATATTATAAGTCAAAATTTAAACATAATGTTTTTAATATTGAAACTGGTACAAGCTTGTATTAGAACATTATGTCATTAATTTTATGTTTTATTACAACTAGGGCATTGTTGATTTGAGTTTGAAAATAAATACTAAAGATTATTTTTTAAAACCTGCTTTCAATTGGGAATCTAAAGTTTTATTACACTAATACAATTTTCATGGTAAGCCAACACTAATTGCTAATTAGACATTGCTTACAGGTGCAAAATATAAAAACATTTCATAAAATTGTTAATACTTTATGATATTGTAAATATCTCTATTTTATAGGAACTAGTAATGTTTGAAGTGAATTTCATTTTAACTACTTTTTAATCATTTGAAAAGTCAATAAAATTGTGATTATTCTTCTTTAGAAAATAATATTTATGTTTCTAAAATTTGTAGGAATTCCTCAAAGTACTCCTTATCTGGACTTACTTCTGTCTGTATCAAGGTTCCAGTGACCCATTAGCACCTATTTTTGTAACAAAACTTATTTTTCTCCCTGCATGATTTATACATCTATTTGTTCCTACTGAAGTAAGTTTTTGAAATTATACAGGCCCAAACAAGACAATGTACAAAAATTTTAGGAAGTAGCTCCATGTACTGGCCTTCTGTAGGCTTTTTTTTTTCTTTTTTAACTCTCAATATTTAAGGTAAGGTCTCTTGATGTCTCTATATTGATTGCTGTGAGTTGCTGAAGTTTAGAAAAGGGAATGGAGTAGGGAAAGAAAGAGAGAGAAGGAAGGAAATTAAAACAGAAAATTGGAAATTCATACTTGTTGACAGTCTACCATGGGCCTAATGTATTTGGCATTTCATATATACATATATATAAATTATATATATACACACATATATATATATAATTTAACATTCACCAAACATCATATATTATTTTCTAAGCACTTCAATTGATTTTTAAATTATAAACATATACTTATTTTTTGTATATTTCACATGCCATAAATTTTTTAAAATAAAACTTTATGGTTACATTTTTTAAAGCTGTCTTTTGAAAGATCTGGGCAAAATCAATTGCCCAAGTTCTTAGTTTACAGCTAAAAAATGTGTCTATAATTAACTCTCTTAAAGGAAATTACCTTAGAGGGAGAAAGATATTTCGGGATTTAATTATCTTCATCCTTTGTTTTGGCATTTTTGTAGAATAAAAACAATATAGAAAGATTTGTAAGTTAATGTTGATATGAGAGGGATCACAATTAGAGAAAATATGCAGTACTTTTCAAACATATGAGGCAAATTTTGGTATGATTTCCACTATTTCTCCATATGTTTCCCTAAACTTGGAAAATATAAGAGTATTTTAACATACTAGGAACCAAATTAAGCAGAGCAGTGTTAGGTTAGCTGCAGGACTTACTGGATTTCAGATTTTGACTTTTTAAACATTTTGTTTTATTTTTATGCTCCTTTCCCTGAAGTCATTCTGTGTAAATGTGCATTTTATATCAGTACATTTCACATCTAATAGTCAAATAAGAATTTGTTAAGTTTCATTAGAAGGAATTTAGTTGCTCTTTCTTGTTTCTATGTTTTCCACTTTTACTTTTAAACAAAAAGGTTCATTTGGTTTAATATTCAGATAAGTCTTAACAAATTTTAAATAGGATACATTATGAAATAACCCAGAAACAGAAACTCAAATACTATGTGTTCTTACTAATACGTGGAAGCTGAACAGTGAGTATACATAGACATACAGAATGGGAAAGTAGACACTGGAGACTGCAAAAGGTGGGAAGGTGAGTGGGCGGCGAGGGTTGAAAAATGATCTATTGGGTACAGTGGTCACTTTTTGAGTGATAGGTACATTAAAAACCCAAGCTTTACCACTTTACAATATTCCACGTAAGAAAATTGCACTTGTACCCCCAAACCTATAAATTAATAAATAAATGTCACAGAGTTAAAAAAAAAAATAAGGAAACTTTTGTCTTTTTAAGCCACTGAGTTATTGAGATGTATCATTTATGGTAATTAGCTTTGCTTAAATATACTGTTTCCCTCTATTTTATAAATAGCATTTAATAAATATTGTGTATTTAATAATATAATTTATTCTCAGGACTTGCTGTATGCCACGTAATGTGCAAGGAATCTTACATACAGTATTTTGTCTTTAATCTGCACAATAGCCCAATCTGAATGCTAAATATATATGATGGGAACACTGATGCTCAAAGTGGCTAAGTGACTTGCAAAATAAATCAGATTTATTATACCAGGAGCCAGAGGGTGAGTAATGACAGTTTTATAACAGATACCACAAAAGGAGTTGCAGTGAACAAAATGTTGAATAGTAATTCCTATGCAATCTATGGAAAGTGCTTTTAATAGGAGCTAGTTGCCTATTAGCATTAGTTCAAAATCTTAGATTGAGAATGGAAACGAAAAACAGTTTAGTGAAAGAGAACACTATTTTGGAATCTGAAATGCGGCCCCTTGAATTTCACACTTCAAACAAATAAAGAAAAGTGAAAATCTAGTTATATTAATACAAATTCTGCTTCTTCAACTTATGCTTAAGTCAAAATGCTTGAATCTTTAAAAAATAAATAAGTAAACACCATAGTTGTCAATCAAAACAAAACAACAGGCTGGTTCTTTAATTTTTCTATTTAGATTATCAGTGAAAATAAAAAATTTGTAAGTGTAGATACAATCTGAATTGTTGAACTGATTTCTATTATTCATATGCTTGTGAAAAGGGAGATGCCTAAAATATAATTGTTGTAAATTTTTACATATGTAAAAATATTGTAATGTAAATTTACAAGTCATAGATGCAATGAGCATGGACAATCTGACAAGAAAATAATTTTCTGAATGAACAATGAAACTATAAATTTCCAGTCCTTCATTAACCTAAAAATCAAAGTAGAGGCAGGTATTACCTGACGAAGTCGACACTGTTCAGGCTTCATCTGTTAGCCTCTAATACAGCATATGGAATGCTATTTAAATTTATCTTAGAGTTTCTGTACTTGGCTGAGATCACAAGAATATGGATGAAAGACACTTTGCAGGTTTCTGGGTACCCACTGGGCACCAAATTAATAAACTGGTATCAATTTAATATGTATAGTGAGTTTCGCAGAGGTTGAGCAAAGGAGATGATTAAAGGTTGAAAATCAAGGCCTATGAGAAAAACAGTAAAAATAAAAAGCTTAATTTAGTATGAGAAAAAGAAAATTGAGGAATAATTTAAGAATGCTCTTCAGAGATATGAAGTCTATTTTAGAAACAGTGATAGTTGTTTCTTTTTTCCAACAAAAAAGAGCAGAAAGAAATGAAGCCAATTTGTAAGTCATAAAAAGGGAATATATTAACCTGTTAGGGTCTGAAATATTTTTCACACTTTTAAATAAGAATAAATACATTTTTAAGATATAAGTATGTATGCATACATATATACATGTACATATATATTTACACATGTATGTATGCATACATAGTAATACTGTATTATGATTTAAAAGATGGGTAGATATTGAACTATTACTTACCAACCTCTAGCTTGTATTCTTGAACATTTAAATGGTTGAATAGGTATCATAGACTCCAGAAAATAAAGGTTCCTCTCTATATGCAATCTCCTCAGTGCAGAAATTCATCACCCAATTGAGGGTGAAAATACTATCATCAACCTCATTCTTGTGTCAGAATAACATCACATGTTCCTATACATCACTTGAGTGAAAAGTGACTTCAGGTCTTATACAATTAAAGGTGTTAGCTAGAAAAGTGGGGATAGCACTTACTGAAGAGATGGAGGATTGAGAGATCAAACATTGAATTGAAGGACGAAGACCAGCCTTATTTTAGTTTTAACCATATGACTTCTCATACAAAATATTGTATTAAAATAAAGGGCTTCCCCAAATGTGGTTTTATAATTTTAGACTTAGTATAAAAATTATTTTATTTAAATGATTTTTTTTCAATTCCAGTGACCCTCTGGTATCTGTTTTTGTTTTTTATATCAATTTTTCTCCCTTAAAAAATGAGAGTAATAACTCATTTTCTATTTACTTCCCAGAGTTCTTGTGAGGATTAAATAAAATCATAGTGATTTTTAAAGAAACATCTTTAAAAAGTAAAAAGCTCTAGAAGCACTGAGCATTTTTATGATTTTAGTTGTTACATATCGTAAATCACTTTTGCAATCCAGGCACTAGAGATCCGAGATCAGTTGCCATGCTTGTTTTTTTATTTTATTTTATTTTATTTTATTTTATTTTATTTTATTTTAAAGACTTGGACAAATGTTTGTCAAGTTATTCACATTGGACTAAGAAAGTC
>NW_012105165.1:2145121-2151940 GCF_000951045.1 Mandrillus leucophaeus
GAAAGGGTGTCTGGCTCTCAAAAGGCTCATATACTTGTATACTTGGTTTTATCCTTAAAATAATGAAGAAATATTCATTCTAATTAGGCTAAATCTGCCCTTTTAATCCTAATTAGTGTCTATCAAAATGTTCAGTGCACTTATTTTTTAGTAATGCTGTCCTGATTTTAATAAAGTCTGTTAAAAAATGTCTCTCCATATGTTATAAAACAGAGTTATAAATCAACTATCCATCTTCAAGGCTACATGTGTATTCATTTTTATCTAAATATTTATCAAGCAGCTCAGCACTTGCTAGCACTTAAGAAGCTCCCAGCCTAGTATTTGAGGAAATACGGTCATTTCAACAAAATAATGCTTTAAGTATATGGAAGAAATACTTAATTTGCCTAAGGGAACCTGGTAATGGTCGTCAAATAAGGTCAGCTGTAGTACTATACAGTTTCAAATAGAAGATATTGTGGGAAAATATGGGGTACGTTAAGACGGTTGAAATATTTAGCATGGTAAAGTGAAGTTCTTATTCCCTATGGGTATTTTATATAGACAACAACAGTAGTTAAAGTAATGCTAGCTATTGCAGCAAACAAAACTCGGTTCTTTAATACAAGTTTATTTCTCGCTCAAATAACAGCTGAATGTGGGTGCTTCACATCAGTACACAATTTTTCCACATATTGTAATTCAGGGACAGAGGATCCTTCTATCCCCTAGGAACTCCTGCATTCTAAGAGCACAACAACAACAACAACAACAACAACAAAACACTTCTCTACTAAACTGCCCTGGAAATGACATCTATGAGTTCTACTTACTTTCTGCTGGTAAGAAATGGTCATATGGCCCCACATGCCACTTTTCCCAGTAACAACAGCTCTATTCTATGTGAAATAAATTACAGCTAGCTGTCCTGCTCAGAGGCAAAAATGAAAAGATAAATGAGAGAGAAAGAGATGAAAAGTTGACATGTAAATTGTAGCAAAATATGATGATACCACCAATGACATAAACGAAAGCAGTTGACATTTTTGCAAACTAAGAATAACAGAGTGGGGAAGAATTTGAGACTCACATTCCTTTGTATTTTCAAGAGGATTTATTTTAGACCCTGATTTCCCTTGAAAATGGATCAATAATAAAAACAAAATACATCTATGTATTTCAACATACCTAGATCTCAAAAACTTACAGTGATATGGAATAAATGCAAAAGTATATGCAAGATGTCCACAATAGTATACCAATTACATAAAATAAAGCACAAAATGTCCATCATGTTTATGGATGAATACATATGTAGAAAATCTATTCTAATATGGAGTGGAAAAATGTATACTAAATTCTAAATTTTTGCTAATAATTTTCTCTGTGAATAGAAGTAAAAGTAAAGAAGTGTAGGAGTATCATCCAACTTTATCAGTAAAATATTATTTCATATAAGAGATTAGAATAAAATGTGGCAAAATGTTAATATCTTTTCATTTGTGGTAGTGAATACATGGTTGTTTGCTGAAGGTGTTTTCCAAATGAAAGAAAACATGCAAAGTTAATTTAATCTTTTCCTTAAAAACGAAGAGTGTATGGCACACATTTAGGGCATTTTAAACTTGCAAGGTTGTATTATTTAGCTATTTTTACATCTGAGAGTTTGTTGCATAATGTTTTGTGAAATTAAAAAAAAAACCTTTGGACATTGCTGAGTATAGTTTAAACCGGGAAATACAGAATTATTAGCCAGGAGTGCACTGTATGATTGGATTTAGTATAATTAGACTCTCTTCTAGCCTAAGGGCTTTGGAGAGCAAAAGCAAAAGATTAACTAACTGCTCACATGGGTCCCAGGAAAATACAAAAGCACTACTGTTTAACAGGAAAGTTACTATCCAGAAATTAACCCACAAAGGTGGGAAGAGTATTTATCTGCTAATCTCTTTATTCCCTTGCCTGACAAAACAGCTGCATTCCTGGGTGGCCTCAAGGTAAGAGAACTAAATGCCAGCTGCCTGTTCACTTCTTTTCTCTATATTCTTCTCTCTATATTCTTCAAACATGGTTCATAAAATAGAAACTCTAACTTTAGGACAGGTTGCGGAGAAAGCTTCTTACTTTCTCTCTAGCCCTGGTTTACCCTACTTCTTTGATGCAGCTGTGATTTATCTCGGTGGTGAGAAGGTGCATTAATGGTGCCTGTTTTAATTAATGAAAGGACTGACAAGATTCTGATAAAAGTAAGGAATACAGTGTAGGAGGAGGAAACAGTATAGGTAAGCATCAAGAAAGTCTGAGACATCCAGGCTCAGCTTCCAACATCTATTTTGTGTCACACAAAGCATGCTTCATTGCTGGGTCACAAACCACCAAAATATGTGTGATATACCTTGGTCTCTGGAAAGCCATATTCTTATTCAAAGGGGGATATTTTGTATTATTCCCAGTTATCTAATCAAAGCAGGCTGGAAAGGAAACCAAAATAGTATAAGAGAAACCAGGTGCAAAATATCAGTCTGAACATTTTTTTATAGACAATGTTGACAAGATAATATAGACTATCCCCCACACGTCGCACCTTTGCACGGAACTGTGTTGATCAACAATTATGACATTTTAGTTTGGCTTGCCAACAGTCAACATCATGTCTCCAGATAACCTCAACAATGAGTACAGGGTTGTAACTGAACAACAGAAATGCAAACTATACGTGTACACAAGGGTTCTATGGGCCAGTAAATAGGTGCTTTTTCTCTTCTCTATGCTTCATAGTACTATATGTATATAGTTCATGGTACGAATCTCAGGAGAGCAAGTCTTCCTGTAACAGCATTTCCTCTGTGACTAAGGAGATAGGTCAGCTTGATGAAAAGAGATTTACTAGCTTGTAGATTTCAGACAACATTCTGAAATCTGTTTTTTCTTCTGAAACACAAGCATTCTTTAATCCTGTTTTATTAGTAAAAAGGTGAATGATTAGTCTCCATTTAAGTCTTCTATTTTCAATATAATTGAAATTCCATAAACAAAAAGGTTTGAATGGAGAGGTTCCCTAGAAGCTAAGTAGAACTCTACATCACTATTGATTCTACCTTTTTCTTTTAAGAAGAAACATTAGAGTAGCATGATTTTTCCAACTCTCATTTTTATCCCTGTCAAGTTAGGGGACTGGTATAAGAAACACTGTAGTATTTCTCTAAGATTATTCTAGGAAGTATCGACATTGGAATCACGTGAAGGACAACATGGAGTTCTCCAAGTGGGACCAAGGGATCTGGCTACTTTACAAATCTCTAGATAACTTCTCCCCACTCGTGTTTGGGAAACATATTTACACATTTCATTATTTGTGTTTGTTTTCTTTTCTTGTTTATCCTTCTTACTCATAGCATTTATCTATCTTCTTGTACAGTACTCCTTTTTCTATTACTGTCACTTTAGTGGTGTATGAGACAATAAGGATTTACAAGAGTCTTTTTTAAAGGTTATATATTTGGAATCTAATATTATTGAAAACCTTTTCAGGTCAACTAATAGCTAAGATTTATTGAAGTTGAACTGTGTGCCATCTTTTGTTTAAAGTTACTTCCATATATGAACTCATTTTATACTTAAAACATTCTTTGATATAGGTTTCAATATTATTATTATTACAATTTTATTGATGAAGAAATGCAGGAAAAGCTAGGTAGAGTAACTTATCCAACAGCTAGGTAGAGTAACAATTTTATTGATGAAGAAATGCAGCAACAGCTAGGTAGAGTGACTTATCCAATGTCACACAGCTGAAAAACAATGCATTCAAATCTATAGCTCCTTTAAATCACCACTCTGCTGGTTCATTAGGGGTATGTCGCCTTCAAAATCTACACAATTTACACGATATGGACTCTTTCCATAGGTAGCATGATGTCTGTCACTAAAACAAATGGAGTGTTCAGAAATGCTATGCAATTTATTTAACTATGAGCACACTCTTTGGACTCATCTTCATACCACAGTAAAATAAGAGGTGGAACCACTTGCCCATCTGTGCTAACCTGTTGCTAGTGTTAAATCATTTTGCTTCTATTTGACTTTGATTGCTTCACCAGAAATGAACTACAGACATCTATTCCCTTTGTGATACCTCCTTGGAATCAAAGTGTGGAATGTAACGATGTGCCTCCACATACTCACACTAGTTGATGCTTCATCCTGGTGACTCATGTTTTTGGAATTATCTTTCCTAAGATCATTCTATTCACAGAGAAGAGCTTAATGCATGTGAAATTTTGTAAAAACCAAAGGTGTGTACCATTTATATGTTGTCCAACATATAAATATTGAGAGAGTAAAATGAAAACTGTAGCAAGGAAGAAATCATCTCATCTTAGTGGGGTAACATTACAGGCTTTTTTTAAATTAACAGAAGATAATAAGATAATGATATGGTTTATGTGGATAATTAACATTTTAATTGAAGAATCCCTGCTCCCGTAGTAGAAATCTGTTTTTCCAGAAATAACTGTTTCTTATGTTCCCTGCAGAGGTCCTCAATGTACAAAATCTTCAAGAAAACGGGAAGAAAAACCCCTAATGGAAGAAAAATTTTTGGCCCTTAAAAGGAAAAAAATAAAAAAAAAATAGCTTCACAACAAGCTATTTATAGCTAAACAATTAAACAAAAGCTACTTTTTTATAGTGAAATGTAACACCCATAGATAAAAGTGCATTAAACACAAATTTAGAGTTTAATAAATAATTATAAACAAGTATTATGTTTAGCATTTAGTACCTGTGCTCATAAATGAGATTAAACTGCAATTTTTTAAGGTAGTGTTATTTATTAATTTTGATATACTGGTCTCCTAGATAAGTTAAATGCTTCAATGACCAATCTTTGGAATAATTTGTTTGTGTTTAGTATTATTTCCTCTTTATAAGTTGGGCAAAATTGTCTTGTGAAGCCATCTGGGCTTGTAGATTTTTAACGATCAGTTTAATTATTTTAGTGATTATAGGATTATCTAGAATTTTTATTTTATTTTAGATCACTTTGGGTAAGTGGTATTTTCCTGGGAATTTGTTTGTTTTATCTTAATAGCAAAAACATTTATAAGATCCTCATATCTATGTAATATTCCCAGGATCTATAGTAATACTCTATTTTTATTTGTGACATGGATTACTAAAAAATCTATTTTACTTTTAAAATAAATAAACATTATTCTGTATCTTCTTATTTTTTATCTTGATCAGTACTAGCAAATATTTATTCTTAATCTTTTTCAAAGAACAAAATGTTAACTTTATTAACCTTTTCTATTTTATATTAGTTTTCTGTTCACTTATTCTTACACATGTTATTTTATCTTTCTAATTTATTTGGGATTATTTTGGGTTTTTAAAAAATGTATTGAGATTACTACTTAGCTTATTATTATTTCTTCTAATATGTGAATATAAGCAAATACATTTCTTCTTAAGCTTGCTTTAGTTTCCTGCATTTCCACATATTGACATATCAATATTATTTTATTTCAGTTCAAAATATATTTTATTTTCCATTTTGAAATATTCTATGACTCATAAATTTGGAGTATGTTTTTAATTTCCCAATATGTTGAATGCTTAAATTATAGTTGATTCTCACTATTCATGGATTCCATCTTTTCAAATTCACCTATTCACTATATTTGGAACCCCCAAAGCAACACTTGGGGTGCTTTTGCTGTCATTTGTGAACACATAGAGAATAAAAAACTTTCGAATCATACCTATTCTCAACCGAGGTTAAACAAGGGGATATCCGCCTTCTTGTTTCAGCTCTCACACTATAAACAAGTGTCCTACTGCAACTTTTGTAGTGAAATGCTTTGTACATTATTGTTGGCTTTGTTAGTGATTTCACTACTTAAGATGAACACCAAGCATAATGCTGACATATTGTCTAGTATTTCTAAGTACAAGAAGACATCATGTGCCTTACTGAGAAAATATACTTGTTACATACTCTTCATTCAGGCATAAATTATAGTACTTTTGGCCACGAGTTCAATGTTAATGAATCAACAATATATATTTAATAAAGTACCTTTCAACAGAAATGCACATAAAATAAGGTTATATATTGATTGATTAATAAAATGTTATAAGCAGAGGCTACAGGAAGCTAATCTTGTATAATAGTTCCCCTAGGAGCAATGGTTCAGTATTCACTAATTAAGTGTTCGCTGCAACTTTACAGAACATAACTACCATGCATAACAAGAATTGACTGTGTGCTTTTGTTATTGATTTCTACCTTTATTGTGTATGTTCAGAGAATGCATTCTGCTATTAATCTTCTTAAGTTGAAATCTGCTTTATGCTTGAGTATATGATCAGACTTTGTAAATTGTTTTTGTGTCCTGAAAATGTCCAAATAGGCCCTAGACTTTCACTTTGATCTCAGAAATGCTACTTTTCTGTCAGCTCCATAACCTGCAATCAGCAGATACTTACAGACAGCAAGTGTCTCCAAAGAACAGGCTCAGCTCTCTGAATTCTGTTTCTTATGGATCATAGCTTGATTATTTCTCTCTCCCATTTTGGTGGTTCTCTGATGCATTAAAGCAGATTTTTATATTAGGTGCCACTTTTTCAGTTGTCCTAGGTATACTTATATAACTTATTTGATTAACATTGCCTATCAGTAATAGAAGTAAATATTGATTATTAACCTTTAAATTAAGAAAGATTTAAAAGTTCATAAAGGGCTTTTAAGATAAATAAACACAAAAAGTGAATATTTTGATATCATAATAAGTAACTCATATACTTGATATGTAAATAACTTATTATTTAATG
>NW_012105165.1:2151990-2154298 GCF_000951045.1 Mandrillus leucophaeus
CGTGAGAACTCACTCACTATCAGGAGAAGAGCAGCATGGTGGTAACAGCCCACATGATTCAATTACCTCCCACCAGGTCCTCCCATAACACGTGGGGATTATGGGAACTGCAATTCAAGATGAGATTTGAGTAAGAACACAGCCAAACCATATCCCACACCAGCTGTGTGTAAGAGTTCCCTTTTCTTAACAGCCTTCCCAGCATTTATTTTCTTTTGCCTTTTTAATAATAGCCATTCTAACTATGATAAGATAATATCTCATTGTGGTCTTCATTTGCATTTCTCTGAGGATTTGTGATATTCAGCATTTTTTCCATATACTTATTGGTTATTTGTATGTCTTCCTTTGGAAAATGTCTATTCATATTTTTTGCCATTTTAAAATCAGATTATAGTTCTATTGCTCTTAAGTTGTTTAAGTTCCTCTTATATTCTGAATATTAGTCATTTGTCAGATGAATAGTTTGCAAATAATTTCCATTCAATAAGTTGTCTCTTCATTCTTTTGATTCTTTATTTTACTCTGCAGAGCCTCACAGTTTCATATAGTCCTATGTATTCAGTTTTGTTTTCGTTTTCTGTCCTTTTGGGGTCTTAGCCATAAAATCTTTGCCTAGGCCAATATCTTGTAGTGTTTCTCCTGTTTTCTTCCAACAGTAGTTTTGGGTCTTATGTTTAGGCCTTTAATCTATTTTGAGTTTATTTTTGTGTACAGTGAGAGATAGGGATCTAGTTTCAGTTTTTTGCATATAAATATCCAGTTTTCTTGGTACTGTTTATTGAAGAGGGTGTGCATTTCTAAATGCATGCTCTTGGAACCTTGTTGAAAATCAATTGATGGTAAATTTGTGACTTCATTTTGGGATTCTCTAGTCTGATTCATTACTCTATGTATTAGTCAGGGTTCTCCAGAAGAACAGAACCAATTGGAGATTATCTATCTATCTATCTATCTATCTATCTATCTATCTATCTATATAATCTAGGTATGTATATAAGTTTATTAGGGAGAATTGGCTCACATAATGACCAGGTGAACTCCCATGATAGACAATCTACCTTTTTGAACCCTTTTACTTTGAGTTGATATGTGTCTTTACAGGTGAAGTGAGTTTCTTGTAGGCAGCATATAATTGGGTCATTTTAATAATCCATTCAGCTAGTCTACGCTTCATCAGTGGAAAATTTAATCAAGTTACATTCAAGGTTATTATTGATATGTGAGAACTTACTCCTGTAATTTGTTGATTGTTTTCTGACTATAATGGGGGATCCATTACATGTGACTAGATGTTATTCTCTTGTTTTTATTATAATTCTACCTTTGTCTTTGAATTTTGATAGTTTAAGCATAATGTGTCATGGAGAAAAACTTACTGGGTTGCATCTGTTTGGATTTCTCTGATCTTCTTGTATCTGGATGTCTAAATCTCTTGCTAAATTTTGGAAATTTCCAGCTATTATTTATTTTAGGTTTATAAATCTACTATACTTAGGTTTATAAAACTATTATGTTAAATAGGTTTTATACGGTTTGGTCTCATCTTCCTGTTTTCAACACTCAAAATTTGTATATTTGGTCACTTTATCATATCCCACATGTCAAGTAAGGTTTTTTTATCATTTTATTTTTTATTTTATTTTTTAGTCTGACAATTTTTATTTTGGGACTATTTTTAAAGATCTGTCTTCAAGTTTTGGGACTTTTTTTTCTCTAGTTTATCACTGAAGCTCTCAAATAAAGTTTTTATTTTATTCATTGAATTATTTGATTCTAATATTTGTGTCTTTTTAAAATATCTATCTCTGTAGTGAACTTTTCACTCATATCTTGAACTGTTTTTCTGATTTTTTAGTATTGTTTATCTGAGTTCTCCTGCATCTCACTGAGATTCTTTAATTACTGAATTTTAATACCATTATTTTGAATTTTTTTGGCATTTTATAAGCTTTTGTTAATTGGCATCTGTTACTGGGGAATAATTATGTTTCTTTGGAGGAGTTATATAGTATTTTTTTCAGGTTTCTTGTGCTCTTTTATTAATATTGGTGCACTGGTTTAATAGTCACATCCAATTTATTGGATTGGCTTGTATAGGGAAAGACATCTTCCTGCAGATATATTTATTGTGTTAGTTAGCAAGGAAGAACATACCAGCTTTAATTCTGGGTTCATACAGTAGCATAGTCTCCATATGATTTCTTTAGCTATAAAAAGCATCAGCTTTGTCTGTGATTCCCTTAGTGACATAGGCTGTGGTTGTTAGTGGAGGCTGTGGTGAGGCTTTGCCACAGACAAGGATACC
>NW_012105165.1:2156923-2158627 GCF_000951045.1 Mandrillus leucophaeus
ATGCAGAATAGTCCAGGATAAACTTAACAATAATGATTGGTACTGACATTTAAGATATTCAAAATGTAAGACTTCATAAATTAACAAACATTCAAATTTTTAACATAGTGCTTGGCATCCAATTAGCTGTTAATTATAATCATTTTGTTTGAAGTGTCTACTTACAGTCTATAATTATAAATGCTATTTATTTTCTAAACTAAAGAAGTTATTTAATATCCTATTATTTTAGTAGAATGTAAACTATCTGAGAATAAGTTTTTCTATTTTGTTCATGGGTGGATTTCCACTATCAGGAGCAAAAAACAAAAATAAAAATCTGAATGAAGATGTAGTCAACATTTGTTTGTTGTTTATTTGGTTTCTGTGTGTAGTAAAGAAGAAATTGAATTCAATCTACGTGTATGTTGATGGGAAGGATCCAACAGAGGGAAAAACAAAATGAATGGTATATGAGAAGAAGCAGATAATTGTAGGAACAAAATTCTACAGTAAACAAGATGAATAGCATCTAGTGCATACATCCGGTGCCTGCATTTACTGGAGAAGAAACGACAGTTAAGGCACTGTAGCAAGAGGAAAGAAAGACTGCATCACTATTTTAAACAGGTTTTGCTGATTGCTTTTTTGGAAGACATTTTTTCTCACTAAATAGTTTTAATATTCTCACTGACTAAGAAGTAAATTTATTGCATCAGCATGTTTTTGAAAGAATAAAAAAATTGGTTTTGAAAGTGTGAGAAACAAAGCAAATGTACAAAACATTCTAGGAGGTAAAGTGATATATGTCCTCCTGAATTTATTGTTACCAGGAGATACTGAAGACTGAATTACTGGTAACCCAGAATGTTGAAGGTAGTGCTTGGATTACTTTAGCTTCCCTTAATTTCGTAAAACAGAATAGAGTTCAAAACTTTATCGAAATCAAGCGGATTTTGACAAAGCAATCAACTATTCTACTCATCATTATTAATGTTATTAAACTTCCTAACTGAAAATATTTAAACATGAAATTTAAAAATGTAGGTGACATTTAAAAAAAATTTGTACTGATCTATAATAATCCTACATATTTGTGGGGGTATAAATGGTATCTTTTTTACATGTATAGAATGTGTAATGACCAAGGCAAGGTATTTAATGTATATATCACCTTGAGTATTTATCGTATTTATGTGTTGGAAACATTTCAATCCTTTCTTCTAGCTATTATGAAATATACAATATTCATGTTCTTATTAATGACAATCATCCTAGTCTTCTATTTAATATTTGAATGTATTTTTGTATTTAACTGTATGTCTGTATCAATCAGCCAATCTCTCTTCATCACTCCTTCTTCCCTCCTCCACACACAATCTTCCCAGCCTCAGGTAACTATCACTCCACTCTACCTCCATGAGATCAATTTTTTTAGCTCCCACATATGCATGAGAAGAAACAATAGTTTTCTTTCTGTGCTTCGCTTAACATAATGGCCTCCAGTTCTATCCATGTTGCTGCAAATGACAGGTTTTTATTCTTTTTATGACCTAGTAGTATTCCGTTGTGCATATATACCACATTTTCTTTATCCATTCATCTGTTGATGGACACTTAGATTGATTCCATATCTTTGCCATTGTCAATAATGCTGCATAAACATGGGGGTGCCAATATGCCTTTGATACACTGATGTATTTTCCTTTGGATAGATACCCAGTA
>NW_012105165.1:2158677-2159116 GCF_000951045.1 Mandrillus leucophaeus
CTGAGTTCTCCTGCATCTCACTGAGATTCTTTAATTACTGAATTTTAATACCATTATTTGGAATTTTTTTGGCATTTTATAAGCTTTTGTTAATTGGCATCTGTTACTGGGGAATAATTATGTTTCTTTGGAGGAGTTATATAGTATTTTTTCAGGTTTCTTGTGCTCTTTTATTAATATTAGTGCACTGGTTTAATAGTCACATCCAATTTATTGGATTGGCTTGTATAGGGAAAGACATCTTCCTGCAGATACATTTATTGTGTTAGTTAGCAAGGAAGAACATACCAGCTTTAATTCTGGGTTCATACAGTAGCATAGTCTCCATATGATTTCTTTAGCTGTAAAAAGCATCAGCTTTGTCTGTGATTCCCTTAGTGACATAGGCTGTGGTTGTTAGTGGAGGCTGTGGTGAGGCTTTGCCACAGACAAGGATACC
>NW_012105165.1:2160906-2163250 GCF_000951045.1 Mandrillus leucophaeus
TTAAACTTCCTAACTGAAAATATTTAAACATGAAATTTAAAAATGTAGGTGACATTTTAAAAAAATTTGTACTGATCTATAATAATCCTACATATTTGTGGGGGTATAAATGGTATCTTTTTTACATGTATAGAATGTGTAATGACCAAGTCAAGGTATTTAGGGTATATATCACCTTGAGTATTTATCATATTTATGTGTTGGGAACATTTCAACCCTCTCTTCTAGCTATTATGAAATATACAATATTCATGTTCTTATTAATGATATTCATCCTAGTCTTCTATTTAATATTTGAATGTATTTTTGTATTTAACTGTATGTCTGTATCAATCAGCCAACCTCTCTTCATCGCTCCGTCTTCCCTCCTCCACACACAATCTTCCCAGCCTCAGGTAACTATCACTCCACTCTACCTCCATGAGATCAATTTTTTTTTAGCTCCTACATATGAATGAGAAGAAACAATAGTTTTCTTTCTGTGCTTCGCTTAACATAATGGCCTCCAGTTCTATCCATGTTGCTGCAAGTGACAGGTTTTTATTCTTTTTATGACCTAGTAGTATTCCGTCGTGCATATATACCACATTTTCTTTATCCATTCATCTGTTGATGGACACTTAGATTGATTCCATATCTTTGCCATTGTCAATAATGCTACATAAACATGGGGGTGCCAATATGCCTTTGATACACTGATGTATTTTCCTTTGGATAGATACCCAGTAAAGGCACTGCTGGATTGTATGGTAGTTATATTTTTAGTTTGTTGAGAAATCTCCCTACCCCATTGTATTAGTCCATTCTCACACTGCTAATAAAGACATACCTGAGACTGGGTAATTTATAAAGGAAACAGATTTAATTGACTCACAGTTCAGCATGGCTGAAGAGGTCTCAGGATACTTACAATCATGGTAGAAGGGAAACCAAACATGTCCTTCTTCATATGGCAACAGCAAGGACAAGTGCTGAGAAAAAGAGGGAAAAGCCCCTTATAAAACTCAGATCTCGTGAGAACTCTCTCACTATCAGGAGAAGAGCAGCATGGTAGTAACAGCCCACATGATTCAATTACCTCCCACCAGGTCCTCCCATAACACGTGGGGATTATGGGAACTGCAATTCAAGATGAGATTTGAGTAAGAACACAGCCAAACCATATCCCACACCAGCTGTGTGTAAGAGTTCCCTTTTCTTAACAGCCTTCCCAGCATTTATTTTCTTTTGCCTTTTTAATAATAGCCATTCTAACTATGATAAGATAATATCTCATTGTGGTCTTCATTTGCATTTCTCTGAGGATTTGTGATATTCAGCATTTTTTCCATATACTTATTGGTTATTTGTATGTCTTCCTTTGGAAAATGTCTATTCATATTTTTTGCCATTTTAAAATCAGATTATAGTTCTATTGCTCTTAAGTTGTTTAAGTTCCTCTTATATTCTGAATATTAGTCATTTGTCAGATGAATAGTTTGCAAATAATTTCCATTCAATAAGTTGTCTCTTCATTCTTTTGATTCTTTATTTTACTCTGCAGAGCCTCACAGTTTCATATAGTCCTATGTATTCAGTTTTGTTTTCGTTTTCTGTCCTTTTGGGGTCTTAGCCATAAAATCTTTGCCTAGGCCAATATCTTGTAGTGTTTCTCCTGTTTTCTTCCAACAGTAGTTTTGGGTCTTATGTTTAGGCCTTTAATCTATTTTGAGTTTATTTTTGTGTACAGTGAGAGATAGGGATCTAGTTTCAGTTTTTTGCATATAAATATCCAGTTTTCTTGGTACTGTTTATTGAAGAGGGTGTGCATTTCTAAATACATGCTCTTGGAACCTTGTTGAAAATCAATTGATGGTAAATTTGTGACTTCATTTTGGGATTCTCTAGTCTGATTCATTACTCTATGTATTAGTCAGGGTTCTCCAGAAGAACAGAACCAATTGGAGATTATCTATCTATCTATCTATCTATCTATCTATCTATCTATCTATCTATATAATCTAGGTATGTATATAAGTTTATTAGGGAGAATTGGCTCACATAATGACCAGGTGAACTCCCATGATAGACAATCTACCTTTTTGAACCCTTTTACTTTGAGTTGATATGTGTCTTTACAGGTGAAGTGAGTTTCTTGTAGGCAGCATATAATTGGGTCATTTTAATAATCCATTCAGCTAGTCTACGCTTCATCAGTGGAAAATTTAATCAAGTTACATTCAAGGTTATTATTGATATGTGAGAACTTACTCCTGTAATTTGTTGATTGTTTTCTGACTATAATGGGGGATCCATTACATGTGACTAGATGTTATTCTCTTGTTTTTATTATAATTCTACCTTT
>NW_012105165.1:2166305-2170818 GCF_000951045.1 Mandrillus leucophaeus
TGCAGTGGTGTGATCTCAGCTCACTGAAACCTCTGTCTCCTGAGTTCAAGCAATTCTCATGCCTCAGCCTCCCAAGTAACTGGGATTACAGGCACGCACCACTGTGCCTGGCTAATTTTTGTATTTTTAGTAGATATGGGGTTTCAACATGTTGGCCAGGCTCGTCTCAAACTCTTGACCTCAAGTGATCCACCCGCCTCAGCCTCCCAAAGTGCTGGGATTACAGGCATGATCCACCACACCTGGCAGAGGGATATATATTTTTATTTATAGACTGTCTACAAAAAATGAATTCTGAAACTGACTATGCTTACAGTTAAAGGTTCAAATTCAAATTATTAAGACTATGCTTCAAATGAATTATACTTCAACTAAAACTAGATGTATGGGATATTTCTAATATCTAGTATTCTATCAAATACTAGTCTCTAGTATCACAAATTTAGGTACTATAAAATGTAAACAATGTAGCTATTAATTATTATTACAGAAAATGTTCTATTTATTTTTGTTCATAATTTTTCTTCAATTTCCAGATGTATTGGTAGATTTTAGATGTCATAAAACATGTTAAATTAGGCTCTTAATAATTAATTTAGTAATATTTGACTGATAATTTCTGATATTAGCATTACTAAAAAATTCTAATTTGACCACAATGCACAATAAATTTTATTTAATAGAGTCAGGATAATTTAATTTTCAAATGATAAAGCTTTGGTAGGTTTTATCAAATTGTTAATTACTACAATGGGTGGTGTAAAGCAATTGGTTAACATTTGTAATAAATATACATATATTTATGATTTTTAAAATGAATCAGAAATGAATTCTCATGTGAATTTCAGCAATTGGCAATATTCTTTAAATATTGCCATCTATGTTAACTCAGAGAACTATTTCAAGCAATTTATTTACAAATGTATGAATAAAATTTACTTCATAATTCAACAGGTCTACTCTTTGCGTAGCATCTATAGGCACAAAAAGGGTCACAGGATTATGGTTATTTCCTTATTTAATTATTAGAAAATTACATTAATATAGTAAATTTAGTCACTGAGAAACAATCCTTGAAACTTGGACCTCAGTCATGCCTCATTTCTACTACCTCATTTTGAATGTCTCTCTCCTCCACTGCCCTCATGGCCTGGGAATAGCCACATTGATCCACTTCCCATTTCTCACCTTTTGGAAGGGAAATCCAATGGAAAGACAGGTTCTAGAACCTAGTAAGGTGCAGTGCAAGGCAGTGTAATTATTTTCTCCTGCTCCACATTAATACAAATAGAATAAGAAGCAATTGATTGTCACTTTACACTGCCATCACAAGAAATGCATGTAAAATGTTTATTCTTCATCAGCTTACACAGGGCAAGTTCCTTAAGCTAACTCTCAACTCTTTAATGGGAGTAACCTTCTTCCTCTGAACTTTTTGAAAGACAAAAAAAAAAAAAAAAAGAAAAAAAAAGATTGAGCCAGTAAACTGATTTATAGCCAAAATAGTAGTTACAAATGAGTAGTAAAGACAAGTATGAATAAAATTCAGAAGAAGGGACACCAACTTGGCTGAGGTGATCAAGAATGGCATAGGATACAGTGATAATAAGCATAGCCTTTATCTTTTTGGAACTTTGAAAGATATGCATCTTGGTAGAGGTTGAGAAGAGGTATTTTATTTAGTTACTGAATTGAATCTTATTACTGCACAATTGTATTAAATAGCATATACTGTATTTCCCATACAACTGTCTCCGGTTATATGGAAAAACAGCTAATATATTACCAACATTGACTTTTATAGACTGTAAAATACAGGGAGAATAAAATCATTTCAATTTTTGTCTTATCTAGAAATAAATTTCATGAAATCCTATGTAGGAATTCTGACTGAAACATGATGGATTATATGATGTTTTGAATTTTTCTCCTCTTATCTCAGGAATTATCCAAGAACAAGAACAAGAATGAGTGACATAAACATAATTACCATTTCAGACGACTGTGAAATCCATGATTCCAAACTGTATAATACAGGGAAGAATTACCCTAAGTAATAAAGGCTGGATGAGGTCATTGGCTGGGATTATTTTGAAAATATTTAATAAAAAGAATACCTCATGAATTAACCAATTGGAACAGATTTTGTGACTAATCAAAACAGATACTAATCATTAAAAAACAAAAATCAAACTGAAATATCTCTGGCATTCTATTGGCTACAACCCAGCCTTAGTCCTCGAGGCCTGGTCCTGGAAAAAAACAGGGAGTGATGCTCTAGGCCATACTACAGAACTAGGAGTAAAGCAAATGTTAAAGAGAAAGTATATGTTAAAAGCTCAGAAAATGCAGATGTGCTATAACTACAAAAAATAGCTGAAGGAGAATGAAGAGTAAAAAATGTAGTGAAATAACCTGTGTCCTCATCTTTTAAAGTTTAGCATTAATAATAACTCTTCAATAAATAAAATATTGAATATGGCCGATTAGAAGCAGTGGCAGTGCCAAATAGTTTTCCAGTTTACATTCCTATAAGCAGTTTTTGAGGATATCATTTACTTAATATCCTCTCCTACATTTTTATATTGTCAGTATTTTTCAACAATAGATATTTTGATGCATGTGTGATAGTATCTCATTGTGGCTTTAATTTGTACTTCCTTGATGAGTAATGACAGTGAGCATTTTTTCATGTACATATTGCCCATTTGATAATTCTCTCTTAAGTGACTATTAATGCTTTCTGTCCATTTATTTATTGGGTTGTCTCTCTTTATCTTACTAACTTTTAGAAGCTCTTTAGACATTAAGTATAAGAGTAACTTTCCAAAAATATGCAAATATCTTCTCCTGATTTGTGCTTATCTCTTTTATGCACTTTTTCTGATGAATGGAAATCCTTAATCTTAATAGTGTCTAATTCATCTTGATTTTTTTTTTTACTTTGGGTTAGTGCTTTTAATTTCTTATTAAAAATTGCATACTTTACTGTCAAAAGTTATTTTCCTATGTTTTCTTCTAAAACATTTATGCTTTACTTATCAGTTTTGTCTATAATCCATCTAGCATTGATCTTTGAGTGCAGTGTGAAGAAAATGTCAAGATGACTTTAAAACTATTTTTAAGCAATAAATAAGCATTCAGTGGCATTCAGTGGGGAGAAGAATCATTTTAGAATGACTCAAAATCTAGATTCCTTTAAGGAAGCATGTATGATGAATTTGACAACACAAAACCAAAAAGAAAACAATCAATTTCATTGAAAAAAATTACGAAGAATGTCAAAGAACAAACACTAAATTGGAGAATAACATTTTACATGAATTATTCTCTTATTTTTTGCACGTCATAGCATCTACAAATCAGCAAGATAAATACCAATTACTCAATATCGTTTGTATAAATTAGTTAAGATATAGATGAAGCTTCTGTAACAAATGTCAAAATAACAATAGCTAAAACAAGACAGCTTTTAAAATTAGTTTTTATGTATGTGTGTGCTATAAAATAATGGGTGTATAAGCAGGCCAGGTCTTCTACTGTTGTCTGGTCTTCCAAAAAATATGATTTCCATTCAAGGCTTAAAATAGCTGTTCTGTCTCCCTCCATGTTGTACAAATATTAGTCGGTATTAAAAAGATAAGGCAGTGAGAAGAGATATCCCTTTTCAAAGCACAACTGAGAGATTACACACGTTTCTCTTTGCATCCCTTCTGTGAAAATGTAGTCATCTACCGGTAGGGAAATTTGGAAAATGATTACTCAATAAATGACAAAGGGGAATATGACTATTGAAGGCTCTAGGATTCTCTTTTATCCAGGGAAAGACATATTGACATTTCATAGAAATTGGATCTTAAACACAACAAAATGACCAGATTAATCTAAGAAAACTGTAAATTTTAACCTCAAATATATATTGTTTTAACCTACCTCATGGGCAAAGAGCTAAAGGTTTGATTCTACATGTTGTGGGCAACGGTAGGGGAAAGAGGCACTTTTTCTATGTCTACACCCACCTGAAGGAAACATAAGCTGAAATACTGTCTATTGCAGTTACAATATTTATAAAAATATTAAATTCACATATCCTTTCACCTAGATATTCTACTGCCAGTTATTTAGCATCATCAAATCCAAGCAACGTAACAGGTGTGCAAGGAATCTCAGGACAGCATTGAAAATAATATACATGTTTATTAACTGAGGCAGCTTCTAATCAATCATGTTCTGGTAGAATACTATGCACAACTAAAAAGAGTATGGCAGTTCTATTTAAACTGATAAAAAAATAAAATGCTATTCTATGTAAGAACTATTTTATTTTATTTTATTTATTTTATTTTATTTTATTTTATTTTATTTTATTTTATTTAATTTTTGAGACAGAGTCTCGCTCTGTCGCCCAGGCTGGAGTTCAGTGACCCTATCTCCACTCACTGCAAGCTCCGCCTCCCGGGTTCGTGCCATTCTCCTGCCTCAGCCTCCTCACTAACTGGGACTACAGGTGCCC
>NW_012105165.1:2172968-2174361 GCF_000951045.1 Mandrillus leucophaeus
TCACTGCAACCTCCGCCTCCTGGGTTCAAGCGATTCTCTTGCCTCAGCCTCCTGAGTAGCTGGGATTACAAACGCCCGCCTCCACGCCTGGCTTTTATATATATATATAAAATATATATTTTTTTTACATATATATGTATATGTACATATATGTATACATGTATTTTTAGTAGAGATAGGGTTTCACCATGTTGGCCAGGCTCGTCTCGAACTCCTGACCTCAGGTGATCTGCCTGCCTCAGCCTCCCAAAGTGCTGGGATTACAGGCGTGAGCCACCGCACCTGGCCTTGACCTCTTAACTTCCTATTTCAGTTCTCTTTATTATGCCCCTCAATAGGTTCTTTTGACAATAAGCCACTTATTGATAACAGGAGCTTCTAACATTGTCTCATCGATTCTTTACTTCCTCCTGCCTCAACATTCTACTATCAAATTGCTCATAAATTTCAACCAATTTATTTTAGTACCGGACTCTATCCATATCTACTAAGTTATTGAGAAACATTGTTCCAAGATCATGTGTCAGAAACTAGAACCTTGGCACCTCAAACTCACTATACCAAAGGGACAGTTAAGCTTGGGAATGGAGTCACACAAAACTATCTTTCTCTTTTTCCCAAATAGATAGCTATAATTTCATAACCCTGTATCATATCCTCATACATAAGCCAGGTTCCCAGAGTGCTGGAAGGCCACATGTCTCCCCAGGGTGGCCTCCTTCACAAATTGCTCACAAGGAAATTCTTGTGGTTCTCGAAATCGTTCAGGATACATATCCTCCCGATAAGCTAGCACTAAAACTAAGTTCTGTTAAATGTCACTCAGCAACGTCAGTTACCGGGTTATCTTCACAGGTACAGGACAAGAACAAGACTCTGCCTACCTTGAAGTGAGTGCATAACTGACTTTTTTCCCTCTATTCCCTCTTTTCACATGTTTATCTGATGTAAAATGTACATGTACTGAGTACATAATTGGCTTTTTCCTCTCCTCCCTATTGCACATGTAAAATGTAGATTCACTGAGCACTAATCAGAGACTCACAAGAGTAAACACTTGCCTCACTGCCTACCCTCACTCCCTTTTTTAAATCCTCCCTCTCCTGCTTGCTCTTTCCCCTTTAAATTTTGAAGTTTCCAAAACTCTCTTTGGAAAAAGCACAGGCCACAGATCCTCCTGTGATTTGTGTTTCTTTTTCCCGGGTGTGTCCTCAACCTTGGCTAAATCGGCCTCTAATCGATTGAGACCTATCTGAGTCACTTTTTGGTTTACAGTTACCAGACTATGTTTTAGCCACACTTGAGAAGCTTATTTATCTAATTCTGAATTTAGTGCTTAAAAGTAGAAAAGAGTAGAATATTTTAAAATAATAATTATTATTATTATTATATT
>NW_012105165.1:2179411-2180177 GCF_000951045.1 Mandrillus leucophaeus
AGAATGCTTAGTTTTATTTCCTTTCTTTTCAGTCCTTTTGAATTTTTATTCATGAATTATTACTTTTGCAAAGAAGATAAAAATCAGGTTACACTTAAGAGTGCTCAAAGATGAAAAAATATTCATTCATTGAAAGATGTTCCCAAATGTTAAACTAAGTCTAGGATTTAAATGTTATCTAAAATAGACCTAAGATGTTTAATGTCAACTGAAAATAATGTTATGTCAAGTTAACGGCTTTGATAGCCTTGTAAATACCAAGACAAAACCATAGTGTTTATTTTTAATGAAATCATACTGGTTTGCTTGAATACTTTCATGTTTCCTCTGAAATCATGTAAGCACCCAATTTTTCTATGATTTTATCTGCGGCCTTAAAATGTGTATGCTAGCCGGGCGTAGTGGCTCACACCTGTAATCCCAGCACTTTGAAAGGCCGAAGCGGCTGGATCGCTTGAGGTCATGAGTACAAGATCAGCCTGGCCAAAATGGCAAAACCCTGTCTCTACTGAAAATACAAAAATTAACCAGGCATAGTGGCGCACACCTGTTATCTCAGCTACTTGGGAGGCTGAGGCAGCAGAATCCCTTGAACCTGGCAGGTGGAGGTTGCAGCGAGTCTAGATCGTGCCATGCACTCCAGCCTGGCTGACAGAGTGAGACTCAGTCACAAAAAATAAAAATAAAATAAAATAAATAAAATGTGTATGCTGATAAATTGAATAACAAACAAGCATTTGGAAAACCTATATTCTACTCTCTCTCT
>NW_012105165.1:2185637-2219898 GCF_000951045.1 Mandrillus leucophaeus
AACTACAGGCAAATGCTACCATATCTGAAAAATTTTTGTATTTTTTTGTAGAGTCGGAGTTTCACCATGTTGCCCAGGCTGGTCTCAAACTCCTAGCCTCAAGAGACCCTCCTGACTCAGTCTCCCAAAGTGCTAGGATTACAGGCATGAGACAACAGCCCAGGCCATATACTACGTTTTCTTTATCCAATCATCTGCTGATGGACACTTTGATTCCATGACTTTGCCACTGCAAATAGTGCTGCAATAAAGAAGCAAGTACAGGTAACTTTTTGACATAAGGATTTTTTTTCCCCTTTGGGTAATTACACAGTAGTGGGATTCCTGAATCAAATGGTAGTTCTATTTTTAGTTCTTTGAGAAATCTCCATACAGCTTTCTGTAGAGTTTCCATACAGGTTTCCATAAGTAACATTCCCACAGTGTATAAACGTTCCCTTCTCTCCTTATCCTGGCCAGAATCTGTCATTTTTTTTGTCTTCTTAATAATAGCCATTCTGACTGGTGTAAAATGCCATCATATTGTGGGTTTATTTTGCGTTTCTCAAATGATGAGTGATGTTGAGCATTTTTTCATGTTTGTTGGCACTTATATGTCTTTTTGTAAGAAATGCCTTTTCTGTCCTTTGCCCACTTTTTAATGGGGTTATTTGTTTCTTTGGTTTTCAGTTGTTTGAGTTTCTTGTAGATTCTGGACATTAGTTTTTTGTTGGATGTACAATTTGCAAATTTTTTTTCCTATTTTGTAAGTGGTCTCTTACCCTGTTGATTCTTTTCTTTTGCTGTGTAGATTTTTTTGTTGTTGTTTAATTAAGTCACATTTGTTTATTTTTGTTTTTTGCTGCATTTGCTTTTGAGTATTAGTCATAAATTACTTTCCTAGATCAATGTCCTGAAGAGTTTTTTCCTAGGTTTTCTTCTAGGATTCTTATAGTTTCAGGTCTGGAGAATTTTGGTATTTAATATCATTGTAAAGGAGATTATAGGATTAATTGTCCAAACCAGGACACTGTGGAGATGAAAGAGGAAACTTAATAATTTTACTGTGACCAAAGACCTAAACTGGGTAGCCAAGACCAACTGGATATGTGGTCAGTCTGTAACTCAATATTTCTGAGGGGAGTTGTCAAGGTGAACCCTAGAAATGTTTTTAATGTTAGTGTCTTCCCATAATAAATTATGCCTAAATAGCATTACATGAACATGAAAAGACATCAAGAGTAAAGCGATCCAATAGCCTTTTCATTTTCTAATATTAAAATTAAAATGCTATTATCAGCTACTGTGAAGATAGCAGGTGGCCTGTGAACACTTCACTGATTCAGAATAAATTCACTTGAGCTCCAGATGATATAAATGCTCAACCAGGCAGCTTTGCCAGCAGCAGGTGAGCCATGGAACTAGGTGGGCATCTTGACAATGAGAGCCCATAAATAAACTGCCCATGGCCTCTATTACAGGTCCTTGAAAGAACTTCAGCATTCTTCAGAAACTGGAGAATCTTACCACGTAAGAAAATCCAATGATGAACTACCAGGATTATATTTAATTTGCCTGTCTGTCATAGTATTTTGCATTTGTGGTTAGCAAAATAGCTTTTGCATTTTATTAATATCACTTATCAGATGCCTTTCATCTGAAATGTATTCAGATCTGCCATTACCAGAGAAATTTCAGAATGGACCCTCAGACTATGAAATGTAAGATATTTAACTTCATGTATTGGATCTTTCTAGGAAAAGCTTATATATGACATGCAGTTAGACATAAATTCCTTGTGGGTGAAGTTTCTAGAGTTTGCCTTAGTCCATTACATGAATCTATTGCATCAATCGCCAAGAAACAAATCTAAAATTATAGACTAAAAAGGAGCAAGGGAAGGGAAATTAACACTGGGCAAATAAAGAGTCTCTTAGTGCAATTGCCTATTTCAATTTTAGTAGAAATTATTTGGCATTTACTTAATCAAACTATCAGTTTTGCATCTTAAATATTATTTTGTCCCTATAATCTCAAATCTTCAAGTTACAGTGTTTCAAAGTGACAGGACCACATGATATAAACAGTTCCACATACATATTCATGAACCTTTAATACTGTTATAAAAATTCAAATATAAAATTTATTTAGAACAATTAACAATGTATACTGATAGAAGAATCATTTAGATTACTGATTCTATTTAGGTTAATCTGAGCAAAGCAACCCTAAGATAGGTGTTTGCTTCAATCTTGGTAGTCCCGATAATGAAAAATTTAAACAACATTTAAAAAAAGAGAACATTGATGTCAAAGAGAACATAACAACGTGGTTCCATATATAAAGACCCTACTACGTGCTGGACACCATATGAGAGATTTTACGTTCAGTATCTCATTTAATCCTTAAAACATCCCTGAGAGATATATCATATATCCCTGTTTTGAGGTAAAAGGAATTAAAATTTAATAAGTTTAATTAACATCTTTCATATTACAAAATAGTGAGTGAATGAGCAGGGACTCAAATCCAGGTGTGATTTTAAATCTCATAACTATTAACTGTATAAGAGATCCACCACTCCAAATTCTTAATATCAAAAATAAAAGCATGGTGAAATATCTGCAATAGATGATCAGTTTACAGTCACACAGGAAGTAATTACTGCCATCTCTCCTTACACTCTCTCTACAGTAAAAATTTACCCAAGCTAATAACATTTAATTTTAGCTGAAATAATTTTATGAATCAATTTAAGATGATATATGCAAATACCTTAGCACTATGACTTAGCTGACTCTTTAAAAGTTTAGTACTCTTCCTGTACTAATCTATTTGGTAATAATACGTTTAGAAAGCTATTAACTGTCATCACTCAGCAGAAAATTATTATTGATAACATTAATTATAGATAATACATCTGATCTTGTCTAATACGCTAATATTTTACGTTACGGAGACCTATCAGTAGATACCTAATAGATTTTCTTTGATTACCATAGTACCTGTAAAGCTGTCCTTTGTTTAGATGTCATATTTAATCTTATGGAATTTTAACATAGATGTAAGTTATGTTCTGGGTATCTTCATTTTATAAAAATGTCTCATAAATATAAGACTGATTTGAACATGTAGGAAATAAATTTATATATTTTACCTGTTTTCATTGATATTTATACACCAAGCAAGGTAATGATACTTTATAGTTTCTATCATGAAATAGTAATCACAGAACTATAGAGCTCCCAGGTGGTCTTACAATGCAATAAGCCCTAACTTATTTTGTAGTGAAGGAAACAAAGATCAAAAAAGGTCTAAGTGGTCTTTTCAATTCTCTGTAAGCTAGATCTCTAGTCTTCCTTTCTGGGTACTTTCTACCAGAATTTAGTTATCAGATCACAGTCCTTGCAATTCTGGAGCAAGGCTATAAATTACAATTCTATACTGTGTGACAGTTCAGTGCTGACTACACTACCATTTTAAAAGCAATTATAAATCCTGGTTCCAATATTGCAAGGTTAAGGTCATCCTGCCCTCTGAATATCTGTTGACATCTAAAGAAACCGTTCCAGTGATAGCATCTAAAACATATCTTTAGTTGCTTTATTCTTGGTCCTTGAACCAGATTAGCAGGTCAAAAGTAAAAATAAAATAAAATCCATTGATTATTCTAAAGAGAAAGGACAATAATATGCTGTTTTTAATTATGTAAAACCAAAATCAAAGCATGTATTCACAGCCTCAGGACATTACACTGTGTGGGTCAAGGAATCCACATTTCAAAACAATTGTGACAATCACACCTGGCTATCTTCTGAGCAGGATAGTGTCCTCTTAATAATAATATTTCAAGAAATATTTCCTGTAAAAATTGCTCAATGACACTAAAGTACAATTAATTACTAGATTTTTTTCCTTTGCCACAATACAAACTCATGAATAGCAAAAAATATATCTCTGTAGCTCACACTGATAAAATGCTAATTTCTTCTCTTTTCTGTCACTTTTATCAGTGACTAAGTTGTCTGAGAAATTTCTTCCTGAATTTCAGAGTTAATAGTTCAATTCATCAGTGTCTTATAGATCCTAACTTTCTTTCCTTTTAAGGCATTGCAGTGTCTCTCCAACCATGTTGACATTTTTTAATAACGTAAAAGTTTATACAGCCAGGAATTATTTAGGTGGCTGTGGTAGTTTTAAATTCTGTCTCAAAATTCTTTAATACTTCTCCCTTCCAAAACTGGTACCTACTTCTACTCCTCTTCAGAGGAGGCTGTACTTACAGACTCATTTCTGGTGAATATAATGTGACGGAAGTGACAGACAATCTCTGAGACTAGGTTATACAATGAATCATTGAATTTCCTCCCTGATCTCTCTCTCGGATCATCTGCACTGGGAGGAGCCAGATTCCGTATCAGTCCTATGGAGACGTTCATGTGGTGAGGAACTGAGACCTCCTGGCAATGACATAAAATGTATTTTGCTCATTTAATCATTCTTTCATTTGATATTTATCATGCATATTCTATAGATAAAACACACACTTATTAATTAATTATGAATGCTATTGAAAGGTTTTAAGCAAGAAAGTAATGATTTCGATTGGATACGGGGAGGTGTGATCTTTTTATAAGGCAAATTGGTTTATGTCATTATCCTGCTTAGAGCCCATCAGGGATTATCATTGCACTAAGAACGAATTGCAAACTCCTTAAACTGGTTTATACATCTCCTGCCTACCTGTTTGGCCTCATCTCAAATAACTATCATCATCATCCACTATAAAGCTATACCAGCCATTTTATTTTCCTCAAACAAGTCAAGCTGCATCCTCAACTTGTTCTTCCTCCTGATTGTTCTTCTCTCATTTAGGTCCAAGACTATATGTCATCTCTTTAAGAAGGCTTTTGTGATCCCACAGTCTCATGGAGTCACCGTTTCTCTTTTACATAACCATTTTCCCATTCTGCTGATAGCACTTATTGCTATCAAATATTTTATCTACCTATTATTTATATTTCCCTATTTAAATGTCAGTTCCAGCCTAGCGGAGTGCTTAACTGTTGTATTTACTACTGTATTTCTGGGATTGAGAGCAATAGGTCACAGTCACTGCTCATTAACTATTTTTTAATCAATGAGTATATAAAAAAATGAAGGCATGTTTGAAAAATAGGAAACATAATAAGACTCATTGATAATTCCTATATTATTGACTTGAGCAAACAGATGAAAAGTGGTGTTACTTAAAGAGACTGAAGACTAAAGGAGAAAAAGTTTTGAGTGTATAAGAAATCAATAATTTTGGTTGACTCATATTAAGTTTCATATTGCTATTCGATATCAAAGCAAAGATACCAAGTTGTCAGGTAGTTACCACTCTGGCTTTCAATGGTAAACCTGAGGATGGAACAAAATCAACAAACCTTCAAACTTTTCCTGTGCCATTTATAATAATAACAATCAGAACAATGAATACATATGTGTGTGTGTGTGTGTGTGTGTGTGTGTGTGTATGTATGTATAGTAAAATAGTCTGGCCCACTAATGTGTTAATGGGGGTTATATACTATTTTAAATTTTATTAACACTAACTCATCTAATCTCAACAACTTCACTTTAGCAGACACTGTTTCTATTTCATTTTATACAATTCAAGAAATGGAAAAACCAAGAGCCTAAATAGCATGCCTAAAGACACAGTGCTAATAATTTGTGAATACATGATTGAGAGTCAGGCAATCTGATTTTATAACCCACATTTTAAAAAGCTATTTTATTTTAGATTCAGGGGATACATGTGCATGTTTGTTACATGGGTATGCTGTGTAATGGTGGGGATTGGACTTCTAATGTCCCCATTACCCAAACAGTGAACATTTTACCCAATAGTTATTTTTCAACCCTCACTCCTTTCCCTTGCTCCCTGCTTGTGGAGTCTCTGGTGTCTATTATTTCTATCTTTATGTCCACGTGTACCCATTGTATAACCTATATTTTTAACCATGATGGTGAATAAAAAGAAGAGAGGTAAAGAATAAGCTTGAGGTTGCTCTGATATTAGGAATGAACCATATAGGAATATGAAGAAGAGGCAAAAAGCAGAGAGGAAAATTAAGTAGAAAAACGCAGACAACGTGTTTTCTCAAAATTTGAGAGAAAATAATAATTCCAGAAGAAGAAAGAGATTATTTTTGTTCGTTATTTCTGAGAGCTGTAAAAGAGGAAGATAGAAAAGTCTCCACTGATTTTCAAAGTATATTCAGGTAAAAAAAAAAAAAATAGAGTCTGGTGAGTGGTGGTCTCCTGAAGAGCAGTCTCTTGTGATATGGAGTAGGTGAAAACCCAAAGAGAGCGTTAAGGGAGAGTAGAAAGTGAAGAAGTCAAGAGTGATATTTTGTGTACACATAAAATAATAAATAAATAAATATTATGGCCAAGAGGAATTTATCCCTAGCATGTGAGGCTGGTTTAACATATGCTAATCAAACAACGTAAGACATTATTTTAATGGCACAACAAAAAAAATCACATAATCATCTCAATTGATGTGGAAAAGGCACTTGAAAAAGTTCAATATCTTTTCTTGATAAAAACTCTAAACATTTCAGGTATAGAAGGAAAGTTTCTCAACACAATAAAAGTCATTTATGTAAAATTATAATTTTGTAATATTATAATTATTACAGAAAAACTGAAAGGTTTTCCACTAAGATCCTGTGCAAGGCAAGGATGACCATGGTACTATATGCAAGAATAATCCAAAAATTACACACACACACACACACACACATACACACAGAGACAGAGAGAGAGAGAGAGAACCGTTCACACTAATAAATTTAAAGGACACAAAATCAACATAAAAAATGAGCATTTTTATACACAAATCACAAACTAACTGAAAAAGAAATCATAAAACTATCTCATTTATGATGGCATTAAAATACCAGAAATATATTTTACTAAGGAAGTGAATGATCTATACACTAAAACTATAAAACATTGATGAAAGAGATTGAATAAAACAGAAAATGAAAAAATATTTTCATGAAAATATAAAACTCCCCCAATAGGCAAATAAATTCTGAGAACAAAAAAGTAGACATAACACTACATGATTTAAAATTATCTTATAAAGCTATATTAATAAAAACAGTAGCTGGGTTAATCCTGATTTGCATCACTATAAAGAAATACCTGAAGCTGTGCAATTTATAAAGAAAAAGGTTTATTTTGCCTCACAGTTCTGCAGGCTGTACAGGAAGCATGGCACTGGCATCTGCTCCTGGTGAGGCCTCAGGAAGTTTACAACATGGTGCAAGGAAAAGGGGGAGCTAGTCTATCAGTCAGTGAGAGTGGGAGCAAGAAAGAGAGGTAGAAGTGATCCCAGATTTTTAAACAGCCAGATCATGTGTGAACTAATTAAGCAAGAACTCACTTGTCACCAAGAGATGGTGCTAAATCTTTCATGAGGGATCTGCTCCCATGATCCAATCACCTCCCACCAGGTTTCACCTCCAGCTTTGGGAATCATTTTTCAACATGAGATTTGAAGAGGACAAACATACAACCCATATCAGTGTGGTGCTGGCATAAAAACAAATGCATAAAACAGTGGTACAGAACGGAGAGCCCAGAAGTAAATCCAAACATATATGGTTCAAACTAATTTTTGACAAGGATATCAAGAGGAAACAGTGAGGAAAACATGGTGTCTTCAATAATTGGTGCTAAGCAAACTAGATTTCCACATGTGAAAGATTGAAATTGAACCCGTATCTTACCTTTTCCACAAAAATCAACTCAAAATGGATAAAAGACCAGAAAATATAAAACTCTTAGAAGAGAATATAACGGAAAAACTCTTTTACATTGACCTTGGCAATGATATTTTGGAGATCACACCAAAACCTCAGGCCATAAAAACAAAATTAAATAAGTGGAATAACATCAAATTGAAAAACTTCTGCACATCAAACAAAACAATCAACAAAATGAAATGGCAGTTTATACATTAGAGAGGATATATTTGCAAATCACATAGCTGATAAGGGGTTAGTATTCAAACTTTATAAAGAACTCATACAACTCAATAGTAGGAAAACAAATAACCTGATTAAAAAATAGGCAAAAGACATGAATAGACATTTCTCCAAAGACATCAAAATCACCAACAAACATATGAAAAACCCTCAACATCATTGATCACCAGAAAATGAAAATCAAAACCAGTATGAGATATCACTTCACAGGCATCAGGAGGGCTATTATCGAAAAGTCAAAAGATAACAAATGTTAGACAGGGTGTGGAGAAAAAAGTTCTCTTGTGCACCGTTGGTGGGAATATAGACTAGTACAGCCATTATGAAAAACAGTAGGAAGTTTTTTTAAGAAATTAAAAATAAAACTACCATATTACCCAAAAATTCCTCTTCTGGGCATATACCTAAAGAAAATGAAATCACCGTTTGATAAAGATGTCTGAAATCCCATATTCACTGCTGCATTATTCAAAATAGCTAAGACATGGACACAATCTAAGTGTCTGTTGATGGATTAATGAAGAAGGAAAAATATATATATAAAAAAAAGTAGAATTATAGACTATCATATATATAGAATGGAATATTAAATATATATGATATAAAAATATATATTATATGTAACATAATATATGCAATAGAATAATATAATATTTCATCATATAATAGCCGATTCCATTATATATATAATGGAATATTTTATATATATAATAGTCTATTGCATTATACATATTTTTGCATATATATAATAGAATATTCTTCAGCCTTAAAAATAAATGCAATCCTGCCATTTATTACAACATGAAAAAACTTGGAAGACATTATGCTAAATGAAATAAGCCAGACACAGAAAGCAAAACATTGCATGATTTCACTTGTATGTGAAATCTATAAAAGGTCAAATATACAAAGATAGAGAATCAAACAGTGGTTAACAAGAGGAGGGAGTGAGAATAAGGATGAAACTGGGATATACAGGTTAGAGGATATAAAGTGGCAGATATGCACGATGAATAGGTCTCGAGATCTAATGTACAACATGAGGACTATTGGTAATAAAATTGTACTATATTTAGGATTCATTCTAAATGAGTGGATTTTAGAAAATGGTTCTGCACACAAAACAAAAACAAAATGGGTAGCAATGTGAGATGATGGACATGTTAATTTGGCTCACTATATTAACCGTTTTTGCTATCTATATGTATCCCACAGCATGTTGAATATCTTAAATATACACAGTAAAATTTATTTTTAAAAATTAAATGTATAGTATTTTATGTGCATAAGATGACAGTGATGAAGCTATTAGACTATGAGTTCCTTGAGACCAATTTACAAACCTAGGAAAATATTACAATACTAATCAAGTGTGTGTCTCAAATTTCCAAGTATGTCTTAACTCTGCAGGAATTTTTAGCCTCCCTCCTTTTCTCAACACATACTGGTCTCTGGATGAAGAGTTTTAATTTTCAACGCCCCCCAAAAAAGTAGCTTGTGAGCCCCTAAAATAAAATGTTACTTGTTTCCTTTAATTTTTTAGGGTATCTAAAGTTGCACTGATTAAATATTAAATAATAACAGCAGCTCAAAAATGAATGTGAGAATGTGATTTCCAACTCGGGTCCCACAGGTAATTCAACATATCCTTTCAAGAGGAAATTCTTTTTGTTTCTCTTCTGTAGCACAAGGACATTGTGCCTTAATCTACTAAAATAAAACAAACCAAGAAAGAGAAAAGTAGCAATTGAGGGGAAAAAGAAATAAAAGACATGATTCTTATCTTGTGAGCATTTGTGACTTAACTGTATAATCCCTGATCCCTTGAAAGTCACAGAAAGAAACCTGATTAGCCGAGAAAACAATAGCAAACTGCTGGAAAAGGACTTTGGTGGGGGATGGTTAACCGTTCCCATTGCATCACAGTTGTAGGCTCTGTCAGATTTTGACAATGCCAAGACATCTACCAAAACAAAATGAAACAAACAAAGCAAAAATCTCTCAGCAAACCTGCAATGGTGGGCATCACCTTTTTATATGTCAGCCAGAAATACATTCTATGAAAGATACTTTAAATAGATTTTTGTTATTGGTATTCAAACTGCAAAGTATTATCTAGGAAAGAAGTATGTTTTGTGTACATAGCAACAAGAAAATTAGAAGGTGTTTTTCTTACTCAAATTTTCTGATGAATCAGGAACCATATAGAATACAACTTGAAGAAGAAGGCTAACCATAATGCATTATTCATTACCTTGATTGAGAATGCTAAATCTAAAACAAGAAGTTACAAATGAAAGTTAATGTCTTTTTAAAACAAGTCAAGAATGAAAATATTGGTAGAGTTTGTTGAAGCCCAAAGGCAGATTGGTGCTTAAAATCTGTTGCTAGTACTTATGTTGGTTATATCGATGTCATTGCCACCTGCATATGTTTGTTTATGCCATTGTGCCCATGTACCGTGTGTCTGCCCTGTACTTTTGGAATAAATTGCTCTATTTCCAGAAGCGACCATTATATAGCAAATGATTGCTCAATATATCACCAAGGCCCAAAGAAAGAATATGCATACAACTCAAAGCCATCTGCTATTCCAAATGCCATTTATAGAGTAAACAAGGATTGATTTAATCTGTGGACATTTATAAGATGATCATGTGAAAGAAAGCAATGCTGAACATAAAAATTGGATTTTCTCAAATTGCTATGGATCATTCAACAAGCGGTCACTAAACTCAGAGCTCTTTAAAGTCATGTCTTAATCATTAGTTTATATCCAGGTCAATAAACATTGGTTACATGTTGCATATTCAACAGATACCCTGTTCATGTAATGCTCTGAGTATGGATGACAGTCATAACAGCAAAAATAATAATTAATATATGCTGAGGGCTTAGATGTTGTAATAAGAAATTTATACGTTGTTTTATGTAATCTCCAAAGTTACATTAAGAAGAGGATATCATTATTTTTATTTTAGAGATGACATTTAGAGGGATTGGGTAATATACCCAGGAGATAGTAAAAGGGGGTGACTGTAGGAAAGAATGGTGGCTAAAGTATCACTAGTTCTAAAAATTATGCTTAAGTTCTGATCTAGAAATCTTGGATAAAATATTGAGTTAAAATTAAGAAGATTTTTATTGTTGTTATTTTTTCTTTGTTTTAATGATGCTCTTGCCAATATTTATAGTTAAAAAATATTCAGTTTGATTGTTAGTGATACTGTCTATATATTCTGGAATTATTTTTAAAATTTCTAGTGTCAGAGCTTAACCACAAATATGTCCAGAAAGAGATCACTCTATCGAGGCCACAGAAAAAATATATGGAACTGATAGAAGAACCATGTCTACTAGAAAATGTTGGGCATGATTTCTGACAGATGAAACTCACTCAAAGCAAATAAATCAGAATACTAATTTTTTGAAGAAAATGTAGCATCAAAGAAACTAGCTTTAAAAAGATGTGAGGCAGCTTTGACAACTATTTAAAACAAATCTTGGGCCCATAATCTTCTATGAGTAGAAATAAAGTTTTAAAACATACCTCAGATGTGGCTAAGGAAAACAGTGTTCAAGGAGGAGCATCCTAGAGGTCTGATCAAGGAGAATACAGAGAAATAATAACAAGGAAAGTCCTTCCAGATAGCTGACTCAAAGTCTAGCCGAGGAAGCACCCCAGACAAGGAACCTTCCCAATCCAGGAAAGGGTCTTTTACATAGTCTGACTGGCAGGATTTTGTGTTTACTACAAACAAATCAATAACTTTTCTTTCATTTTCAAAATATGGCTATTTTGTGATTATGCTCTCCTTGTGTATATTAGTCCATTTTCACACCGCTGATAAAGACATATCCAAGACTGAGAAGAAAAAAATAGGTTTAATGTACTCACACTTCCATGTGGCCTGGGAGTCCTCATCTTCATGGTGGAGGGCAAAAGGCACTTCTTACATAGTGGCAGCAAGATATAACGAGAGAGAAGAGAAAGAGGAAACCTCTTATAAAACTAATCTCATGAGACTTATTCACTACCACGATAACAGTATGGGGGAAACTGCCCCCATAATTCTATTATCTCCCATTGGATTCCTCCCACAGCACATGGGAATTATGGGAGTATAATTCAAGATGAGATTTGGATGGGGACACAGAGTCAAACCGTATCATTCCTCCCCCAGACTCTGCCAAATCTCATGTCCTCACATTTTAAAACCAATCATGCCTTCCCAACAGTCCCTGAAAGCCTTAACTCATTTCAGAATTAGCTCAAAAATCCACAGTCTAAATAAAGCATTATCCGAGACAAGGCAAGCCCCTTCTGCCTATGAGCCTGTAAAATCAAGAGCAAGTTAGTTACTGTCTAGATATGATGGGGGTACAGGCATTAGGTAAATACAGCAGTTCCAAATGGGAGAAACTGGTCAAAACAAAAGGGCTTCAGGTCCCATGTGAGTCAGAAATCCAGCAGGGCAGTCAAATCTTAAAGTTCCAAAATGATCTCCTTTGACTCCATGTCTCACATTCCAGGTCATGGTGATGCAAGAGGTGGGTCCTATGGCCTTGGGCAGCTCTGCCTATGGCTTTGCAGTGTACAACCTCCTCCCAGCTACTTTCATGGACTAGCGTTGAGTGTCTGGCTTTTCCAGGCACACACTGCAAGCTGTCAGTGGATCTACCATTCTGGGGTCTGGAGGATGGAGGCCCTCTTCTCACAGCTCCACTAAGGGGTGCCCCAGTAGGTAATCTGTGTGGGACCTCTGATCGCACATTTTCCTTTCTATTGCCCTAGGAAAGGTTCTCCATGAGAGCCTTTCCCTGCAGGAAACTTCTGCCTGGACATCCTGGTGTTTCCTCTGAAATCTAGGCAGAAGTTCCCAAACCTCAGTTCTTTACTTCTGTGCACTGGCAGGCTCAACACCACGTGGAAGCTGTCAAGGTTTAGGCTTGACACTTGTACCCTCTGAAGCCATAGCCTGAGCTATATGCTTGCCCCTTTTAGCCATGGCTAGAGTGGTAGGAGGCAGGGCACCAAGTCCCTAGGCTGCACACAGCATGGGGACACTGGGTCTGGCCTATGAAACCACTTTTTCCTCCTCGGCCTCTGGGTCTGTGATGGAAGGGGCTGCTGTGAAGACCTCTGACATACCCTGGGGATATTTTCCCCATTGTCTTAGGGATTAACAATTGGCTCCTCGTACTTATGCAAATTTCTGCAGCCATTTTGCCTCAGAAAATGTGTTTTTCTTTCCTTTCACATTGTCAGGCTGCAAACTTTCCAGACTTTTATTCTCTGCTTTCTTTATAAAACTGAATGCCTTTAACAGCACCCAAGATATCTCCTGAGCGCTTTACTGCTTAGAAATTTCTTCTGCCAGGTACCCTAAATCATCTCTCTCAAGTTCAAAGTATTACAAATCTCTAGGACAGAGGCAAAATGCCACCAGTCTCTTTGCTAAAACATAACAAGAGTCACCTTTGCTCTAATTCCCAACAAGTTCTTCATCTCCATCTGAGACGACCTCAGCCTGGACCTTATTGTCCATATCACTATCAGGTTTTGGTCCAAGCCATTCAACAAGTCTCTAGGAAGTTTCAAACTTTCCCACATTTTCCCATCTTCTTCTGAACCCTCCAAACTGTTCCAACCTGTGCCTGTTACCTCGTTCCAAAGTCACTTCCACACTTTCGGGTATCTTTTCATCAGTGCCCCACTCTACTGGTATCAATTTACTATACTAGTCTGTTTTCATGCTGCTGATGAAGACATACCAGTGACTGGGAAGAAAAAATTAGGTTTAATGGATTCACAGTTTCATGTCACTGAAGAGGCCTCACAATCATGGCAGAAGGCAAAAGGCACTTCTTAGATGGCAGTATCAAGATAGAATGAGAGAGAAGCCCAAGTAGAAATCCCTTATAAAACTATCAGATCTTGTGAGACTTATTCACTACCACTAGAGCAGTATGGGGGAAACTGCCTCCATGATTCAATTATGTCTCACCAGGTCCCTCACATAACACATGGGATTTATGGGAGTATAATTGAAGGTGAAATTTAGATGGGGACACGGAGCCAAACCATATCACCTTGTTTCACCCTTAAATAATTAAGTAATGATGGGAGCAGGATGTGCAAATAATACACCTTTTTTGACAGTAAACCTTAGACCAAAAGGAGTCATAGCTAGACCTAATTCAAAAGAATTAACATAACCTAAGATCCTAGGATTTGAGCTGTATGTCATGATTGACATAATTTTGTGGTTGACAGCTTTGAGGAAGGCTGAATGTTTTCTATATATGAGGAATAGTGAAAAAGATATGGGTAACCAGAAGGAACTAGCTAGCTACTCAAAAACTCTCTTGTCTGTTTTGGAGAACATTGAGACATATGCCAGCTTTCCTAGCAGTAAGGTTGTGACCTTGTAATTAGATTTTGACAATAAAAAGCAGGGCAAAGTGATGTGCTTCCATTTCCAAAAGTAAACTGTCAAATGCCAAATTTTCCTCCCCTTCTCTCTCTGTCCCTCTTTCTGTTTCTGTAGCCATAAGCAAATGACTGCAAGATAGAGAAGCCACACAATAAAAGGAGCCCAGATAATCAAGTCAACCTTTCAAAAAGAGGCTTTCAGGCGATCCACACTACTAACAGTAGATTATGACATGAGGAACAAGATTTATGAGCACACATAAAGCCCTTTGATTTGGGGGAGGTTTGTTATGGCAGCTAACAGCATTCCCCTGTCTAATATGTGACTCATACATCCTTGTATATCTTACTCAAATCTCACTTATTTGCTCATGGTTTTTAGCAATGCCAACCCCTTAATGTTATGTAGGGAAAGGGTGTCAGATCAATACAAAACATGTGGCAGGTGAGATAGAGTCACCTTTTTCTAGCATCTGCAGTGATAGGATATTGGAATTTTCTTTTCCCCACTGGAAAATTCTGACGAATTCAAGTTATCCTCCCCCTCTCTTTCCTGTCTCCTCTGTGTGCACACACACACACACAGAGGAGAGAGAGAGGAGAGTGTGTGTGTAATAGAGGACAGAGAGTTTGTGCTTTTCAACCTCTGAGGTATTTTCATCTGGTGGTAAGGAAGTAGGATAACACCATTTATGGTTGATGACTTGCTCACACAGCAAGAGCATATCTCAAAAATTCAGCCACCCAGAAATCACAAAATGATTGCACCCCATTTGGTAAAATAGAATAGCAGAGAAAAATAAGTTCATTAAATGAATTTTATCCACTCTATGTGAATATAAAAATATGAACCATAAAGCAGGGCAAATCTCTGAGTAAGTCAGAGGAGCTCGGGTTGATTCCTGATATGAGTCTAATGATGAGTCATGGTCAAGCTATTTATAACAGAGTCAGTCACAGCAAGAGATAAGAGCCTGTGCAAAGCTTCACTAAAACCGGAGTTTCTGCTGGCAGCTACCATACTAAAGAAACACATGTGATACCGTCAATGCAGTGGCCCTGTGTAATAAACCAACAAACTCTTCATATTCTTTTAGCATCCGTCTATGGAATAAGAATATTAACATAGTTACATAAACTAGCCTCTAATTTTGGAAGCTACTTAAAGCAGAATTATCAAAGATTTTTGTCTTTGGCTATAAATGTGATTTCAAACATTAAATGAAGGCTGTTTAATAAAGACAAGAAAACTAGACTGAGTTAATGTTATACACTACAAACACGAAACTGATTAAATACAGCAAAAGAAACTCCCAGACGCAAGTATATTTCAGGAACATCATAAAGAATATTGAGTCTTCGGTATGTTACACTGTAAAAAATTTCATTTGATAACTTGAAAACTATTTGAAACTAATTTCATTTGAAATTTTGGTCGCTGGCTAAATGGATTTGCACAAATATAATTTGTGCAATATGTATAAATAGTAAGAAAATAGAAACAATTTTCTTTCATTTTGCATATATAGAGAGATGGCTCAACAACTTCAACTGTAAGCAATTTTGTCTAATCCAGATACAAGAACCAACTACATCAGGATCACTGGGTTCCTTCTTATGTAGTCATATAGGACCCATACCATATAGCTAGAATCAGAATTCGTCTATTTTGAGGGTTGCTAGAATCTTCATTTTTCTAACTCTCCACTTATCTTCCCTAAAGTTAGTGGGATTGTCATCATTTGCACAAAAAATATATTAGAAACTTATCTGGAACCTTTTAGCTTTGAGGTTATAAACTAGATACCTTGTAAGATTTTTATAGTGGTTAAACATAAAAGGAATGTAAAGCATCTGGCCTGACATAAAGCTGGCATATATAAAATTTAAAAATACTGAGATGACATGGAAAATAAAAATGCATAGGTATGTAGTATTATTTACTCAATCTCATCAAAATGCCTAATTCTTGTTTCATCTTCATGACACTACAGATGGGGATCTAATACTAATACTCTTATCTTAAATAACAGGGGAATGAGTCCCTCTTAAAAAAAAATATCATCCTCAAGCTAGAGAATTATTATGTAAGCCATTTTCAGATTGGACTCCAGGTCTTTTTTAGCTCAGAATTGAGCTCCCTCAGTCTTCTTCATCTTGCAAAATGTGGAAAACAGAAAATTTTACAGATTCTCAATGAATCCATCTTTCCTTTTCAAGGCCAGTGTTTCCAGTTTGAAAAACCCATAACTTATATGTATAGTGGGCATATTTCCTTTGCTAACTTTCATCTGCTTTTAAGGTGATCCTCAATGTCATGTGGTATAGAGGGCTATTTAAAATAGCCATCTAAAATAGACAGATTGGCCTGATAATTTCATCTGCAGTTGCTTCTCAAGGAGAATTAACTGATCTTTTCTCTCAGCTGTTACAAAGACAGATAATATACAACCAACTGTTGTGGATGCCCCTCCCTCCTATTTTAAATACACAATTTCACAGAACAAAAAATGAATAAAAATAAAGAGGAAGGCACTTTCAAAGAGGTTTACAATATTTGGTTATGGGTTACTTAAATGGCTATGTTAAATATTTTCTACATTAGGATAAAAAATTAAGGAAGAGATTGATAAAGACAGGAGGTGAATAATTTTAAAAACCCATGAAGAGTTTTGAAAAAAGACCTTTATCACGACACAGTGAAACTAGGGGGAGTGAAGAGCTATTGGCTTCATAGCCTTTTTAGACATACATTGAAAATTCACAGAGCCACAGAATTTGAATGAAGTGAATGACCTCTCCACAGGTTTGCAAAAGCAAGACTATGGCTGCTGAAGGAATTTCAATACAATGAAAGCATTTGGGGAGAGCAATTTTATCACTGTTGATAACTAAAAAGTGCACCTGGCTTCTGAACTGCAGAGTTTTTTTTTTTTTATCATTATGAAAAGCTTTTTAAGATTAAAGGAAATCATCTAAGATTTTATCTGTAAGAAGGTAGAGGAAGAAGTAGGACACACAAAAGTACAGCGAGTGAGCAAAAATAGCAACGCTGAATAAAACCAGATGAAGCTTGAAGTACGAACATATTATTTATTCATTTGACAGTCTTTGGAATCAAACAAGAATTACATGTTCTGAATACATCAAATATTAGAATTATCCAGGGAAAACAAAAAAATAAAAAGAAGGAAAGCAGTGGCAAGGATCAAATTATATCTTAAGATGAAGCTGCAGGAGGGTAGCTGTTGTTGCTCTCACGGTTGCAATTAAGTGCTCTCACTACCACCTTTCAAATTTTACTTCTTCTCAACATTTACTTTGTTGTAAAGAATCTCGTGAACTGTAATTGTCTAGCTTGGGCTCTAGGATATAGTGATAAATTTATTGAAACTATCCAGTAATGGTATTTTACTTAGATTATCTTATGTAAGCCTTACAAATATTTAAGAGACCCACATAAGTACACAGCTTTTCCAGATGAGGCAATGGTAGTTAATTATGTGACCAAGGAACATAGTAATTGCTACAGCATAAATTTGGACATTGGAATCCAGAGCCCCTGCTGCAAGTGGTGAGCCTCACTGTCTCCTGAGGAAGCACCAGCAGGATTCTGATTATTTCACCAGGTGAAGCAGGGGCAGCACTAGTAGCGACAAGGTCAACTAAACTGAATAACTGAATAGGCTTTGACACTTTCTCCAGGCTTTTAAGTGGTTGCTAAGGTGAGCTGGAGAAGAGATAGAAAGCGAAGAGAAGGCATGCGATAATACAGTGGCTACGGCATACATCTGTAAATTTTCATGTCTCTTGAAACCCCCTCCCTTTTTTTATAAACAATATACTCTTATTCCATGCTGAGCTTAAAACTGGGATTTGCATTTTTAAAACAACAATGTTGCTTAAAGGGGGTGATGGGGCTCAGTGTTTTAAATGAGGACTGTTTCTACACCTGTAACAATAGCTGACACTATGTTCCAAGTACCGTTTAGAGAAAGCACTTTATAGATATCAAGTCATTTAATGCTAGCACAATCTTAAATTTAACCTGTGACAAAGCAGTCACAGGTTAAATAATTTTCCCAAAGTCACACAAATAATACATAGCAGAGCTGCGAAAAGAATCCAGGCAGTCAGGTACCAGAATCCCCCTGTTTACCATTACATGGCACACAAAAAGATTGAACAGTGAAAGAAATAGAGCAGACCACAATGGCAATTACTCTGTCCACAAACTACTTTGAGCAAGGAGAAGCATAAGCTTCCGGATAAAGAAAATATAGCACATGTACACCGTGGAATATTATGCAGCCATAAAAAAGGATGAATTCATGTCCTCTGCAGGGACATGGATGATGCTGGAAACCATCATTCGCAGCAAACTAACACAGGAACAGAAAACCAAATGCTGCGTGTTCTCACTCATAAGTGGGAGCTGAACAATGAGAACACAGGGACACAGGGAGGGGAACATCACACACCAGGGCCTGTCGGGAGTGGGAGGCTAGGGGAGGGATAGCATTAGGAGAAATACCTAATGGGGATGACAGGTTGATGGGTACAGCAAACCACCATGGCATGTGTATACGTATGTAACAAACGTGAGCGTTCGGCACATGTATCCCAGAACTTAAAGTATAATAGTAATAAAAAGGAAAGTCTAAGATTTTTATTTCAAAAGTTAAGTTTCTTCATCCAAGAGGCCCTCAACATTTTGTGATGAAGAGTTAAAGCTTTTAGTAAAGTTGAATGATAATGGAAAATAGTTTACAGCACCTGGAGGCACTGCTAAAAGACATCATATCAGGTATATTTTTGGTGATGGTGCTTGTAGCAAAGCATTTAACCAAATTCAAAAGAAAATTACTACTAGTGGAATCCACACTATCTCAGCCATGTCAGTGTAGAAAGGTCTCCTGGTCCAGAAAATTGTGGTATGGGCAGCATCTATAAAACTGCTATTGATCATCAGGTTCTTCAGGATCTATTGTTCTATGACAACTGATCACTTAAAAACATCAGTTCTAAACCTCTAGGGTAACCCAGACCAGGGGAGTGCAGATGCACAAGTATGAGTTTTCACTACTCCTAACTCTTTTCATTACATGGGTTGCATATAATATTAATTCTCCATCATTTCAGTGCATTGATGGCAGAAATGTGACTCCATTACACTACAAATAACACAGGGACATGGAGAGAAAAAGATGGAATCCTAACCATCTCTCCGTCTTCACATTATTATAAAGATAATTATTTTAGAAATTGAGAAGTGGATTGTAGAGAGAGTTTATTCAAATTTGGAGCCTAATAATAAATACATCCATTATAATGCAAATGTAGAAATCATCCCTTTTGAAAATAAACATTTATCTCAAATGGATCATTTAAAACTGTCTAAAGTTTAGGCCAGTTTTTGCAAACACTATAAGTATTCACTATATTATTCCATAAAACAAGAGATACTTAAAGAATTTGCCAGTCCAGAACTTGAAAGATATTTCATAAGAAAAACTTATATATTTAATGAAAATATATCAAATTCGAAAACGGCCGGGCACAGTGGCTCATGCCTGTAATTCCAGCACGTTGGTAGGCTGAGGTAGATGTGTAGCGTATAGCTTGAGCCCAGGAGTTCAAGAGCAACATGGACAACACAGTGAAAGCCTGTCTCCACAAAAAAAAAAAAAAAAAAAAAAAAAAAAAAATTAGCTGAGTGTGGTAGCATGCACCTGTAGTCCAAGCTGTTTGGCAGGCTGAGGTGGGAGGATCACTTGAGCCTGGGGAAGTCAAGGTTGGAAGTGAGCACGATAGTGCCACTGCACTCCATTCTGGATGACAGAGTAAGATACTGTCTCAAGAAAAAAAAAAAAAAAAAAAAGCAAAAAAATCTATGGTTATGTGTTAGATTATTCAAAGGAAGTTATTGTCATGTAGCCTTGATGTAACTTTGGGTTGAAATCATGACAATGATGAAGAAACATCCATCAAAGAAAATAAGAATACACACTCTGTGACATCAGTGACACCAAATTGTCCTCTCTTTGCTAAGTTTTATATTTCTGTCTCTATTTCTTTTAACTTTATCTCTTTTGACAAGATCATAAAGTAGAAAATGTCTAAAAGGAACCATAAAAATAGGAAATAGGCAAGCAAGTAGATATGGTTGTTTAGTATTTTAACTTTTTCCTTGTCATTTTTATTAAAGAAAATCTATCAATATTTATTTATCTTACAAAAAAAACACTTAACAAAAATCAGCAAAGCCTCATAAAAGCAACTACTGGAATTTTAGTTTAGGAAAATATGTCTAGTTTAACTGGAAAAATATTACTTATTTTTATATTTATGATACATTTATAAAAATATATTGAACATTCAAATGATTTTTCTCAAACTGAACTAAAGACAGGTGCCAGGGAAAAGCTAAAAGCACGTGAAAGCTTTGCAGGATGACCTGCACAGTGATGGTGAAGTGAAAATATGCGGGAATCCAGGAGACTTAAGTTTTTGCCATATACTCCCTTGGACAGTACTGTCATCAGGACTAATGAAATGAATGTGTATTAGCATAAGTTTTGAAGTCTTTATACACATACACACAAATACACACGCACACATCATGTATGTCGCTTGATGATGGGAATGCATTCTGAGAAGTCATTTGGCCATTTCTTCCTTATGTGAACATGATAGGGTATACTTACACACACCTAGAAATACAGCCTACTGTACATCTAGGCTATATGGTATAGGCTATTGATGCTAGGTTACAAACCTGTACAGCAGGTTACTGTACTGAATTATAAGCAATGGTAACACAATGGGATTTGTATATGTAAACATATCTAAACACAGAAAAGGTGCAATAAAAGATTGTTATAAATCGAACACCTTTTTAGGGCACTGACAATGAATGGAGCTTACAGGACTGGAGGCTGCTGTGGGTGAGTCAGTGAGGAGCGGTGAGTGAATGTGAAGGCCTGGGAAATCCCTGAACGCTATTGTAGACTTTATATGCACTCTACACTTAAGCTACAATGAAGTTATTTGAGCAATACTCTCTTCAATAATAGCTTAAGCTTAGTTCACTATACCATTTTATTTTGAAAATTTATTTTTTTTAATTTTTGGACTCTTTTGTAATAAGAGCTTAAAACACAAACATATTGTATAGCTGTCCGAAAGTATCTTTTTATATCTTATAAAGTATACGTATATTTACAATAATTCTATAAACTTTTTTCTATTCTTTTTAAGGTTTTTAAGCTGTTTTATGGAAAACAAAGACACAAACACACATATTAGGTTAGACACACACAGGTTCAGGATCATTCATATCACTGTCTTTCACCTCCATTTCTTGTCTCATTGGAAGGTGTTCAGGGGCAATAACATGCTTGGAGCTAAATCTCCTGTGATAGCAATGCCTTCTTCTGGAATATCTCCTGGAGGACCTGCATGAGTCTGTTTTACAGTTAACTCTTTTTGTTTTATGAATAGAGGGAGTATACTCTAAGATAATGATGAAAAGTACAGTGTATATGTAAACCAGTAGCATAGTCACTTAGTATTATTGTCAAAAATGGGTTACTGTACATATAATTTTATATGCTATACTTTTATGTGACTAGCAGTGTAGTAGTTTTGTTTACACCAGCATGAGCACAAACACGTGAGTAATGCATTGTGCTATGTCTAGGTGATGGAAATTCTTCAGGTCCATTACAATCTTATGGGACCAACTCTGTACATGCAGTTCATCATTACTGAAATGTCATTTTGCAGGGCATGTCTATACACACACAACACACACATATATATTTTTGTGTAAATACATTATTTTATGTTTGAATTTAGCAACTAACCAGAGGAAAAATGTGCTCGACACAGAAACAGATATGTAATAGGTACTAACAATGCTTTTTTATTATTTTAATTTTTATCTATTTATTTATTTATGTATTTATTTATTTAGAGACCAGGTTATAAGACCGACTAACTTTTGTATTTTCGGTAGTGATGGTGTTTCATCATGTTGCCCAAGCTGGTCTCGAATTCCTAGGCTCAAGTAATCCACCTGCCTCAGTCTCTTAGAGTGCTGGGATTACAGGTGTGAACCACTGCCTGGCTTATGTTTTTAGTTTTGATTTTTGTTTGTTTGTTTAGTGAGAGCAAAAATAATAAAAGCCAAAAAAGCCTTGTAGCACATAACAATTCGGGACTTGTGTTTTGGCATGTTAAAACAAGAAATTGTAGTGCATCAGAAGAGACACGGACTGGAAACCTGCCTCTGACATTCAATGGGTGTGACCAGAGAGGAGCGATTAGTTTATTTAGTTTCAGTTTCATCAACTTTTAAAATGTACTTTTGTTAAATATCCTTTCATTTGTAAGTAACAGAATTAAAATTTAGAATAACTCTATAAAATGGAAAATTATTAGCTTTAGTATGATCAGTTCTAGAGCTGAAAACATTGTTTTTAAGGCTCTCTCTCTGAAGGCTCCTGTGCTTCTGCAGAAACTTCAAGTTTGTTTGCTTCTCTGTGTCTCTGTGTTGTCATCATTATGTAAATATATGCCTTCATATGGCCAGGGGGAGGTTTTGCAGGCATCTCTAGATTTACAAGGTCTCTATGGTTCATGATTCCAGAGAAAGATAAATCTTCTCTCTTCTGGAACCTATGTGTCAAATTCTCGGTAAAGTTCTCCCTTAAACTGGAGGAGTTGCACAGCTATTTCTGAATTGCTCTCCATGCCAAGACCATACAGTACTCTAAAGTATAAGTTTGCATGGCCTACGAGTACCCCTATGGCTGGAACCCAGGCATGCTATGATTTCAGTTTCAAAGAGGCAGTGGGCTAAAAGTGAACTTATTTCCCAAAGGAAAGAAAGAATAGGCAGAACTGGCCAGGCATGGTGGCTCACATCTGTAATCCCAGCACTCTGGGAGGCCGAGGCGGGAGGATTGTCTAAGGTCAGGAGTTCGAGTCCAATCTGGCCAACATGGTGAAACCCCATCTCTACTAAAAATACAAAAAAATTAGCTGGCCGTGGTGGTATGCAACTGTAATCCAGGCCACTCCGGAGGCTGAGGCAGGGTAATTGCTTGAAGCAGGGAGATGGAGGTTGCAGTGAGCCAAGATCGGGCCACTGCACTCCAGTCTGGGTGACACAGCGAGACTCCATCTCAAAAAAAAATTATTTGTAATTATACACAAAAACCACATGAAATCCAATATGAAAGTGGAAATAGGTATTTTTCACACATACAGGCCTCTTAACATTTATTTCCTATGTCTTGTCTTTCACGAAACTATTGGTGGATGTATTCTAGATAGATGAAGGATTAAACCAAGATAAAAACAATGTACATGAGGAAAGTGGGAGTAACAGGGATTCCGAGAGAAAGGTAAACAGAATCCCCAAGATGGTGGCAAAAGATGGTCCCCTGGCAAATACTATACAGTTGTGTTAGAAAGATTAGATAAAAAGACAGGAGGTTATGAAGCAAATTGAGAGAATACACGATGTATTTAATGAAATTCAGAAGAATTTTAAACATCTTCAGAAAGCTTTGGGACTAAATTAATAAACAATATATAGAAATTAAGCAAAAGAAAAATGAGACAATTAATACACAGAGGAAAAACAACCATTGTTCACGATGAGGCAGGATAATTTTGAATACTTCTCTATGAATTGCTGTTTATATTATCTTTAGTTTGGATGCAGGTTGGATTTATGAAAAGTTTCACAAGAGGATTTTGAGGTTGATTAAGTAATAAATTGAAAGAATAAATCAAAGCACTAAAGCACTAAAAAATGTAGATGATTCAGAGAGAGAGAGAAAAAAAACAACTTTATCTCTATTTCAGCATCTAATTAAAGAATTGTTCACTATATGGATAAAGCTTTTCCCCAACCTCAAGACTGTGGTTAAACAAAGCTTCCATAATCGTTACTGGGTCAGCCCTGTGTTAATGTGAGAATTAACCAGAAAGCAGTAGCCACTCTCAAAGTTAGTATAAATGTGAGTCAGCATCACCTGGAGAGATGGCAAAAGGCAGGACCAAGGCCACAGAGAAACGAGGAGGGAAGGCCAGCATCAGTGCAATCAGAGGTGAATGTCACTGGCTGTGGTGAGAAGATTTTAGTAACTCAGGAACGCTTACAAGAGAAAGGAGAGAACTGGAGCAAGGCTAGTGTGATGACTGCGATAAGGAAGTGCCAGAGTAGCCTCTGAGACAAAGGCTACTTTAGAGTACTTTCATTATAACCTATATCCCCTAGCCCTTTTTTTTTTTTTTTTTTCTGGGTCACACTGGGAAATGTGAATAACAAAATTATTATAGACAAATATGAGGCATGGTAGGTAAGTAATTTGTATAAAGTGCATTCTGCCTGTATATCAGCAGTCTTCTATCTGGGAACATAAAAATGTAACTGTACTCTTTTTATGGATTTGACTTATAAGAGATATCACTTTCATGTTAGCTAAACTTGTGTCTATATATCTCTGTGTATTCAATTTCATACTTGTTCAATATTGTCCATGGAACAAAATAATTTTAAAAATTATCATGGCCTAAGGCCTCCCTGATTTATTTACAGTGCATCAGTGGAAACATTGATGAGAGAGATATTAGATAGAATTCATAAGCACTATTATCAGGATAAAAAGGAGAGATCTTTAAACTGATGCTGCAAATTGCATTTATAAATACTGAGGGATAGTGAGAAATTTGCCATTGAAAATAATTTTAAAAAACAGTAGAAAAAATGAAATATTTTAAAAAATATGTAATATGCAAGAAAACTTCTAAAAAGTTAGATGTATATGTGTCTGTTTGTGTCTCTGTGTGTTTAATGTTGTCAGTCTTGGAAACTCATTATCTTCCATTCATGCGGTTTCCTGCAACTGATGCTGTATATTCACTGAAAAAGCTGACATTACTGCACAGTCGGCTTGAAATTTTCAATGCACCACAGTGCAAAGCCTTAAAGTTAAGCTCTGTTTCCACAGCAACCACAGTTGAGCTCCTCAAGCATAGTTAGACCTTTTTTGTGGTCTTAACCTACATGTACACAGTAAGGATTGCTGATCTTTGATGTACCATTTGTGTTTTATTGGTTATATAAGCCTATGTTTGTGGGTTTTTTCCTGCATTTGAAAATTCACTGACAGTTTTGCATAGGAGAAACTGTTGAAGTACATATTGGGGGAAAAATCATAATTGTGAGCAATTGGGTATTCAGATACATTTTCTGTAAAACTGATGACTAGTTCACTCAAAATATAAATACTTGATAATTCATCTATGAAAACAAGTTTGACCCAATTTTTGAGGGCCCTCTTCTTCACTCACACACACGGGCATACACACACCCTAGAGTAATTATGTTTTTTTCCTGAGCCACAAATGCTCTCTTTACAATTAATAATCTTAGTTATCACTGTATGACGACTGTCTTACAAATCTACTAAACTAAATGGTTCATGTGCACTGCGGATCACAGTCTTTTAATCACTCTTCTTCTAAGTCACTAAGTCTCTTGGCTTCCTATAAATTAAGTCACTCTGAGTCTATCACACTTACAGGGCTACTTCACCCTCTGGAGAAAAAAAAAAATGCCCACTTTTTGTATTTATAAGTGATCCCCACTTCCCCATTGTTAAAGAATCAGGAACAACGGAAGTGAATCCTGGACAGAGCTTTATTATACACATGGAAACATTCACACGGGAGCAGTCAAGAAAATGATTCCCAAAAAATTTTAGGGGAAGAGTTTTCATAAAGCTAAGGAAAAGTAACATTAGTTATCTACCAAAATATCACACTTGTTGCTTCTAAAAGAATGATACTTTGTTTTGATCTTGGCTGATCAGATTTTTAAAAAAATCTTTTGCAGGCTTTATTAAATCATAATGCAAACCAAAATCTACCAAGCAAATAGAAAACAGTTCTTGATCAGATCTTAAAGACACAGCTTACACTCAGATTCTATTCACAACACTCCATGTTCAGAAGTTTTTGTGTCATACTTGAGAATTATGAGATACAATCCAATTGTAAGATTTCTTCTCAGTGATTTCTTTTTACTACCATGATCACAACTTTCATTTACCATTGGAAATTTATGTTTTACACACACACACACACACACACATATCATATTGTCTTTTTCTCCAAGTTGTCCAAAGTCATGGTCAAGGCACTTGTGAAAAGAAGGCAGACGTTTCTATTTCAGATGTGCAAATAATCCTTTTCATTGTGTAAATACTTCACTTATTTTTTGAACAAAATGACTGGACAAGATCATTTTACTGGGAGGATTGGTAATCCTACAAAATTGTGATTCATAAACACATCTACTGTCAGTAATTCTTAGTAATTAATCTATTTATAGACATTGAGAATCTTTCACATTACTCGGAGCTGTATTCAACATCTTTCACATTATTCTCTAGCTTTCTAACCTCTTCTCCTTTAGCATAACTTTTTTTCTATTCTGTATGAGAAACAGATATCATCCTAAACAGTGTCTACCACCAGCTGCTTTCCTCATCCAACCTGCAAACTTTTGTATACCCATGATTATTTTGCTCTCATCTCTAAAGAAATAAATCTATTCCTTTTTGAAGTATGTTACCTTTATTGTAGATACTAAGTTCACCAGCACACTATTGACCTTTTCTCCAGTCATTAACATATTTTGTTCTATATTGACAATGTTTTCTCCAATGCTAGTTCTTCCTCTCTGCTTATGTGTCAAGTGTTTTCTACCTTAAAAATTAAAATATAAATAAAAACGTTTTTACATCTGCCTTTGAATTTATATCTACCTATTATTTCTTCTTTCTTTCACTTCTAGAGTGACCAAAAAATACCTTAAACTCGTTATCTTTCTTATATAACTTTCTCTTATTAGTTCATTATGTTTGGATTCTTACTACTGCCTCATCATTTCACTAGAACTGCACTAATTAAGTCTTAAAATAATGTGCTGATTGCTGAAGCAAAAGTTATTTTTCTATTCTCTTCTTATTTGACTGTCACTTTCAGCACTGATTACTATGCTTTCTTAAATGTCTCATCCCTTGGTTTCCATAGTATCATATTCTCTTCCTCATCTGATTCTCCTTCTAGCTCCTTTACAATATTATTGGCAATTCTTTTTTGGTTGCTTTACTCTGCCCTACTCTCTCATCAGCCATTTTTTCTTTCACTATGTATTCTACTCCTTGGAGATCTTGTACACTGTAATGGCTTCGATTGTCTAAATTTGAACCAAATGCCTTCTCTTCTTCTCCATCAACCTGTATTTTCTACTTTTATCTTTATTTTCTTCAGTGACAAGGACAACCAAAAGGCCAAAATAGAATACTGAGAGTTACAGTCCATCCAGTTCTACTTATCACTTCCTTCATCCATTGTCTAAAGTTCTGTAAGTTGTTTGCTTCTAATTATAACTTAAATGTACCCTCTCATCTGCATCTCTGCACTTATTATTTCGCTTCAGTCTTACATAGATCGCCTGGAATATTGAAATTGCCTTTTACTTGCCCTATCTCCAGTCTCCTTCTTTATCAATATATTTTACATACTTTTCCCAAAGTGATTTTCTTACCAATACAAATATGACTATGTCAGATAGTACCTAAAATCCTTCAATGACTTCCATAATTTTTTGAATTACATGGGAGACTTTTCATGGGATATGTACAGTTCACCATCACTTATTTTCATGATTTTTAGCCTTTCTAAATTAGTCATGATCTCTAGTGGAAGAAGGAGGAAGGTCACATGCTATTCAGTATTTGTATTCCCAGTGCCAACCACTGTCCCTTAGAAACAAACAAAAATGAACAAATGTTGCTGAAAGGATGCAAGTGTGAGTGAAAGATACACACATAAAAAATACAGTCCAAATGCTATATTTTTCAATTGGATTTATCAATTGGATTTAATCTCCACTCTATTTTTTCTGTATTTTTATCAGCTAACATAGTCATGTAAGTTTAGTTCTATAGGATACAAATATTTTTAGGTAGGTGGCTTATTGGGGAATGAGATCAGCACCTACAAGAGAGCGAGAGAAACAGAAGATGAAGGCAGAAGTTGAACTACAAAGTTATAACAGGCTTCATACAATCCTACAGTGGACTCAGCTCATAAAGGCAGCGTGGACCTAAAGAGTGAGCAACAGCAAGATTTATTGCTAAGAGAAAGAACAAAGCTTCCAAAGCTGGGAAAGGGACCTGAGCAGGTTGCCACTGCTAGCTCAAGCAGCCTGCTTTCATTCCCTTATCTGACCCCACCCACATCCTACTGATTGGCCCATTTTACAGAGAGCTGATTGGTCCATTTTACAGAGAGCTGATTGGTCCATTTTACAGAGAGCTGATTGGTCCGTTTTGACAGGGTGCTGATTGATGTGTTTACAAACCTTTAGCTAGACACAGAGTGCTGATTGGTGCATTTATAATCTTTTAGCTAGACACAGAGTGCTAGACAGAAAAGTTCTCCAAGTCCCCACAAGATTAGCTAGACACAGAGCACTGATTGATGCATTTACAAACCTTGAGCTAGACACCAAGCACTGATTGGTGCATTTACAATCCTTTGGCTAGACACAAAAGTACTCCAAGACCTCACTAGATTAGCTAGACACAGAGCACTGATTGGTGCGTTTACAAACCTTGAGCTAGACACAGGGTGCTGATTGGTGCATTTACAAACCTTTAGCTAGACATAAAAGTTATCCAAGTTCCCACCCTATTCAGGAGTCTAACTGGCTTTGCCTAGTGAATCCTGTGCTGGGCCACAGGAAGAGCTGCCTGCCAGTCCCACTCCACAGGCCTGCACTCCTCAGCCCTTGGGCGGTCAACAGGCTCTGTGGAGCAGGGGGCAGCACCCGTCAGGGAGGCTCAGGCTGCCGGAGCCCACAGTGGGGTGGCAGGGGGAAGGGAGGGTGGCTGGCAGGGGAAGGCGGGGGCAGTGGTGGGGGAGACATGGCTGACTCCAGGTGCGGAGTCCTGCCCCATGGGGACGTAGCTGAGACTTGGCGAGAATTCAAGCACAGCGCGGGTGGACTCGCAGTGTTGGGGGACCTGGTGCACCCTCAGCAGCTGCCAGCCCAGAGAGGGGCTCCCACAGTGCAGCGGTGGACTGAAGAGCTCCTCAAGCATGGCCAGAGTGGACGCCGAGGCCGAGAAGGCACGGAGAGCGAGCCAGGGCTGCTAGCATGTTGTCACCTCTCAACTGTGCATGGGTTGCCTAGTCTGCCCACCTTGATAGTGCAAGGCTTGGACTGAGGAAACTTCCCTTGTCAATGGGAATCTGTGAGCCATCACCACATCACACTCCTGACAGCTGGATGAATAGGATATGCCACTTACATAGCAAGAACTCTCCAGGTTTTTGGTGAATGCTTCAATCTCTCTTTCCCACTATAAATGCTGTCGTTGCAACTGTCCAAACCCCACATGAAACAATAAGCTACTTAGACTCCTTTGGCCTCTTCATATATTTCCGAGACACGTTCCCCATGCCCAACCACTATCTCCTGAGAGGATCAAACTAATAATGTTATTAACCAATTAAATCACAATTGGGGAGACACATACTGCCAAAAAAGTATGGTATACCTTTCAAATTGGGAACTTAATTTTTAGATAATTTGCTCTCTTAGAAGATAATCTGGTCATAGACTTCCCTTTAGAAAAATTAAAGAGATGACTTTATACTGCTTTAAAATAGTGTCCATATATAGTGAGATATATCTATATATACGTTGGAGGTTATATAGATATATATCTCTATATATCCATAGAGATCTATCTATATATATACTTAGCGATATATCTATAGAGATATATGAGTATATATGTATATGTATGTATATATATACACACGTATGTGTATATATGATTTTATGTATATAAGTATAATTATTTATATTTATGTATACACAGCATATAATGCTTACATGGTATCTTGAAAAACAGTGGATATGAGATATAAAAATAGTGGAATGAGATATAACTGCCTTTTGTTATTGCCCTTTTTAAACACATAATATCATGTATAAATATTCACTTGCCCTAAGAACTGCTTGAATACTGTAGTGTTTCTGTTTCTAAATAATCCTCACCCCTATGGCCATCGGTTAACCCACGTATTCCAGAACACACAGCTGGCAGACTTTCTTAAAACAAACAAATGTAATTTATTTAAATACTTTTCTTGACTTCTAATTGCCTGCATATTAAAATACACACTGGTACCACATCACATAGAAAGTCATTTTAGCAGCCTTTTTAATTTTATGTTCTCTTGGTCTCTGTGCCACAATTTTTGAGGACTTTTTCATGACTGAAGCAACAATGACCTTGTGATAATCTAAATTTTACACATGTTCTTTCCTCTTCCTGGAGCTAAAATCCTCATCCTCCATCTTCAAGGAGCATTTTAGAGCTCTCTCTCTCTTTTTTTTTTTTTTTTTTTTTTTGGAAGGCCTCCTCCAGCATCCTCAGATGTGATGAGTCTCTTCTGTGTTTTCACTAATCTGTTCATCAGCAATGTTAGAATATTCAATGTTGTAATTCCATAATCTGCCTTAAATGGTGCTCTTTCTTCCTGTTTTAATCTCTGTAATATCAACCATATTTTTGACCGTCAGTATCAAATATAAGTTTATTAAATGAATGAAAGAATATGTGAATGATTTGGTTGATTGAGGAGGCAAATATGGTGAACATATATAAAATATTTTTATAGGAAGATGTGTCAAATGTACTTTCTCTGTTTTGCTGTTATGTTCTTTTTTCCCATCACTTAAAAAGCTAGAGAAACTATTGCTTTCACCAACATTTTCTCAAATGCCTGAAAAATCACCAAATACATGAGTCATGTTTTTCAGGTGATATTCTAGGAGCAAATCAATATAGTATAATATTAAGGGATTTTCTAAGATTATATATTTTCTGATATATTCTTATAATTTACTTATTCCTCTCTGTAAATATTATACACTTAATCTTATGGGTAATTTTGTTTGATCATTAAATAGTTATTTGGATATCTGTTACTTTTAGCATATATTTTAATTATAATGATAATAATAACAATGAAATATTTACGTTGTTAAATACAACTTTTTCAAAGCTTCCTGTAGCAACCATTAATTGATTTTTTAAACAAATATTTTATGGTCCTGATAAACCTCACACTTTTTTTCCAGGACTACCTAACACAAATTTTCCAATATTATAATAACTTTCATAGAACATTATCAGAATTAATCACATCTTTACCTCTGTTCACACTAGTCATAAGAAGTCCAAGACTGAGGTTCATCCTTTAGTATTTAGATTCTCAATGCCATAAGAAAATCTAATTCCATCTCTTAACCCTTTCCAACTTCTGAAAGCTTTTCAACAAATCTCTAGAACTCAGACTACATGGTAAGCAAAATACCCCATATAATTTACTTCTTCAGTCAACATTCCCTCATCTCCTTAATCTACCTGTAATACGACTTTCTCAGAGGATGGTGTTCATCCCAGTATCAGTTAATTTGGTCTGGAAAAGGGAAATTACTCTAGAATTCAAAGTAAAAAGGCATTAACAAAGGAAATTAGAGACTTGCTTGTCTGCTGGAAGGGTAGAGTTTATGATGATCAGGGAATATTCTGCTAGAATTTATGAAATCAAGAAATGCCTGCACCACCACTTAGTCATCACCAATCATCTCAGCAGCCTGTAACACCATAGAAGGTGATCTCCAGGAGCACTCCCGGAAGCTGCTGAAAACCATTTTCCGTCCACTCATGTCTGCCTATAGGTGTCCCAGAGAATAACAGCTTCTCTTTTTCCACCATTCACATCTTAGAGGCCAAGTACATCCTCTCAAAACCTTTTCCGTATAGATAATAGCATAGCCATTCTTCCAGTTGCTTAGAACAAAACTTTTAGATTCTTCCGTGACTCTTTTCTTCTCATATTGCACACCTGATCAGAAAGCTCTCATGTCTCTACTATAAAAAATGTTTTTAACCTGACCAATTTTCTAGCTCTGTCACTATGACTCTGAGCAATGTCACAATCATCTTTATCCAGGATAGAAGTAAAGGTTTCCTAGCTGATCATTTGCTTCCATCTTTGACACCAGATCATCTACCAGACAGTATTAAAAAAAAGTTGTAATTCTCCATAAAGAGAATATATTATATAATGCTCTATAATGTACATGAAGATAGATATTCATATTTAATATTCTGGACCAAATTTTAACATCATTGATCTACAAATATTATACTAAACATCTTCAAGGCAACTTGATCTAAAAAATATCGTTGTTCTTATTATTTTGTATTCAAGTGGGAGAAGGATGTATGTACATAGAATAAGAAGAAGAATCAACTGAATTTGGAAAGATTATAGACATAAGAGAGACAATATAATTGGATAAATATATTCTACAGGAATTTGAAAGACTAAGAATCAAGAAAAACTAAAGGATCTACTATTTCAAGAGGGGAAACATCTATTATGAGACAAAAGGGAGAAAAATTAGACATTGAGAGTGTGGTCAGACTTTATTATGCTCTAATTGTGAACTGTGTGATAGCATAAATTATTCAAATACTGTGTCTCAAAATCTTGTTATTTATCATTTTTTAAACAAACACTATTCCATCATTTGTCACGTGCTGTCATGCTGCTATGCACTGAAGATGTCTTGGAGAAAATGGAGCAAGCGTACATCGATTCATCTTATGATCTTATTGTACTGGGTCCAAAAGAATTGACATGCAAATATGTTTAGAACTATGATGAGAGAAGCACAGAGTGTTGTGTTATGGAGGTAATAAGGGAGGTGTATATAACAGGTGGTAGAGGTCAGGACAGCACTCTTGAAAGATTTGCGAGAAGCAAATGGACTTAACAAACAGAGTTTAACTTGGAAAGGATATATTGGTGTGAAAGTAAATAATAGTGCTCCAGGCAAATCTAATAGTATATTCAGAGGCCTAGAAGAAAGAGTTGCCCATGACTTAAAAAATATATTGGGGCTGGATCACAGAGTATGTCAGAGAATTAAGTGAAAAAAGATCATACTGGAGTAGTGGGTAGGCGCTAGGTGAAAAGACTATAAATCAGTGCTTCTCAAAATTGATGTGCACAGCAATCATCTGGGATCTCGTTAAAACCTAGATTCTTATTCAGTAGATCTCGAAGGGAGCACTGATATCTAACAGGCTTTGCAAGTAATGCCAGTGCTGCTGGTCCACTTGTCATTCTTTAAGCAAGAAGGATTTAAATCACGTTCACGGATTTCAGTCTTATACCTATTCTTGTGGGGACTCAGGAATAAACTAAAATAGAAAAGTAATTTGATCAAACTTAAGTTTTCACAAGATCTTTCTCATTCTTTGTGAATAGTAGATTAGAAAGTGAAAGTTCTGGAGATAAGAAGATGTATAAAAATGTAATAATAATAATATTCAAAAGTATAGGGTAAACCTGGAAAGTTAAACAGGGGACAATGAGATACATTTAGGAACTAGAATCAAGAAGATATGATGATAAATTAAATGCATGTTGAGAGAGAAAGGGAGGTATCAGGTATGATGCCCAAGTTTATGGTTAGTAAATGTATGCATAGTGATGATAATGATGACGTTGCTAATGAAACAGCTAAAGCTTATTCAATATCTACTACATACAAGGAACTACATTATTTAATTCATAAAAACATGAAAATGTATAACTGTCTCCCCACTTTATT